>NC_067206.1:35048292-35648292 GCF_026262505.1 Trichomonas vaginalis G3 | reverse complement strand
AAAACAAAAACAATAAATAAAATGTAATTTTCGTTAATCAAAGTCATCAATGTCTTCGTCTTCTGATTCCCATTCGGACTTGAAAACTTGATAATCTCCTCCTGGTACACTCTGAATGGATTTTTTGTATTTGTTCTGTTTTTTAGAACCTTTTGTAACAGTTTTTTGTTTCAATATCATTTTGGAGTAACAATTCTCTTCAAATGATTTGACACAATCTTCTGGAAGGGGGAAGATGTAATGCTTTTTGTATATCTCCGAGAAAATGCTCTGGATCATTCCATTCTAAGATTGCAACGTTAACTCTAATGTTAATGTTCTTCCAGGCTCTTGATTTGTCCAAATAGCATGCAATTTTGGAGTTAAACGCTTCATTCATGCAGGTAGATCCAATGGAAGAAACTTTGGAAACTATGGGTGTCCATTTGTGAACCCAGTCATAGAGCATGAATTGAAGTTGGATCGAATTGACACCTTTTTGCCATTCAAAGCATTTGTAATTGTGCGGTTCGCAAAAAGAATGATTGCCTACGTAATGGTAGACACAATTCTCACATCATTTTCGTACGTCAATTTTTTTTTTCGGCAAAACATGACCAAAGCCACATACTTAGGCTTGCATTCAGACCCCAGAAAGGTCTCTCTATTTTTTCAATCTTCTGAGTCTTGTCGTTGAAAACTTCAACTGTCTTATGAGAAGCTGAGAACTTTGTAAAATCTTTTGAGATATTTTTTGATACATGACCTGGATCGAATCTTTCAAGATGAGAGACGCCAAATTCTTTAAAGACAGAGACACTTTTGTTATCTCGGTCTTTAATAATCTCTTTAACATCTTTCAAGATATTGTATTTCTTTAATTGCTTCAAGATGATTCGAGTTCCAGCACTTTCCATATTGTTGGAAGCTCCGGAATACTGAGCATGCTGTCTGTTTCCACCAATATGGTTGATGTTCACGCATGCAAGAACTCTTTTTGTGACAGCATCGAGCGCAGTTACTGTACAACTTGGCGAGTTTCGCCTGTGCGTCCATCTTGCATCAATGGATAAGTAACCACTGAAGGACTTTCTCGACAGCATTAGGGAAATACTTTTAAGTCTTCTAATCTTATCGTCACAAAATCTCTGTTGTCTCATGACACCACTCTTCACAGGGGGCTTAGTTCCACAAAGAGAAAGAAAGCGAGCACCTTTTGTATATGGCATTCCGGTCATTATGCAAGCACCAAGCATCTGTCGCGCTGAGAGTCGACGACGTTCGTGGAGTAAAATGTTATGCATTGCCTTTGTTTTCCGTTTTTGGGCAATATGGCCCATACAACAACAAAAAAATGAAATCCCGCCAAAAGTGAAAATTGAATAAAAAGTAATAATTAATAAATATATACTATATCATTAGATGAATATTTTGGAATAACATTTTAAAATCGAGGTTTTTCAATGGATAACGGTTCAATCAAAAATTTGACCCCATTTTAGAATCTACATTAAAAATGGAACATTTCTGTCGTTTCAAAATTCCAAAATAACGTTTCTATTCCTCTCAAAAGTAAAAAATAAACTTTATTGGGGAAAAATATATTTTTTATATTTTCCAAAAAAAAATGAAAACCTTAAATGCAAATCTAATTTTGATGCTTTGTGTTTGTGATTTTTTGGATTTCGAAAAAAAATTTGATGAAATTCAGACAAGTTATCATTAACACATTAATTACGTTTCAGCGAGTCGGTCCCATCAGAGAAATTTTCATAAATCGGCGATATAATTTATTATTTCAGCAAAATATTCTCAGATCCAACTAGAATAAGGTCAAATTATACAAATTTAGCAAAGGCTAGTTATCCTACCTATTCAATTAACTTTAATTTTAAATAATTCAAGACAATTCTCAAAATTACCTTAATAATCGCGTTCTCTTCGCAAAATGACGATTCATCATTCACTACCAGCATAACTGAGGGCTTGTGCTCACAGAATAATACAGATAATTTACTTATTAATGCAAAATTTAGTACCAAAAGGTAATCATAGAAGATACAAAAAAAGTTTCTTTATTTTGATTGCTGATTTTATTTCTTCTAAAATTTACCAAATCTAAAAAATCCAAAATTGAATGCTATTGAATTTCATGTTTATGTAACATATACTATTTATTATATAAGGAATAAAAATTTTATAGTTTTAATCAAAAATAAAGGTGTACTAAATGCATACAAAACAAGGTATTTTTTACTCATCCAAAATATGTTAACAGTGCTATTTATATAATCAATATCCGAATTTCGAAATCATTTTGATGAAATCTTTATTTTAAAATTGAGTTGACTGTTAAAATCACCCGAGAAGAGGGATTATCTCAATGAAAAGTACATAAAATAGCAAACGCACAAGATGGCACTATGCAGCTTTATATTGTTATACAGGATGAACATATAAAATGTTTGGAAAACACTTACTTCGTTCTACAAATGTGTATCTCTTTATATCAAAGATTCTTCTCAAATTATTGAGAGACTTCTCTCAAAAAAAGGAAAATTTGATAACTAAAAAAAATTATGGCATAACCTCTCGTTTTGCATAGATATATATTTACATGGTCACAGAGCTTATTTTCATTGTCAAAACTTAAAAATTTTTAGTGGACTATACCCTTAAGAGTGTACTTCAAAATCAAGCCATGACACATTCACAGTAGACACAATTAATGTTCAGCATGAAACATCACGATTAGTTTAAACGATATTCTAATTTGACTTCGGTTATATCGAATAAATCGATATGTAATACAAATTTATAGGCATCAGTTATTTATTTAGAAGAGTCATCTTCAGAACTGAACCTCTTTCATTAAATTATTCTCAAATACGCTGCAAAATATAAATAATTAATAAAAAAATTCTGTTTCTAGGCGTATACCGTTAATCATTGAAATAATTGATGCAATGTACGATTCATTTTTAGCCTCTTAAAGAATGAAAGTGAAAGAAAAAAATGGAATTCGATATTAAAACAAAGAGTTCGAGTTAAGAAAGAAATGAAAGAAGTTTTATTCTATATTAAAGTTCTTTATATATGAGTTCAAGCTGTCTCAGCAAGAACATTGTAAATTTCTCTGGCAAGGTGGTTAACTGGGAGACCGACAACATTGAAGTAGTCGCCATCGATCTTCTTGATGAGGGACATAGCTCCTGATTGAATACCGTAAGCGCCTGCCTTATCAAGTGGGTCGTCTGAATCAGCGTAAGCTTTGACAGCAGCTTCTGGAAGCTTGTCGAAGATAACTTGTGTTGTTTCTGTGAATGAGAGTGACTTCTTAAGTTTTGGAAATACAACATGAACGCCAGTGATAACTTGGTGTGGACGACCATTGAGTTCGCTGATCATTTGGTAAGCAACTTCATGAGTATGCGGCTTGCCAAGGATCTTTCCATCGATAGCAACAATTGTATCTGCTGTGATTACAATATCAGCATCACCAATACGATTTGCAAGTTCCTCGGCCTTCTTTTGCGATTGAACCTTGACAAAATCTCTTGGATCTGGGAAAGAGAACTTATTGATGGTTGATTCATCAAATTCGGATGGAATAACTTCGAATTTCTTGAAAATTCCTGAAAGAAGTTCACGACGGCGAGGGCTCTGTGAGCCAAGAATGATTTTCATTTTGTCAAGACGGTCAGCAAAAGATGCGAGCATCTCAGTAAAAAAGTGACAAAAATTTTACAATGATTTATGACACTTTTCTTCCTTTCAATCGACTCATGATATTATAACTTTAGCTGTTTTAAATACTGATCATTAGACAATTGTTTGGGTAAAGTAAAACGTCCAGAATTTTACTTTTTAACTCAGAATAGTTCTGAATCCTGGAAAATCATACGAAGCGTTTGAGTTTTTATCACAAATTACTTATTAAATATTTCAATATATCATAACTATTTGTCAACATATGAGAAAAGGAAACCTTTTTCTGTAATGATTGATTTTAGTTGTTCGAATTCACTTCATGAGCTATACTTTAGCTCTAATTTGGATAAAATAAGGCTCTATTGCTGAGAAATCCAATGTTATTTTATGCAATTTTTATAATATTATAATATTCAAGGAGTTCAAAATGTATTAGTATTTGGATTTATATCACAATATAAATATTATCTTTACCAAAATTGATCGCTATAAATTGATAATTGTTGGGAAACGGAACGAAAGTTTAAAAATTGTAAACTTCTGAATTTTAAAATTATCACTTTTTATCGGCGTCAGTTTGAAGGGAAAAAAATTATGAATGTTCAAGATTCGTTCGAAATTAAACACTGGTATATTAAAAAAGCACAATTTAATGGCGACCCAATCATTGAAAAGCTTATGTGCAAAGATATGACTTTTCAACTTGAATTAATGCCAATTGATCACGATCCAGCTAAACCGCTTCAAGCAACACTTCGTTTATGCGGCCGTGTATTTGGTCAGCGTAATATTATCTGTAATTTGAATATTCACTATCCAAATAAGATTCGTCCTTTCATTAATATTCCAATTTGTTACTGTTTTATTACTACAGATCCGATTTACACCGTTAAATCAAAGATTAGCTTCAAGACACTCGAGCGTGGAGGTTGGTTTAACAAAGATACACTCCATATTACTGTAACGCTCGCTCCATCTCCAGAAATGCCAAAATCTATTGGACAGATAAAGAAACCACCGAATTTAAACGACATTATTCGTCGTATTTTATCACCTCATGACGTTAAATGCAGTTCTTTACTTGAAAAAGCAGATATTAATTGGCTTTGCGCAGCATCTTCATCATTACTCTTATCTCAGCCAACTCTTCTTCGCGTTAAAGCTCCAATTTTATGTGTTGCTGACCTTCATGGTAGATATATCGATCTTTTACGTATATTCAAGAAATATGGTTTCCCTGACAAGGTCAACTACTTATTCCTTGGCGATTATGTTGACCGTGGTGAGGATTCTCTCGATATTATCACATTACTTTTAGCTTTAAAGCTTCGTTTTCCAGAGAATTTATACATGCTTCGCGGAAATCACGAGTGCGAATTAATTTCAAGCCAATACGGTTTCAAAGATGAATGCAGACGTAAAGGTGCTCCATATCAACCATTCATGTTACCATTCGATTCCTTACCTTTGGCCGCAATAATCAATGATAAAGTTTTTTGTGTCCACGGCGGACCATCGCCTTCCATGACAAGTCTCGATGATATACAGAACTTCCCAAGGCCAAGAGAACTGCCAAAAGAAGGAATTATCAACGACCTAACATGGGCAGATCCTTCGAGCAAGGTTCAGTTCTACGGCCCGACAATCAGAAATACATCGGTTTCTTACGGTAGAGAGGCTGCAAAGTCTTTCATGGAGACTTTTGGCTTCGAAATGATTTTGAGAGCGCACGAAGTCGTTCCTAACGGCTACAAGTTCCCGTTCGGTGAAGATATGAACGTAGTTACATTGTTCTCGGCTCCAAATTACTACGATGAGAACCTTGGCGCAACAATGGTTTTCGATGAGAACCTTCGTTACGCTATTGACTCGTTTAAGGACTCAACAAAGTCTGAGGCAGCTGAAATAATGGCTACAGACTTCAATGACCAGATACAATTGTAAGAAACTGTTTTTTGATAATTTTTTTTTATTTAGCTTTATATAGTTGCGAATTAAATTTTTATCAACCTATTTTCAATCGCTTATACATTCTACTTTTGAATAAAAATTTGTTTAATTTTCAAAATGAATTTTTTAAAATAAAATTAATTAAAATTAACATAAATTGGTATAAACTACTATGTTGTTATCAGTTTGCTATTGTGTTATTTCTAAATTTTGACTAAAGTGAGTGATTTCCGTAAGTTATGACCTTTAATGTTATTTTTCTATGTTGTTTCACGCCAATTATATGAAATTTGAATTAATGTCGTCTGGGTGTAAGTTCATTCTTAATTTCAGATTGAAATTATTTGAGTGGATGGATAAAAATATTTTTGGATAATACAAACCTCTAAATCTCCATATCCCCAAATTCTTACGAAAAGTGGTTGCGGAGCTCCTTAAGTCCTATCGACATTTTGCAATTCATAGCCTCAAATCATATGAAAGTGATAATCTTGCAATTTTTGGGTAATTTTTAAAAAGATTAAATCAAGAGATTTTAAAGCAACACTAGCTATTATTGCAATTAATTTATTTGATGACTTGTTTGAAATATATGAGAAAAGGATTTTGATATCTCAAAATATTATGGTTAAATAACATACCAAAGATCTAACCTCATCAAAAGTTAATACACACAATAAATATGGAATTGAGAAAATAAAGGATATCAGATTATAAATTTATTGACGAAAATCATAATTCCCCAAAATGATTTGATATCAGGTTCAAACATTCGAATTTTATAAGATATCTTAATGTGCATAAATACCACGTACATGGACTGTAATAGAAACTGAATTACCATTTGAATCAGTGACTGAAGTATGCCTTATTTGATCTCTAACAGTAATTGTTCTACATGCATTATCACTAGAACTAGCATCATTATTCGTAAAATGGAAAGTAGGACCACAACAGCATTCATGGCACCTATCGGCACAACAACAATAATATAAGCATATTAAAATACCCAATCCAAACAAACCACATGGAAATGAAATAGCAACAATCGTACCATTTCTATGTAATTTTGTATAATCTGGTGTTTCATAAAGAATTTTTCTATTGATTTTATTGCCTCCACTATTGAAATAACTAGGTTTAATTAGTTTGCTTATAGAACTGGAATTAGAATGAGAAACGAAAATTTGTATGTCAACATTATTTCTCCTTTCATTTTTATCTTCACAATACAATTCAATAATTAAACTATCTGACCACTGATAAGCTGTAGATTTTTTAGTTAAATTACTCCTCTTTGTTAAATCATAACTATATATAACATTACCAGAGAATTTTGAATCTTTAATAATTTTAGAATAAAAAACTTTTTCAGAAGAGAGAAGTGCGCAATAAGTTTTATTCTTTTCTAAAATGGATGGTAGATATTGATATTGACTTACTGTTGGATTGATAATAAAATCAAGATAATTGCAAGATTTGTTGACTGAAAAAACATGGAATTTAATAATGTACTGTTTACATCGACAGCTAATATTAAACTTAAAATCTTCATGTATAAAATAAACTGTGTTTGCAGTATTGTTATTAATATATGTTTCATTTTGTAAATTTGAATAAACTAAATATATTTCATAATTCTGGTCTTTGAATAAACTTGGGTTAAAATGCATTTCAGTTTGATTTTGATTAACACGTTGTGAATATGATCCAAATGAATCAATTGTTATAGAACAGACTTGTTGAAGAATAAAGAAAAACATGAAATAAATAACTAAAATATTTTTGACATTTTACGACTTTTTTAAAGAGCTCCGTTATGAATGAAAAGTCGTAAAAATTTTGCGCATTGATACTTTAGGCCTGGTGTTTGAGAATATGATTACAGTCAGATGTGCTTGATTATTGCCTTGAATAAAAATTTGAACATTAAAACCATTCAAATCAACACACACAATCTTGATAGACACTTGACACAATTTTTCAAATTTATGAAATATAATTATTTATAATATTATCAAATATATTTCCAAAAAAGATTTCACGAAAATTTTTGCCAAAGTTCTCAATTTTGAATTTATTGTCTTAACAAGCGAGAAACCGCCAGACTGTCAAAAAAAATGCTGCTATTCTTTTGATATAAAGATAAAAGTATGATACTCCTATTAATTTAACAACTAAATCCCTATGAAAATAAAGTTTTTAAATTTATTATTTATTATGCAATTAAAATGAATAAAATGTAAAGTAATTTTAACAGATATACATTTATTGAATGCTTTACAATAAAAGAGATAGATGAAAATTTCATTTTTCATTTAGACTGTAAGTTCGCTAATAACAACTTGAGGGCTGCCTCATCTTCAAATATGTGGAGCTCCATTGGCCATTCTATGCTGTCATTCTGCTCCAAAACCTCTTTTGGTTTCTCAGAAGATAAAATGTAAAGAGAAGGATAATTAATATAGCCTTTTCCATTACACACGTCATGTGGAGCATCTTTGCATGGCATTCTATGGAGCAAATAGTAAAGTTGAAGAGTATCTTTATCTGGCTTTCCTCCAACGCCATTTGCAGGTGTTCCTGCCAATAGTTTCTCTGTATTTGTCTTTTTGACGGCTGTTGCAACTTCCGTTCCTGAAAATACCATCCTCAAAATATCAGATGCGGCTCCTTTAGCTACAATCTCTTTTGTAATATCAGGGTCGAGAGATTTAGCAAATTCTTCATCATCTTTCGGCGATTTGAACTTGTGGAGTGTTAAATAAGCACTTCCTTCGTAATCAGTACATTCTACGACCAAAAATGACTCAGGAATATCACCACTGAAATCTACATTGAATCTAAGTGATGCGCCACGCGAGTTCAGTAGGTTAATAATGCTCACATTCGGAGTTAATCTGACACTTCCATCTCCGCCTGTCACTTTTGTTGCTTCAACAGCTCTTGGTAGAACGAAGTAAGTTGTGAAGCGCTTTGATGCCGTGAATAGTTTTTTGATGGTAGAAGGAACGAATGTGGATATCGGGAATACAATTCCGAAAGAAAATTTCGAAATCGCGGATAATCTCTTGAAAGATTGAGCAGCGCCGAAGTTTATGATGCCACCCATGGAGGCAATTGTACTTCCGATATGTGAAGCGCTAACTGCTGAAATAGTTTTGATTTCACGCTTTGTAAAACAGAAAATTGAATGTGGACAATAATCTGCTGGTAGTTGCATCTTAGAAATTGAAAGAGGAAGTAATATATCGATTTCGTTATCAGCTTTAGCGAAATTATATAAAGCTGGAAGAGATGGAAGAATTATTGAAGAAATATCTGATTTTGTAAGGAAATAAAATGAAGAAGGAGTAAACTGCTTGTCATTTTCGATGTTATCGAAGAGAGGAACTCCATAATGTTGATACAAAACATAAATATTTGTAGAAATTGCCATAACTACGGCTTTTGCATTTTCAGGTAAATTTTCAGTAAATAAATTAAGCATTTCAGTTGAAGTTTCAAGCGGAAAGTCAATATCGAAAATGAAATAGAAAATTTTGTGAATTTCATCAGGATTTGTTTCTTTTTTAATTGATTGCGATATATATTTTGCTGTTGGATTGCATATTGGACATTCCATTGTTTTATCTTCTGTAGGAAACATCAAACATTCGCATTTTTTACATCTTTTCCATTCATAAGTTTCTGAGGAAACATTGCTCGGAATATTTGAAGTTTGGAGGCATCCAAATACTTCTTTACTGTCCTCTGGAGGAAAATACTCTGTGTTGAATCGAAAAGTCATTATGAAATGAAAAATGACAATTTGACAAAAAATATTAAAAGGGTCTGATTTATTATTTAAGGGAGATCATTTTTGATTTTAATGGAGCAAGCTTCTCTGAATGATCTAGGACAAGCAATTATTAACTTATCAAAAAGTAATCACTTTTATGCACAGATTGTAGATTCGTCACTGCAAAGTATTAAAGCTTTCATCGTTCCAGGTCAAAATTTTGATCAAGTACCAAATCCAAGTGATCCAAAGAATTTACCACCACAAATAAGTCAGGCACAGACAATACAGCCAATGATGCAACCAGTTCAAGGTCCAATTTATGGACAAAATTTACTTGCACCAATGATGGGAAATCAACCTTACATGGCAGCTGCAACTGGAAATATCCCTTTTTTATATCATCAGCAGCAATAATATACAATTATTTAATTCAAACACAAGATTTACACATTCTTTAACGGCTTTTATTACACTCACAATTTCTTTATAGATTTGATCCCAAAAAAATCTATAATTCATAGAAATTTAGAATTATTTTTTATGCCTTTATTTTTTTATATATCTATTATCATGTAATAGTGATGTATATGGTCATAACATATACTTTGTTTTGTTATATTGTAAATTAGCGATTAATAAATTTTTATTGTTAAAAACAACAAATAAATATGTTTGATGGAATACAATTCCGCCTAATTTTAGCGATCTAAAGTGTATTTGAATCTTTAACTAGAATACATGAATTTTCAAACATAAAATTAATAAAATATTCTGAAATATATTAAATTTGGTAAATCAGAGTATGAAAAGATGTATAAACGTGCATGTTTAATGTGTTGCTATCGATATTAAGTATTGTCTAACACATTTTGCAATTGTATTCTTTTGTCACATTCTAAATGAACTGTATTTTGAAGTTTTTCTATTTCAGCCTGCTTCTGCGACAGTATTGCTGTGAGTTCTTTAATTTGGTTTTCGAATGGTTCAATAAATTGCGAAAATTCATCCATTGGATCTGATTTCCCGGATTTAACCCTAGATATTTGTGATCTTAGCGATTCAATTGAATTCTTGATTGTATTTTGCTGATCAGTGAGTTCTTTAATTTCTCGAGTCAAATTATTACTTTTCTCTGTAAGTTCTTTAATTTGTTGATGAAGTTTCTCGTTTTCTTCACGTAATTTTTGAGCTTGTTCAGAATTAGATTGTTTTTGCAATGATTTGTATTTATCTGCAAATTGATGCTGCAAATCAAGAATTTCTTGATTTCTTTGCAAGCTTAGTTGTTGAATTTTATTTCGAAGTTTTTCATTTTCTTCTTTCAAAGACATTGATAAGAATCAATTTACAAAAATGGAAACCATAGCGATAAATTATCATCTTTATAGCAAAAATTTGATAGATAAGATAGCTTTAATAGGTGTTTACGAATTAATTATTAAAATATATTTATTTATCATAGATTTTATATGGTTTAAAAGTCAGTTATATTGTATTTCGAGAGTGAAAATACTTAGTTATTTATTATACTAACATTTTAATAGTTACTGCTCTGGAGCGGCAGCATCTTCTTGTGCAGCGTCTGCATTGAATAATGGTTCTAGTTTTTGCATTTCAGATAAAATCTGTGCGTCAAATGCGGCATCATCTGGTTCTGTTTTCATTCTATTAGCGATTCCTTCAAGTTTGACACCAATTTCTGCAAGTGATGAAGCAGTTTTAGCTCTTAATGTAGATGCTTCGCAATAGGAAGCAGCCAAGATAGAAACAAAGCGCTGCTGGTAGTCTTTGTATTTTTGAATGAATTCATTTTGGGAACTTTGAGCAATTGAGCTTGCTGATCTTTCAGCTTCAACGGCAGACTGATGCTCAGCTTCAGCGCGAGCGATTTGAGCAGCAGATGCGTTAGATTTTTGCAAATCATTTAATGCCTTTTCAGTTTTAGCAACTTTTGCAGCTGCTTCTTTAGCATGCTTTAGAATCTTTTGGTTTGCAACTTTCGTTGGTTGAAATTCCGCACGAAGTCCTGTCAAATCTTGAAGATTGCCATAGACAGATTCAGTAGATTTAACATTTTCTGCAATGGTAGCTGTAATTTGCTGTGAGCATTTATAAATTTCGGCCATTTTGGGCAAAAGAGAAGAATCTAATGTTCTTGACCATAATTCAAGTGGATGGCTCAAAGCTTTTGACATCTGTTTGGAGTATGCCTGGTCAGCTTCCTGACAAGCCTTATTTGCGCGCTTCAAATCGAAAAACTCACCGAACTCGGGTTTGGCAAAGAGAAACATCAATAAAAAATTTTGATAAAATGTCAATCTAATGGTTTACAAAAAAATATCAGAAATGATTTTGATCCAATTCAAATAGAACAATTATAAATTTCCGTTTGAAAATAATCAATCAGCTCATATTGTAAAATTTACTAGGATTTTGAAATTCGGATGAAATCATTTCCGTTATATCTCGTAATTGAGTTGTAAAATGATAGGAATAGTATGTTTTGTTGAGATGCAAAGTTAAATTCAATCAGCCAAGAGAAGGAGATAAAATAAATAGACAAGACTGTAATGTAATCTCATTTGAAGTTTTTTTGGATTTAGAGGTGAAATAAATTGACGTATTGCACCAGTATGTTATAATAGGTCGATTTATAATAAAATAATTATTATAATAAATTTGATTTTCAGTGACGGCGCTACGCGCCTTTTAGCATTCTGGGCACGTAAGTGCCCAGAATGCAAGCTTGAGAAATTTGAAACGAAGTTTCAAATTTCTGCCTTGCTGTTAGGTAAAAAGATTTTTTTGGGGAAATTGAATGTGAAAATAAAACTTAGTTTTTTTTGTGAGATATGGATTTTTTAGAAGATATTAGAGATCTAAGTCTCAATTTATAAAAAATTTTAAAATTGAGAGGAATTTTAATGATATGATTTTATTAGATATTTGGATTTTTTAGAAGATTTTAGAGATGTCAGTCTCAATTTTTAAAAAAGCGGTTAATGTGTCGCGAGCTTGAAGTCTAAAATGGCAAATACTGAACTTTTTTAAATTTTGATTGGATAAATAAATTATACATTATATTAGCATTCTAAAACAATTATTAAAATCAAGTTTAGGAAAACTGAAATTTCATGAAAAGTGACAAAAAGTGCCAAATTGCCAGTATATGAGATTTTAATGTTACCAGAACACACATACCATATATTGTCTAATATTCATAATATAAATGAATTTTATTGACATCAATAAATTTGAATCATGGAGTTGATAAATGTTAATAAGTTGATACTAATTTACATACAAATGTGAATCAAGATATATTAAAATTATCGAGTTTTAATTTTTGAGTTTTGAATCTCCCGAATTTCCCATACAAACATATATTAATTTTATAAAATATAGAAATAAAATCAGATTCTACAATGCTTTTTGAAATGTGTCCAGGTGTTTGTATATATATACACGTTCATTTCTATCGGCGCGCGGAGCGCGCCGATAGAAATGAATGACAAGGCTGTCATGCACCAGTGTGTTATAACAGATCGATTTTATTTGAAATTTCATAAATTAATAATTATAATAAATTTGATATTCAGAGACGGCGCTACGCGCCTTTTAGCATTCTGGGCACTTACGTGCCCAGAATGCAAGATTGAGAAATTTGAAACTTCGTTTCAAATTTCTGCCTTGCTGTTAGGAAAAAAGAAAGTCAGTACAAAAAAAATTTTGAAATTGAGAATAAAAATAATATTGTGAGTTTTTGTGATATATGGATTTTTTAGAAGATTTTAGAGATTGAAGTCTCAATTTATAAAATTTTTTAAATTGAGAGGAATTTTAATAATATTATTTTATTTGATATTTGGATTTTTTAGAAGATTTTAGAGATGTCAATCTCAATTTAAAAAAATTTACAAAAAATGATCGTAAAATAATCGTTTTTGTTCAAATCCTTTTCATTTCGGGAAATTGAAGTTAAATATCAAGGAGGTGGTCTATGCATATGTTAAATCAAATCATTAAAAAGTGTTTTGATGACCTTTTTCTAACCGCAAATTGTCACTTTTTGATGTTTTAAAATTATTATATATCCTATATGCATTCAAGATGCAAATCAATATTAAAACTCCAAAATCGATTTTTGAGAGAATCAAATTTATCACATCTCATCGTTGTTCCGAATTAATATTTTATTTGTAATGTACATATTATCACAATTATATTTATCATATTAAAATTCAAAAAGAATTTTTGAGTTTCAGATCTTCCTAATTTCCCATATAAATATATGTTTATTTTATTAAAAATAGAATGTCCAATTATTGATAAAAATCGATCCGCTTTTCTACCGGTCAAGCTGTATATATAGAACCCATCCATGTAAACCTCGATGTCACTTTTGCGGCCTCGCTCCGCTCGACCGCAAAAGTGACATCGAGGTTTACATGATGGACAATATCTTAGAAGATAGAAAACAACGATCCACTATCACTTAGTAGCCATAAACATATCATAAAAACTTCATAAAGATATTAAATTTAGAAATTTTTCAAAAATTTGCTTTGAGTATATTAATTAATATATTTAAATTAAAAATCATTTATATTCAAGCATAAAATAATAAAAAACGTGAATGATTACTCTTTTCCTTATTCAAATTTTCCAATCATTTCTAGAATCTTTGTATGATTTTCGGATGGTATACAACCACGCTGTGTTCTAGAACCATAACTTGAAGAACCTGGTGACGTATCGCCGAATTTACTCGTAATAGTATAATGTGCATCTTCTGCCGTTAATGTTTGTTTGTTATTAAGTTTTGCAGCATCTGCTGATAATGTTACAATTGTATCAATGAAGTCATCTGCAATATCTAATATTAAAGATTCAGCTAATGGGTCTATTGAAGCCGACGGATCAATTTTATGAAGTAGATCTGTAATGGTATACTCTCTAGCTATATCCGGTTTCACATCAATTAAATGCGGGATGTAGCGTCGAGCCATTTCTTGATCCTGAGGGGTATTCATCTGTTTAGGATCTAAACCTTGTCACTTTTCTTTTTTTACAAAGTAGGAAAAAATGTTTGTTTCTTTATTATTACGATGATTAAACGAAAACAAAGCACCAAATTGCATAAAATGCTTTGTATCCAAATACACACTATATATTTTCTTTATCGCACATTAGTCTAGCATTTTTGGGAAAATATTTTATTTCTTATCTCTTATTATCACTCTCTTGGGAGCATTCTTTTTATTAATCGAATAAACAAAATGAGACAATTAAAATATATATTGCTGATCCTTCCATTTTATGCTCATGAGAATTAGATTCAAATCAATATAATAAAAGTATGAAAAGAATATAATTTGAGTTACATGATTTTTATCGATTAATCTTCAGCATATTATTTACATTGAAATACTTAACATATTACAAAATATCGAAATACCGAATATCGATCTGAATTCTTTTGACATATTTCTATTATTGCATTGAACTCTTTATTGTACATATCAGTCAGCTTAAACATTGAAGCCTTACAATAGAATCCGATGATTCAGAAGAATATCAAAATAATTAGCATGAATTTTAGTAAAGATATCAACACCCACTTGGGTGAAAATCAAGCCCGTAAAGTAGATTGTCCGAAAATAGAATATGATAACTTTCTAAATTTTTTTTGAATTGTGGCCGTTTAAAAATGAGTGAAGGCGATCAAAAGAAGGCGCTAATCGAAAAAATAATAAAACAACGTAATGAAATTAGTCGTATTAAAGAAGTAGGTAATCGTGATTTTGATATTTTGAAGAAGAAACTTGCTGAAGCTCGAGATCAGAAACAAAAATTAATAGATCATGATTACAGCATTCTGGAAGGCATAGAAAATGAAAAAGCAAAGAAAGTTTTACAATTAGCAAAAGATACTGAAAAATTATCCGAAGAACATGATTTATTAGTAAAGCAAAATAAGAAAAGCGTTGATAGCAAGAAAGGAATTGAAGATGGAATGATAACATTTGAAGACACAATTAAAAATCAACTCGGATTATCAAGTACAAACGAAATTGTGCCAAAATTGAAATCCTTAAAAGAATTGCCTAAAAAGAAATTTGAATTGCAGCGCAAGCTAGCAGAGATGAATGATGACACTCAAAATGATATAGCAATCGAAAATGGACCCAACGAAAAAGTTCGTCAAGAAATGAGAGCAGAATTAGAATCATTAGCAAGAAATTCAAGAAGTTCAAATCCAGAATTATCACACTTACTTGCAGCTTTGCATAATACTCTATTTCGAATTAATGGCAATCCAAATGAAGAGTATTTCGAAGCCCATGCAAGGAGTGTTGTATATCAATCGCGTGCTTATGGAAAATCTGTTCAAACAACAGATCAATTACCTGTTCGCGAGACGAAGAATAATCCTCCAAATCCCCGTAATTTTTAATTTTGTAAATATTTTATAATGTTTTGATCTATTCTCTTTATGTGTAGTGATTTTATTGTTTTTTGATGCTTAATCATGAGTGTAAATTATGGCAAATAATTAAAGACATATTTTAATAGTATGTTTAGTGAAAAATTATGATGTTTTTGCCGATAGATAGATCCGCAAATGGAAAACATATACAGATTCTCATTCTGGACGAAGGCGATCGAAAGTAACTTTCAGGCGCTTGTAGTATTTCTTTCCATTCTCATCAATAAGAATAGCTCTGAGGTAATGCTCGACGACCAACTTTGAGGCTTTGAATGATTCGTAAGGATAAAGATCAAGATCGCCAAGGAAGAAGCGGATTGGAATGTGATCGCCACGGCATGGGGCGCCATCCATGATCTCGATTGTCTTTAATTCGGTCTTCTTCTTGATGTAAGCCTCGTCACTTGAATAATTTTCAACTCTGTAGAAAGTAAGAGACATATGAACGATACGCAGTTTAATGAGAATGAAATAAACTGCTCCGACAACTGCCTCTTTGATATCGTATTGGGACTTTGGAAAGACGAATTCGATATGGAGAATGTTTCTGATACCAACTTCATTGTGAATTGACTTCTCTTTAACTCTATCGTCAAACTTGACGACATCGAATGGCTGTTCAACCTTCTGATCAATCATTCTGTGAGTAACTAAGACTTGAATATAATAAAGAGCATTAACAGCAGTGCCTTTGTAAGTTGAGCATGGGAAATCTACAGCATCAAAAACGAAGTCGTTTTTGATTGGAGTCTTAAGATCACCAGGAGGGACGAGTTCTTGACGCTTGACAAAGAAACGGCTAAGTGTTTCGCCATCGGGACGCCTGTACTCACCAACAAGAAGAAGAATTATACCCTTATGTGAAACAAATTTGCCTGGGGGAGGTAAAATTTCAAGTTTGCCAGTAACTTTATCTTTTGCAGTATAAACTGGATTTGATGTTTTAAGAATATTGGTTGCGTAATCTTTGAGCTTGGGATTCTCATCAATTTTAATAGTGATTACTGGGTCTGGGGTAAATAAACCAAACATATTCTCCAAGTGTCACTTTTTAAAATAAAAAAAAGTTACTCGAAAAACTGAAGGACTTATTTTTTATGAACATATGGATTTATTTTTTTGTGCACGAATAATAACTAAACTTCATTCCTGCTCGAAATTTGGAACGGCGATTGAAAAGTTTATTTGACAATGTCAAAAAAGAATTCTGAATGAATAAATATAAATACTGGAATATAGTGTGTATATATGCATCTACAAGCATTATTATCTATATTATTTGACAAAAGGAAAAGAAATCATTTAATTTTTAATCTATTTTTCTCTAGGATTTATGATTTTGAAGTGATTCCACTCTAATTGATTGATAATTGATAGTTTGCGAATAATTCCTTTCACTTGGTGCAAATATCAATAAAAGAGATGAACATGAAAAAAATTACTCTTCATTATGCATAAAGAAATAGCCGAACTTCTTATTGCACATGGTGCAAATGTCAAATAAAAAAGAAAAGATGGAAAATGAGAAAGAGAAAATATTTAATATCTAATGTTAATTTCTTGGAACTATGATTGTCTTAAAAGATTAAACGTTTCATTGTTCCCCGATAATGTTGCATAATGAAGTGCATTATGCTTAAAGTTATCTCGAATTTTTGTATCAGCTCCACTCGACAAAAGAAGACTTACAATTTCAATTGATCCTCTTTCGGCAGCATTCATAAGCGCTGTTTTGCCATTTCGATCTTTTGCATTAATATTAGCTTTATTTAATATAAGAAGCACTGCAACTTCTTTATTAGAATATTCTGCAGCCACAATAAGAGGAGTTTTATTATCCACATCTCTTGCATCGACAAGTGCCCCATGCGAAATAAGTATTTCTGCTGTTTCTTCAGAGTTATATGCAGCAGCATAATGAAGAGCTGATGAATTGTTATAATCTTTTGCATTAACATCTGCACCATGTGAAATCAAAAGTTCTGCAATTGCAAAATCATCTTGTTGTGCTGCATTAAGAAGAGCTGATTTTCCAGTATCATCTACCGCATTGACATTAGCACCATAAGATATTAGTAATGCTGCAGCATCTTTATTATCATATCGTGTTGTACAGTGGAGAACAGAATTCTTATTTCTATCACTTGCATTACAATCAGCACCATGCTTAATCAGAAATTCCATTAATTCTACATAGTTATTAGTCGCTGCGTTATGAAGTGCTGTCAAACCATCAGAATCTCGTGAATTAATATCTGCTCCATAAGATAACAGTATTTCTGCTGATCTATTATTAGTTAATCCTGTATTGATAATTGCTGTCTTTCCATTGCAATCTGATGCATTAATATCTACTCCAAATGAAATAAAATCCTCAACTAATGAAGGAAGATAAAAGAGAGGAGAATTTATAAAGCAATCCATCAATTTTTTGTCATATCCAAATAAATAAGATATGCATATAAATTAGCCCATGCTGCACAAGGAAAGAGATTCAATTCGAGGTGATATTGATTGATCAAAAATGTTAAAAAATCAGTATTATGTGAAACAATAACAAAAAACATGCTTTCATCATTTGGTGTTTGAAATTTCAAGCATTCACCCATAATTTCTGGAACACCAGATAGGAATGAAAAGTTAAGACACGTTGGTGTGATTTGCATATTATATTCTGATCTTAAATATTTAAAGCATTTAACAGCACCTTGATAACTACATATTTCTAATAATGAATATTGTTCAAAACCAGTAGCATTCGGATATAAATCACTTCTTAAGGTTTTGTTCTTATCAAAATTGGAATTCTGTATGAATGATATAAATGACTGGAGGTCATCTTTCATAATTGCCGAATAAACTGTGTTTTCTGGGTGAACTTCAAGAGAATAATTTTCAATTTCGTATTTTTTAAAAAGTTTTTTGTCATGCACTCTTATATTTAGATTATATTCTTTATAAAAGAAATATTTCAATGCATTATCAAAGTTGGAATCTGGTTTTATATGATAATCTTCATAAATCATTTTGAAAATTGACCAGTAAGATGCTAAATATCGATTATTATATAGGTACATGTTGTTAATTAGATTGTATACATTAATTGGTGAATAAATATTTGTATCCAGGAAAGTTGTTTTCAAATTTTGATAAATTTGTTTAATTTCTTCTTCATTTTTTGTTCTGATCTGCATAAAAGGCGTTAGAACATCTTGGTAGAACTTATATTTTTCCATTAACATTTTGTAGAATGTATGGATGTCTTTGTTTTGAGACATTTAGAAAAAAAAATTTTCATAAATTTTACAACTTTTCAATTGATTCTATCGGTGCGTCCTGATAGAATTAAGACACTGTACAAGTTGAATGACAATTCAATTTGTTTTGTTAGCCTAAATAATTGTTGGAAGTTTATATCTTCACACTCTAGATCGTCGGACTTTATTTGACACATTCTAACAAAAAGAAACATGATTTGCTTGTCTTTCCTATCAGCTTTCTACTCATATATAATTCAGTATGAACAAAATCAGAAAACATTCAATGTAGGCTTCAATTTCATTTATATATAGTGAAATTTGGAATTCATCTTCATTATTTCTTTTACATGATTTATTCTACATTATTCACTTAAATAAGGAGTTGCTATAAATAAATTACCGAAAACCTTATACCGATTTTTTCTTTCATTTTAAAATCTGTCACTTTTTGAAAGAAATTTTTGAATGTATGACCCGAATTTAAGCCATTTTCCCTATTTTGTTGACATAAATAAAACGAAAAATGCAGATTTCTATGAATATTTCTCCAAAGAACGTAATTCTGTTCGAAATTTTTCATCTTTAAATGAAAAAATCAAAGATATAGTAACAAATTTAGATACATATAAAATTCTAGGCAAAATGGATAACGTGCCTTTGCTCAATTCTCTTCAACCTATACTACGCATTCTAGAATTACAGCCTTTTCATATGCTAATTCAAAGTCCACCCCCAATTATCCAAAAGCTAAAGAAAATGATAGAATTTCATATAAACGATATAGCTCGAAAGTCTACAATTGTGTTTTGGCCACCGATTGTATACCCTTCTTCAAAACACGTCTCTCCGATTTATTATTTTTTATTATTACTCATTAAGTCATCCAAAAAGCCGGAAAAGATCTTATCATGGATAATATGTGATCTTTTCCCTACGCAATGGACAGTAAGCACACAAAAACCTCCACTTTATGCAATTTCTTTATTAAAAGGCGAAAACAAAGTAGTTAATTACGCGATCCTTGACGAAGAGCGAGTTCTTCATGTTTACACTCCAAAACAGAATTCAAGTTACGGATACAAGTCATTATTTGCCGAAAGGACATCTCGTGCGAAGATTACAGACGAAGGGAAGCTCAACATCTACGGGCCAATCGGGAATTTAGTTCAAAAGCTCGAATTAAATGAACCTAAGTTATCAAAATTTTGGGAACAAGTTTACAGTTCATCGCCACCTCATTTCTTTTCATTTTTAACAGAAATTGCATTACCATATCCATCATTACTTTATCAATCGATTTACAGGCAAATTGTTCATGTCGATTTGATTCCTGTCCATGCCTTCTCGAAACCAGGTGTTATCAAGCCGGAGAACTATTCAGATCTTCTTAAGAGCCTATTTACCATTGGTTTCTACTCACAAAAGTTTATTCCCATTGTTTCAACGATTATTTTATCAGTTTACGAGATTCCTACTGTTACAGCGGAATATGTTTCCTCTCCTTTATGCATTGTACATCATATTGCACCTGCTTTATTGAGTGCTATCAATAACAAAGAGTTCATTGAGTTCAAAGACAAAATCATCAATTACATCAAGTCGAAAGAAAAGTTCAACATTCTTGAGAAACCAGAAGAACTTGGCAAAACATTTTTCACAACAATGAAGTATATTTTAGATGCTGCTTCTCTTTTACCAATGTCCATTCGCCAGATAGCATCATTGATCTCTACTTTTGCTACTATTCGTTTCAATTCTCGTAATGATTTGATTACTATTCTTTCTGATTTTTATTCATCTTTGTTTACTGATTTCTGTTTGAAAGACAAAGATTTCAATGTCACAGAAGTCCGTAAACTTGTTTACATGACATTTAAATACAATAAATTGATCCCGAAGTATTCTTTTCCTGGCTGGAATGAACGCATCGAAAAGAAATTTGTTCCTTTGATACATAAACTTGTTTTTGAACTCGCGAAGCCAATAAATAATGTTGAATATCAAGCACCATCACTTAAGAAACTTGATGAATCTCTTGGTTGCATTGTTGGCATAATTGTAAAGAATCAAAAGAGCATATTAAAAGAAGTCAACGAACTTGAGTCTGGAAAATTCAGAACTACATGTTTAAGTTGGCTTTTCGCATCATCATTAGTTTTACAATTTGATTTCCTTGAAAATGATGATGTCAAAGCAGCAAAAGCTCCACCAATGATTGGTTTGTCTCCTCTTTTTATGGATAAGAAACGCTCTCTTTTCTTTTCAGCTCTTTCCCTTGGAATTGATTGCACAAAGTTCTTAAATGATGATCAGCAAACAGATGAAACAGAACAAAAGCCAATCAATGTATATGATGAAAACGGTGAACAACAAAATATTGAAGAAACAGAACAAACTGAAAATGAAAATGAAATTAAAAATGAAATCAATGATGTACAAAGTAATGATGATTTCGTTGCATATGATTCTGTTTCTTCTTCTTCAACTACTTCAGTGTTTGATTATCCTTTCGCAGAACCAATTGTCGACAAACGAGCAGCTTTCGTTGATTATCCAATTGTTAATCAAGAACAATCTGATATTTCGGATTTTTCAAGTTCAGATGTTTAATTTTGTTTTTTTATATCTTATTATTTTTTTGTTATGTGTTTTAAAGGTTTATGTTTTAAAATGACTTGTAAAAAGGTTGATTTCAGTAAAGAGTGACCAGTCTAGATATATATGTGGTTACTCTTATGTGAGTGAAGGTCAGTTTGGGCTGATTCTCACGATTATAAATCTAGTTGCTACTTTAAAGGGGAAAAATTTATCAAGTTTTCAACTTTTGAACTATTTCCTCATATACATACATGTTAACATGTTTACTTCACACAAAAAATCTGCTTACTAAAAGATATTGCAACTACATGAGTGTTACCGCGCAGATTAAAATATAGGCACAGATTGATTTCTCCTTTTTATAGTCCAAAAAATGAATTTGGTTATTGATTGGTTTCTTTCACATTGAAAATTCAATTATTTTGAAATATCTAGATTAATCATCTTAATTTGTTCATTGAATAGTTTCTCAAGTTCGAATCATTTATGCTTGAGTGACAATTTTTGGGAAAAAGCATTCAAAAGATATCAATAAGAAATAGTTTACAAAAATAACATACAAATAAATTTTAAATAGCAAAACAAGCTAAAAATTAGCTTGACTTTGACATCAAAAGTACTATATTCTCCAATTGATTGAAAACTAATGCAATAATGTTATATCCAAAGCGTACAATGCGAGCAATCAATTTTAAGAAAAACAGTATGATATGCGTTGAGAAAATGCATAAGAAATTGTAGGTTATTATAATAAATCGCAAGGTTGTTAACAATATAGATTGAATAATCCTATATATGATGTGAATAGGGTATAGGATCTCTTTTAGGAGACTAAAAATTGTTTTGTATGTGCGAATCGTTACAACTTTAATAAATAATCCAAAACGATTAAAATCTCGTTTCCATTTAGTTTGATCTTTTTTGATTTCGATGACATCATCTTCTATAATTAAGTAATAAGTATTTAGAACGTAATCTTCAATAGATGTGAATATTTGTTGCAAAAATTTTGTTTTTGATGATAAAGATAGTGTTATTTCTTGCTGAGTTTCTTGGTCAGCAGTAATGTAGTAGAAATGGAATACTTCAAATATGCCAAGGATTAGGAAAATATATAAAATCTTTGAATTCATTTTTTATTATTATTACAAAAGTGACAATTTAATATTTTTCCTTGTCACTTTTTGTTCTAAAAAAATGAAGCTTGTTCATTTTCTTCGTAAACTCGTAAGAGAAACAGTTACTGTTGAGCTGAAAGATAATACAGTAATCAAAGGAACTGTTGTTGGTGTTGATTCAGCAATGAACACACATCTTCGTCTCGTTCATATCAAAGCACCAGGTCAAGAGGAGAAACGTCTCGAAAATTTAACAATTCGTGGAGCATCTATAAGGTATGTTATTTTACCTGATGTACTCAACTTAGATACACTCCTTGTCGATGATAGCCCAACAAAAACAAGAATGCGCCATGGAGAAGCAAAGGAAGAAAAGGATCGCAAGCCAATACTTTTCCAACAAAAGAAATGGTAACATTCCTTCAGACAATTATATTTATTTTTATTTTGTTACGATATTATGTATATATTAGTGAATAAATTTACGCATCCTGTATTGTATGAATAATACAATTGTTATTACACTTTTTCGTTACACAACTAATAATTGAAAACTTTATTCATATAACCGTTGATAAAGATTGCTTGTATTTTGGATAACTAGCTTGATTGTACAACTGTTCAATTTTTAACACTTAAAAGTACTTTTTCTCTATGATAGAAATGAAATTTTTCTGAATTAACTTTACAGTAGCATATACGTATCATTATCCGTCTTTATGTTGTTTCAGAGTTTAATAGATATATCCAGAAGAATATGAAACTGACCCTTTAAAATCATCTGAAAATCTTGAACGTGAAACATTCATTTTTAAAACATATTGAACAACATATTGTATCTCATTTCGTACAGAGCAACAAAAAAAAAAAAAAAAAAAAAAAAGGTAGTGGGGCTTCCAGGCACTTCGTGCCCTCTAGCCCCGAAGATGTTTAGTATAAATGAAGTTTTTATTCGGAAAATTGTTCGTCTTCTGGTGTGAATTCGGAGGACTCTTCTTCTTCCTCCTCCTCCTCTTCCTCTTCTTCGTCATCGTCGGCGTAGTGGAGGAGGACGTAGTTCATCCAAATTCTGTATGGACGTCCTGATTTGGATTTAAATGAGATGGACATATTTTGTGTGAGTGTTATTTCAGTTTCGATAAAGAGTTGGTGTGCTGGTTTGAATATATGTTCGACGTTGGAGAATTTGTGCAACTCATCTTCTCCCAATTCTGTATTGATACAGACTTCGATGAAGTCACCACTGAGAATGTCTTCACCTGTGGGCATATCCACAACAATTAAATGAACGACACAATAGTTGTGAAATTCATTAGTAGGAAATACTGTTGCAGGCGTATTATATGAGGGGAAAAATGTTTTTTCTTCCCCAAATTCATCTGCTACTTCATCTTCATCGTATCCGTTGTTAAAAGCTTTAAATTCATGTACAATTTGAGCAAATTGTTGACGGAGATTTGGTGGCATACGTAAGCAAGCTTGTAACAATGTCCTACCTTCCACACACTCAGCAAATATGGGAAGGTAGGAACATATAATGTCCGTCAATTGGTCCTGGTTGGGGACCAATTGACAGAGTTTTGTGTATGCCGTTATGTTTTCTTTAACGGTATTTGTGTAGATACGGTTATATGGAGTATTTCCCTGGTTGTTAAGGGAAAAATACTCATCCGATTGTAATTTCAATCTTGACCTCAACTCTTTGTTCGGTATTCTTTGGTCTATTCTTAGAGCTGTATTTGTTCGTGCGGGCTGTGGTTTTAAAACATTCGAGTCAAGTTTTAATTGCTTCGAATTGGATGTCGATTTGAATTGGGAGTCTTTTGAGTTCTCCTGAGCTTGGTTCTGTATTAAAGACTGAATAGCAGTGTCAGCTTCTTGTTTTTCGAGATAGTATTCTATTGAATTGGGCTTCACTGTTCGAGACGCGTACATTATGAAAAATGAACTGTTTTTTTCGGACCACTCATAGAAAAGTTTGAGATGAACCGTTTTCGTCAACGGTAACCCCCTCTATTTTTTTATTTTATTTAATAGTTACCGTTGGAAAACCGTTCCATCTCAAATATTGAATGAACTATAAACGTTTTTTGTTTTCTATATATGCTTTTTTGTCCAACGGTAAAACTTTTTGCACAACGGTTTTTGAGAGTCATCGCCGTTGACTTTTTTGTGCTGAACAAAAGTGTCATATAAACATCTGTCAAAAACCGCTTTTTAACTTCACTTAAAATGCCACGTAAGCTACGTAAGAATATACGTAAGAGGAAGGGAGCATTGAAACATCCAATAGTAAAACTACACCACAACAACAGTTGCAACAACAAATTATGAATGACCCCACTATGTTGCAACAAATGTCAAGCAACCCTATGCTTTTAAACCGAGTTATTGGTGCACAGAGTGGAGGTTTAAGAGCGGCACTTTTAGCGAAAATGGCAGGCTATGGTGGAGCTGCAGACGGAACAGCTTATAACCCTCAAAGTCAAATGAATTTGAGTTCACTCAAAAATCAAATAACAGATGTCAAAAAGTCAAACATAGACATACAGAAACAAATAAGTGAAAACGAAAAGAAACTAGAATATGACAGACACACAAAGAAACTCAATGAGTTAAACGTAGAGAAAAAGAAGAAAGAAGAACAACTGAAAGAACTAAGTACAGAGGAATATGCGAAAAAAGTGTCAGAAAAAGCAGCAGAAGTAGCAAAAATGGAACAAGATGTTATAAATTTGAAAAACCATACTACTCAATATAAAGTACTGAAAGATGAAGAAATAAAACAAAAAGCCCTGAAGACATATATGGATAGCGATGAGTATAAAAAAGAAGTTGAAGCAAATGTAAAGGCAGAAAAACTTTTACAGTTGCAAAACCAAACCGTACAGTATGAAAACTTAGCACAAGAAAGTAAAAATAACGACGCAGCCATGCAAAAGGCAATGAAAAGCGCAGAATATATAAAAGCTAATAATGACTGGTTAGATGCCCAAGCCAACGCTAAAGCAGCCCAACTTATAGGGTCAATAAGGACAAAAATACAAGCGGATGAAGACAGTTCAAATGAAGCTTTAATGAATGCTGACTTTAAGAACGCCTTCGAAGCTCTTCATAGTAAGGTGAAACTAGTGAACGACTTCTCATCTGGAAAGAAACTGAAGTCTGAAGGTTTCGACAACGAGTTAAGAGAAGTAGCACAAAATATGACGAAAATAACAGATGCAGCAACGAGACAGGCAGTTCAAAGTGCCTATGACGCCGTTAGAGCAACTGTTGTGGAAAGTCAAGAAAAAGAGTTACAACAGACCAAAACAGACCTAGTAAATGCTTTCTTAAAAACGAAAAGTCAGGTAGGACATTATGCTGCAGATGGAACATATGTGCCAGCTGGTGGAACTTATATACCAGCTGGTGGAACTTATATACTAGCTAGTGGAACTTATATACCACCAAACCCTCCAAGAGAAGCACCTGCACCAGGACTACCTAAAACATTTACATCGTCACATGGACACAGACACAGGCATGCACCAAAACCAACACAACAACCAACAGTTCAAAATCCAGCACCACAACCAACAGTTCAAAACACTGCACCACAACCAACAGTTCAAAACACTGCACCACAACCAACAGTTCAAAACACTGCACCACAACCAACAGTTCAAAACACTGCACCACAACCAACAGTTCAAAACACTGCACCACAACCAACAGTTCAAAACACTGCACAGCAACAACCACAAACAGAGCAAGGACATAAAAGAAGTAGAGAACAAGGAAACCAAGAATTCTTAAAAATGCTTAAGGAAGACTATGGTTACCCAGATACTCTTGACTTTAGTGACAGATATAAAGAAGCTATTAGAAAGTTCAAGGAAGGAAATACTGACCCGAACCTATTTAGCTTTATGGTTCAGCACCAAATGGGATATAATTTCAAACCTGGAAAATACAAGCTCGCTAAGGGATATGATTTAATAGCATATCATCCAAATGACATGACTGAATTTACTCCGAGATATTTGGTGTCAGAGCTAAATGATAATTCAACTCTCTTCATGAAACGCGTAAAAAATAGAGACTGAACGAAAGAAGAAAGGTTTATGAGTCCGGATGACTTAGATAGGGAACTTTTTAAAAACGGTCTCGGAATATATGAAATGCCAGCAGATGAGGTACAAGAAACTCAACAGGAAGAAGTTCAGATACAACCAGACATGGAAGAAATAGTTCAGCAACAACAGCTAGAAGAGCCTGAAGGAAACGAACAAGTCCCTCCTTTGGAAACTAACTTCACAGAACTAGATGAAGATTTGGAACAGCCGAAAAATCTTGACCCTCAACAAGAGTATGCGGAGAATATGGAATCTTTCCAAGAGTCTAAGAAAAATTCAGCTGACATAGTAGAAGAATATCGAAAAATGTTCGCCGACATACAAAAGACTCCAACATCAGATGAAAATATTCAGCATAGAATGGAAGTACTGAAAGAAAATGTACGCAAATACAACAATCCTTTTTACTTACGACCATATAACGTTCAATCTTTGGCTGAACTCGGTGAAAATAAAAGGTTAAATTTCAACAAAACATATAGAAATGAAACATTGTTTAAAGTTCATTCAGAACCTAACCAATATGGAAACAAACCTACTTTTGTTTCTGCAGACTATGGAACTACAATGAGATGGGGTCATAAAGCTAATCCGGATAGGTGGTTCATAAACTTACAACCACAATTCCAAGAAGTTGTAGACGCAATGGAAGTGAATGGTGAACCAGATATAGCTGGTATTTTCAGCGCGGCTTTAATGCCATTGAAAGATATGAAACATGCAGATATTTTGGACCAGTATGAAATGAACATGGCTGAAGGAAATATAACACCTGACGTTCTAGAACATTTATCTCAAAGAACTACACAGAACCATAAAGATGGTATATTTGGTGAAGAGTTTAGAAAGAAAGTTAGGGAGATAGAAGGAAGAGAACCTATTGTACATGACCTTGCAAACGAAAGTTTACAAAATGTCATAAAAACTTACTTTGCAGACAATGAACCGAGAAGGGATGAATATTTAAGAAAACTCAAATGGACAGTACCAAATGAAATGTTAGTATTGAAAAACATGTTCCTTGACAAAATAAAACCAACTACAGAAATAAATGACGCAAGACTGAAACATTGGGTAAAAGCTTTCCCATTCACAAAAGATATTATTGGTAACATGGAAAGAAAACCAGAATGGCTACAAAAACATATATTTGGAAACGAGCTTATTCCATATGGACAAGCTCTGTTTGAAGAGCTTGAACCGGAAACTCAGGAAAGAGTCATGCAAACAATAAGCGACGACTCAAATACAAACTATGACAAAATCTTTCTAGGATATAGGTTACCTGAGATGGGCGACCAGAGCCCAAAGGCAAAAAGGACATGGGAAATTTACAACATACTAGGTGAACATGAGGCAAAGATGCAACAACTTGAAGCAGAGGGCAAGTTACCAAAAGCGACACCAAAGAAGAAGAGTAGAACAAAGTGAAAGTAGTGAAGAAGTAACTTCATCTAGTGAAAGTAGTGGCAATGAAGGAAAAAGAAGAGTTAAAAACTCAGTCAGGAAGAAAGTAAAGCTTGGTACGAGTGGGTTCTATTATGACACATAAATCCAACTATTCTATATTTTTACCCATATGAAATGTACGCCGCTCAGAATATAACGCCAACAGTTTTGGATGCCATGAACGGAAATGTTTCCGAATGGTATAACGAATGCGACAATGCCATTAGAAGGTCAGAAATAGTTCCTGGAACTTACGAATATACAACTGCTGTTTCTTATGGAAACGTAGGTGAGTTTGGAGAAGGTTCTTCAACAACAGTAGATATTGCTTGCGACAGGTTTCATATTATTTCTATTGACAACTCATTCTTATACGTGGAACAAGACATTGAAATAAAACCTTCTGCCAAGTTGTCTGACAAGAAAGGTTGCAATGGAATTTTCTATGTCGGATACCAATATGCTCCAGAAGTTTTCATGGGATATAAGATATATTCTAACTCTGACTTAGTTCAAACAGTAACATGGGCAAACTATGAATGGTTCGCTTTGAGAAACTCAGTACAACCACAAGCTAGAGAACAAACAGACC
This sequence comes from Trichomonas vaginalis G3, assembly GCF_026262505.1. Lineage (NCBI taxonomy): Eukaryota > Parabasalia > Trichomonadida > Trichomonadidae > Trichomonas > Trichomonas vaginalis. Next base: position 35,619,240 of record NC_067206.1, on the reverse strand, counting down.
AGTATGCAAATATTGAGAAAATAAGAAGACTTGACCCTAACGTTCCAGGAGTTTATGTTAACCTTTCTGGTTCAGATGGAAATGCTGCCACTAAAGTAAAACTGAAACTTAGAGTTCCTTTGTCATCTTTCCTCATCTTCAGGTTTTTAAGATACTTGCCAAACTGGGCAGGAAAAATTTCTATTGAACTTACTCCAAGCAAAAATAACTTAGTCATTGCACCAACACAAGACCCATTCAGCATTACTGTAGCTGGAACTGGTGGAGCCAAGTTCTGTGACTTTTGCAAAGACAAAGTTGACTTAGACTTTGGTTTCTCAAACTTCAACAATGAAGTAAACTATTATTTCAATGCTGCTGGAACTGCTTGGGACCCAGTTAAGTTTACATGCGAAAAATTTGAATGCAAGAGAATAGAAAGCAGACTTGCAGTCTATATGTTGGACCCAGATATTTCAAATGCTTTAGCTGCCAAATATATTGCAGTTCCACTTATGTTCCCTATACACCAAATATCTGTCAAAGACTTTGCAGGTGAAGTTGGAAACCAAAGTGCTGACCAGGTGCAAGAACAGATATTGCCTTAACAACTGCAATGAAACATGCAGATACTATGTTTGTACTGTTCAGACGAACTATAAATGACTATTCTTGTTTCTACAACCCGGGTATTAAATATCATATAAACATAGATGGCAAATATTATCCAAGAGAAGAATATTCTACAGTTGAGGATATGAGGTCATACAACTTGACATTAGATGCTATGAACTTTAACAACAACTTCACAACAACCATTAACCCTGAAATGCAAAGTTCTATTATGCCATATGTGAAAGTATGGACTCATACAGGAGGTCAAAAAACTCAATATACAAATGGAGACCGTTCAAACTTTTGGCTTGGCATTCCATTTGCTGACTCAGAAGACTTTATGGGTGGTATTTCAACTGTTGGTACAGTGTCAAATACAATATACTGGTGACAGAGACGGTCCAGATGAACTGAGAGCAAAGAAGTTTACAAAACCAATAGCACTTTTCACGGAAGATGCTCTTTTGAAGATTCGTTCGATGAAACCTGCTGGGGCTCCTCAGATTGGCATAACGACAGCTTCCATCGAGCAGATTTTGGCAGCAGGTCAGTAAGTTGTTCTTGAACTGACTTCTCTCCGTCAAATATTGACAGTACGCCAGTTTTGACATAATATTGTAAGATAAACTTTCCTTTAGAAATATCTGTAAGTTTTGAAGTTATATTTTTGTCTGCTTCAAGAACTTTCACCATTTCAGTTATACCAACTTTCTTTGCTTTATGAAAATATTTAGGTTCAGCAAAGACTGCTATTCTATAAACATTTTCCATTGTTTGTTAGATAAAGAACTATTCTGTCAATGTATTTGTATTGTTTGTGAGTATATAAACTTTGTTCTGCTTCAATTCAATAAGATATCCGAATACGTCCATCTTTTTATTCTAAGTAAAATGTCATTTCCGAAAAATAGAAGCGTAAGTGTTTCAAAAGGTTTAATGGCGGTGGCAGATGTGAAGTTAAATTCACCAACTCAAACAAACAGTCAAAGTGTTGTTGTCAATGTCAAAGACAGAGATGTTGAAGTGGGGAAACCATACGAAGACGAAGATGGTATAACAATTGTTCCTGTAAAAGAACAACCAACATATCCTGAAGTTAGCAGAGACTTAAGTTCTGTTGCAGATATTCGAAACGACTACCAACAACTGAAAGACAAACTTCAAACTCAGGAGAAGATTTGTCAAGCTTTAAGTATAATGTTAAACTTGGTCGAACACAACCCTGTAAAAGTGAACTCATATGTCATTGCACCTCATGAAGTTTTGAAAGAACTATTGAAACTTTTGACAGAGGCAGACGATATAAACATCAAAGAAATAGAACCCGACATTAGTTGCTGTGGTGTTTCATATAATGTCATTGACAAGATATACGTTATGAAAGGAGGTGAAACGTTGAACTTAAAGTATAGTTTCCCAGACGTCATAAAAATATTTGACGACCACAACATTTCATTAAAATTTATTTGCTAAGTAAAAATGTCAAAACTTCTTGAAAGATGTTTGAAGAAAAATAATATAGACTTTATTTCATATAAAGGACTTTACACACTTTTGAACGATATGAAAGACCCTGTTTTGTTTGTTCGTGTAGACAAAGGAAAGTTCTATGTCTTTACAAAATATTTGAACTTCTTAGACAGAGAACTTCAAGAAACGCCATGTGAAAGTTTAGATGAAGTTCTTCTCCACTTTCAGAAAAACTTTTAAAATATATATAAATGGCAGAAGATATAATGGTTTATACTATTACGACTAAAAACCCTGAGTCATATAATTCTATAACAACAAACTTACAAAGTCCTCAAGGACGATATTGTAAACTAACTTTAAACACAATGACGACTAAAGCCTGTTTTGCTCTTTTGACACCAGAAGACTTTATTGTTGTGAATGGTAAAAAATACTCCTTTGAAGATACTTACTCAGATATACCACCAACAGGTTTTGTTGACTTATTTAATACTTTAAGGACGGGTGTAACATGTGCTGCAACTAGAGCAGGTTTCGTTATGTTTGGATGTCCGACTGAGTTTACTATAAACAACATGAGCTATAATACAAAACTTATATCTGGTTTTTACTACCAACAGTTTCCTATAACAGGAAAAGGTGTCATACAAGGAATGTCTATTCCATTGACATTAAGCACACCAATCTTATATATTGTTTCAAACTTAGGTTCAAAGTGCTATTCGAATGTCGACAGAAACTATTATGACCAAAAGATACTTATGCGTATAAACAATACTTTCTCTGCTGGTTTGCCTATTGTTCATTCGAATGCAGAATTTTCAACCTTAGTGAACTCAAACACTTTGGCAAGTATAACGTTGACATTAGTTGACGCAAACTTTGTTCCTGTAAAACTTTTATGTCCTATGTATTTGTCAATGACGGCAGAAAGTTTCGAATTGGAAGATGCAACTGGTGAAAGTATTGTATTACAAGAACAACTTCAACAACAAATAGCTCAAGAACAACAAATGCAACAAATGCAACAAATGCAACAACAAAGTCAAGAATAAAAAAAAATATTTTTTTTATTTTTATAAAAATGTACAGAATAGATGTTTCAGATTTTTATGACTTCCAAGCATTCAGAAATATGTGTCCATTTCGAGACTATAACAAAGCAGTCGAGAATTTGAAACGTTTAGTCATTTATGTTGACTCTGCCCCAGAATGTTATGTCATGAAAGAATGGGATGTTGTCTTTAACAAACCTAAAGCGACAATAGTGTCTGAACAAGAATGTAGACAGAAACTTAAGAAAATAAAAGTTGTACAAGTTGGAATGAAGATGTTAGATGCTTGGGATATCTTATTGTCAAAGTTAGAAGATTTTTCAGTTCGAGGTATAAAGTTCTATACACCTTCTCCAAACTTCTATTCTATCTTCACTGGATATAAATACGAACAAGTAGAATGGAAAGAAAATATTATAGAAGCTTGGTTAGACCATGTCAAAGAAATTATATGCAATGGAAACGAAAGAGTCTATGAGTATATCTTATGTTGGTTTGCAAACATCTTACAACATCCAAGTGCTAAAAATGAAACTGCTCTCATTATAATTGGAAAACAAGGAACTGGTAAGAACACATTCTTTACAGATATTTTGTGCAAACTGTTAGAGGGCTATTCGAACCCTAATATGACAAACTTAGAAAACATCTGTGGCAAGTTTAACTCTTCAATTGAGAATATGAAACTTATAGTATGTAACGAACTTCAAAGTATAGATACAACAAAAGTTTTAAACTCAGATGCTTTGAAGAGTCTTATAACAGATAAAGTTGGAGTTGTTGAAAGAAAGTATAAAGACCAAAGAGTTTGTGAAAATGTTGCAAACTTCATTATGGTTTCAAACAATGCTGTTCCGATGAAATTAGAAAGTTCTGACAGAAGATATGTAGTTGTCAGAACGTCAGATTCTCATATGCAAGATACAGAATATTTTGACGCTTTGTCAGAATATTTGACATCTGACTTTTACAACCACTTGTTCTCATATTTTATGACATTAGATATTTCAAAGTTCAATCCAAGACAAATTCCACATACCGAAGAGAGACAAACATTGTTAGAAGCAAACAAGAGTGTATATGAACTGTTCATAGATGAAACTGACTTTGAGTGTTTAGATGAAAGGTCATTGTACGATTCGTATAAACAATATTGTCAAGAATATGGTTATATGACAGCGTCTAAACGAACATTCTTGGCAAATGTCAAAAGTCTTTTAGACGTACAGAATGGTGTATATACAAAGAAAATTTTTTATGAGTAAATTTTAAAAAAAAATATTTTTTTATCCGATAGAAAAGATGGCAAAATATATTTCAGTAAACAAGTACATGTCAGGACTTAAAGAAGAACTAGACCCATTCACATATTTGAATGTTTACTTCTACCATTTTGAAAAGTCTTCATTCAGCAAAGTTTGGAACATCGAACCAGTTAAGTTTGCTATTGTGACTAAAAATGGTGCGAAATTTGAAGACTTAGACATAGAAGGTTCGTTAGCAGTCAAAGAAAGTTTTGACAGAAGGTTTTCAAACCTTAAAGAAGGCAAAGCATACAAACTTGTTATACCTTATGAACCAAAGAAAGCAGACGACTATGAATATTATGAGTCTAAGATAGTTGAAGTTCAAGGTAAATTGGGTAAAAAGATTTTAGAGTCTAAGCCAGTGTTTGCTCCTAAAGAGGAAGAGAACATTGACATTGACCCAGAAATGTTCTAAAAATAAAATTTTATTTTTACATGTCAAATTTCTTTTTCTCTGGAACTGGTTCAGGTTCTTTCTTCTCTTCTTCTACTTTCTTCTTCTTTCTTCTTTCTTTTCTTTCTCTCTTCTTCTTCTCTGGTGGAGTTATGTCAAATTTCGCAACCATATTTATGTAAAAGTTCTTTGTCCTTTAATAGCTCATCTATTCTGTTTTCTATTTCATCTTCAAGAACAGCGCATGTGTCTTCTTTGCATTCTAAGAACTTTTGTTGGACTTCATCTTTCCAATCGGCGTCATCTCTGTCAACAAGTCTGTCATTGACAAATTTTAAGACTGCTCTGTAATGTTTTATGGTTCTTGTCATATTCCCAGAAACAGAACTTTAGAACAAATTCACCTTTCTTGTTTACACTATGTAAGATTTTATGGTCGACAGATGTTTTGCTGTCGAAAAGCTTGTCTCGAATATAGATAGCGAAATCGCTAGACATTTTCTAAAAGATAAAAATTTTAATTTTTCTAAAAATATGTTAGAAAAAAAGTTTGCTGACATTGACAAGAAATTTGAGAATGTTTTAAAAAGAACAAGAGGAAATTAGAAAATGCTCAGATAAAGCCTATACATGACAAGTTCTTATTTGCTCAGAATGGTATAACAGGTCTAATTGCACCACCTGGGTCGGGTAAGACTTTCACTTATCTTAAAATGGCTGCACAACAACAAGAACTAGATGAGAAGAACCCATTCTATGAGTTAGTTGTTATTTGTAGTACTTCTGGTCAATTTGACCAAACCGTCAATTCGTTCAAAGATATTATAAAGAAGTCTAAGTTAGTATGTATAAAGGATACTGAGTTGTTGGATTGGATAAAGAAGTACCAAAGAAGAGTTTTGAAGTATAATGCTATAAATGAGTATATAAATTCGAAGTTTAAAGACCCAAATGAGGAAATGCAGAGAATATTAGAGAAGAAACACTTCAGAAACAAACAGAAAGAGATAGAATACATTTCGAAGAAATTGCAATCTTACGATTGGAAGACTTACCCTCATAGATGTCTTCTTATCTTAGATGACTTTGCTTCTCATCCTTTGTTAAAGAATAGAGAACAAGATATGTGTCGAATTCTTAAGAAGCTCAGACACTTTAACATCTCAGTTGTCATTTGTGTACAGACAGCAAAGAGTTTAAGTAAGGATGTTAAAAGAATACTTACTGACATTATACTTTTCCCCGGATTGTCCGAAGACGATTTCATGGAACTTATGAAAGAGTCCATGGCAGGTAAGTTTGACAGACATGAACTATGGGAGAAGTACAAAGTCATACAAGACCCTCATACTTCTTTCAGAATTCATATCTACGCAAACAAAGTTCAAATTGTAAAAAGTCAAGCTTGAAAAATAAATGGTTCATTTACTCTACTTGTTTGAAGTTGTCAAAATACTCTGTTATTTTTTCCTTTAACAATGGCAAATCTTCTTTGAATGTAAGTATTGTACAACCTTTCATATCATAGTGTGTTTGAGGTAACGTATCTTGAACTATTTGTTTCACATCTTCATTTGGGGTCATTGAAATCGGTAAGTTTTCGCGATAGAACCAATTTCTGTCAGATTTGTAAATCTTAGCAAGGTCGTAAAAGCTTTTGTTGTTTCTTCTGACTAAATGCAACATAACCATATCTTTATCTTCTTCATTTTCCATCTCTTCAGTATAAATCATATACTTATAGTTCTTTTCCTTTCCTTTTGGTACCGAACGTGGTATTCTTTTCTGAATGCTTTTGTCTTTTGCTTCAAGCTTGTTCTCTAGCTCTTCACGTTCTTGTCTATGAATTTCGTCAAGAAGTCTGTAAACATGCCATGCATAACGAGGCGAAGCCCACATTGCAACAGCATTTACAAGAAGTCTATGTACATAATATCCTCTCAAACCGTTTGGCAATTTTTCACGATTTTCATAGAGTTTTGGCGACTGGGGTTTTTTACTTACTCGCTGTTCTTCACTGTTTTCATAGAGTTTTGGCGACTGGGTTTTTTTACCTACTCGCTGTTCTTCACTGTTTTCAGAAAAAAGTATGTCTCGCTGTGCTTCGCTCAAAAGTTCTTGTGTGCTTTGGTTCCTAAACCAGTCTTTAGGAAGCTTAGTATCTGGAGCAAAACATGCTGTCAAAATACTTTGCATTTGGTACATATCGTCTTTGACCGAACGAATGAGACGGAGTTGTTTGTTAAACTGAACCCACTCATATTCTTTATTTATAGCTTCATGGACTATAACTGTTGTTGTGTTCTCTGATGTTGACATATCTGTCTTTACATACAAAATAAAAAAATAAATAAAAATAAAACTAACTTTATTTTTTCTATTTTGTATAAAAGATATGATTTCAGGGATTTTTTTTACGAAGTGTCAAAGTTCACTTCGTCAAAAAATAACAGTTATATAATGAAAAAGTGTCATTTTTTCATGTCCGAAGACTCGAAGGGTGCAAACACTTCCAAAAATACCGACGAACTCAGAAGAGCAGCATGGCAGTATCTTCTTGACAACTTCTTTGAGTTCTCCAGGTACACCTTGGAAAATGCTAAGAACTCCGACACAGAGAATTTGGAGAAATTGCAACTCCAATACTACCTTGACAAACAAAGGGTAAACAAAGGGTAAAATAAGACTAAAAACTTAACATTTAAAAAGTGACATTTTTATGAGCTCCGAGTCACCGAGAAAACTTGGTCAGATTAGCAGCTTACTTCCCTGAGGAGGATGGAAGCGTTACATACATCAGGTTCAAAAACAACGAACCTGGAATTGCGTACAAAATTCGCAATTACAATGACCATGGAAGAGTACGAAAGGTTCCTACAAGAGAAACCAGCTCTAAACAACTCAGAAAAGAAAGAATAAAAAGTTTAACTCGTAATTGTTTATTTTTTACTTGTATGGCAAGCTGCAAGAATGAAGTCGACTATCTCAGTCTTTGTTTTGACGAGCTGGACGGCTCTTGCGAGTACGTCTGTTTTGCGGTCTCCAGCTGGTGTCTGACCTTCGTAATTGCGCATGTTCTTGAGAGCTCCAACTGTAAATGATTGTAGGATGAAGAGTCTCTCAGACTGCTTGAGGTAGTCTTCACGGTCACGACTGAATCTGTGGTACGAGTCGAATCGGTCGATTTGAGGGAAGAGACTGAAAGCCTGTCATCTTCCATAGGGGCTGTGGCATAATCTTTGCGTAAACGGTTCAGACCTTCTTCGAACTCTTTGGTCTCTCTTCGATTTGGATTGAGATTGGAATTGCTGGGTGGAGCTTGCTGGAACATCCAAGGGTTGGGAAGTAAGGCATAGGCTGAGGAGGGTAGTTCGGGAAGCCTTGTAGTGGAAATTGGTAGTAACCTTGAGTGGAAATTGGTAGTAATTTGGTGGACGACTTGCTGGAACTGAGGTTGCTGAGGAGACTGTTGTGGTTCTTTAGGTTCCTCTGGTTTGGGAATGGACTCGGTTGGTGGGACGTCGGACATTCGTTTGTGGCTTAACCGTCGGACCACAACGATAAAAATCTCTGCTACTAGCAGTACTGCTACTGACAGTAGCAGTACTTTTACTGACAGTAGCAGTACTTTTTCTGACAGTAGCAGTACTTTTACTGACAGTAGCAGTACTTTTTCTGACAGTAGCAGTACTTTTACTGACAGTAGCAGTACTTTTTCTGACAGTAGCAGTACTTTTACTGACAGTAGCAGTACTTTTACTGACAGTAGCAGTACTTTATCGTCGAAAACCCTCTCAAATTTTCCTTTTTACTGACAGTAGCAGTACTTTTACTGACAGTAGCAGTACTTTTACTGACAGTAGCAGTACTTTTACTGACAGTAGCAGTACTTTTTCTGACAGTAGCAGTACTTTTTCTGACAGTAGCAATGGTCGAGGTCGAACCTACCGACGAGGCAATTTACCTAATTGAAATTAACGAGCTTGTTAAAGACTTCCTCAGGCAGAATGTAAAAGGCAAGCTTGTTAATGGTTGGATAACGGGAAGGGCTGCCTTGAATCTCGAGACTTCGACTGGAATTCCAATTCAAATACCAGACGGGACAGCCTACGACGACATAAAGCAAGCAAAGAAAGAAGCTCTTCTCAAGTTCTTTGCAAAGCGTCCTTGGATACTACTTCCAAACAGAGAGAACCCTTTCCCAAGAATGAGCCAAATTCTCAAGGGTCTCCTTCACTTCTCGGGTCAGCCGTTCTACATAACCTGTGAAGGCGACATCCAACCAGTTCAGTAAACCTTAACGTTTAGAGTAAAAACATTCTTTTTTCATTTTTTGAATGAAGCAAGTTAAATTCGTCCCACACCAATCTCAATGGACCGATGAAGAGTTTCAAGCCATCGTTGAAGACGTGAGAACGACATAGACGGCGAACTTGAAGGAGCTCAAATCACATTGCAACCAAAATTGCAGAAGTCAAGGAACAGATAGCTCCACTTAAAGAAGCTACACAAAGCTTACTCTTGACCTCATGGATAGTTACCTTTAGATGTCAAGAGTGGAATAAGACAATTAAAATTAAAACTTCTAAACTACGAAGCTATACTCCAAAAGTTAGCAGAAAATGAGAAGACTTTACCAGAGCTACTTACATGTAAGGGACTTACCTTCAAGCAGTCCGACCAAAGATGAATTTGTTGACATTGTCCCAATTTTGTCCGAAAGTCAGCTCAGATGTTTCGAACTGCTCCCAACATATCCGGAATATGAACGTTTGCCTGAACTCTTCCGCAATCTCAAAAAACGTTTTTTGGTTCTCATGTTCGAAACTTTATCGGAAGAGACAACAAACGTTCAGAAGAAGAACAAGATATTATTAAACTTGTTGTATGACATAACTGTCATAACAAGCTTTTTGAAGTAAAACCGTCATTCTCAAACCACTTCATTTTTTCGATGTCCGAACAAGCACCGAAGCCAAACTCAATGGCAGATGTCCTTTCAAGGTTGCCAGACAAGCGCCCAGTTCAACTTCAAATTGTCCAATTGAACGCTCATCTGTCAAACACCATTAAGACTTTCCAAAGTAGTCTTATGGAAGAGATAACCAATCTCAAAGTCGAAGTCCTCACGAACCAAGCTTCCAATAAGAAAGTCCTGAACGATTTCGCGGAAACCTTGCGCCAATACAACATAGAGAACCAAAACCTTGCCCGACTCATCTACCGTTTCTTCGAAGAGATAGACGCCATCTGGAAGGTACTCGGAAAGGACAGAACATGCAACACCGTACTTCGTGAGTACCAAATTGAAGAAGGAATTGTCGAGGAAGAAGAGGAAGAAAAGAAACACGAAGAAGAAGAGGAAGAAGATGAAGAAGAGAAACACGAAGAAGAGGAAGTTTGGGCAACCCTTGTTGCCGATGACGCTTACGAAATTTCCCAACCCTACCCATACCAAATCCGGAACAAGGAGACAGGCAAGGTTCTTACCCCAGTCCTCAACAACTTGGGACACTTGAACCTTAACCTTCGGAATTACGGTTCAATTTCCATGGAAGGCTTGTCGGTATGCAATGGGTTCCAAATCCATACAAGAAGACGAGGGTCAGACACATTGACGGTGACAAGCTCAACAACCGTAAGGAGAACCTCGAGTGGTTCTAAGAGTAAAAAAATTTTATTTTAGGGGGAAACCCCAAGTAAATTTAGGTGTTTATTTGGATAAGTATGTTAAATTAAGGGTAATTTGCAAAATTAGTTCCCGACCTTTGAATTGGGCTCTTTCGTTATCCCAGTTGCGTAGGAGGTCGTCCCAGAGGAGTTGGTAGAATTGCCAATCCAAGGACGATTTGTCCTCCCAGGCATTGAGGATGTACTGCTCGTAGAGTTTCATGACCTCTGCCTTGCACCAGACACCCTCTCCCTTGGAACGTAAGGCTTCTTCGAAGTGCTCGAATGCGATTGGCTGCTTGACCATCCGAAATGACACTTTTTGTCCGTTTGGTCAATGTTTGTGTCTCGTGCCATAGTCGACGAAAATACAGACAAACAGGTTATATATGAGTTTGAGACCAAGAATGGTGTAACTCGACCTGTCCGATTCAAAGACTCCGAGGGCGACCATGAAATTAAACGGAAATTAGCTAGGAAGGAATATAAAATGGACTGGTTGCCACCACCTCCACCTCCACCACCTTTACCTGTTCCTCAAGTAAATAAGCCTTTCCCGTTCCAAGAATTCCCACATTTTAATTCAAATTCGAATAAAAATTTTTATTTCATGCAATGTTTTATTTTTGTGCCGTCTTCAAGTATGCCCCAGTACTTACGCTTGGAGAGGACATGAACTTCGGTGAAAATTTTGTCCAATTTGAATTGACCCATCTTTTCACCGACCATTCCCATTTCAATGAGTTTGTTGTATCCTTCTTCGTTCGTCATGAGTGCGTCAATGTTCTCATAGTAAACCTTCACTTTGGATTTGACTTCGGAGAAGAATTTTTGTTGTAGTTGTCAAGGACTGCCTTTGCGAACTGAGGGTAAGACCAATGTTCGACAATAGGTTTTAATGTGGTTACTAAGCCACTTTGACCTTGAGTGAATTCGTACTTCAAAACAAAAGGAGAAAACCTTTCAACAAAGTTGTCGACCTTCTCATAATGTTTACTCTTCATCTCTTGAGGTTTCTTAATGGAATATCCCCATGTCGAATTCATAAGCAATTTGAGTGTCATTGCAAGTTTGGGGTTTGAAGCTTTCCTAATATCATACAGTTGTTGTATGACTTTTCCAACTGTATAGTTCCTTCCCGGGAACTCACCATCTTCGTTTGGAATTCCAGTCGGAATATATTGGACAAACCTCATGTATGCAGCGTTAAGGTCGACATAGTATATCTTTTCGTTTGAGTCGAACTTGTCGCAACCAATTGGTCCAGTTTGTGGAAATTCAAGTGAGTCTCTTATCTTCTGAGAAACTTCTCCTTTATCTCATAAACATCGTCGAAGCAACCTGTTTCATATAAAACCTTCTGACCTAACTCAGATGCTCTCCAATACAATTTGACGTCAATTGGATGTCTCAATGGAAGTTTGTTTATAGCATCTTGAAGTTCTTGCAACCTCATTGGAAGTTCTTCTGGTTCAGGTTGGTATCCGAACAATCCAACTCCTTTTGGAATTGTGTACTTCTTTTGTACTAGAACTTTGTCTGGAACAACTTTTGGTCTTGCTAACAATGAAAAGTTTGTTTCGTCTTTTGGTACAAAAGTTTCTGTCAGCTTGTCATCTGGAATTGGTTCCAACAAACCTTTCTCGAAAAGAATGTTTACAGCTCTGACAATGTTGCACTTGCCTTTTCCGAACAATGGGTTTGTAAGACTTTCGTTCAACATGAAGTGGTTGTGGACAATTGCAATCTTCAACCATGGTAATTGAACTCAACAACATAGTCGTCATGTGAAGAACCTTTAGCTGTAGTATGTTGACTCGGATATTGACATTTGCCAACGGTGCAATTTTTGCCAATTGACCTCTGAGAATGTACCTTGTCTTCACACATGACTCAAGATACTTCATCTTCTCATCTGTAACAAGACCAGAGTTCCTGAGACATGTAAGAATGCAAGGTTCATTGACAATTGTTTCAATTGAATTGTAAATTCCATACCTTGTCAAGTCAATGTCAGACTTATTTATGAACGGAAAGTATCCAGCATGTTGTCTGACTGCTTGAGGGTTAGGTTGGTACCATTCGAACTTGACACTTGCAATTCCTTCAATTGCATTCAAAATGTCTGAGTCGGAGTCAACCATTTGTTCTCTCTTTGTAGTCTTGAAAGCGTCAAGAAGTTTTGCAGCTGTTTGTTCATTGCCATTTGCATAGTAAATGTGACCATCCAAATCCGTTATGGTCAATCTGAGATTGTGTCCTTTCTTATTTCCGTCTTGTATGGCAGCAAGTACTCCCATGAAGCCTTCTTTGTTCTTTCCTTCGTCAAGGTTTACTGTAAAGGTTCGACCAGATGTAATTTGACTTCTAACTTCACGATACTTTTCATATGCATATCTTGTTCTTTCCATGGGAGCATGTGTCTTCACCTTTTCCTTTTTCCTTCTCAAAGGATGCAATTGTTCGTCATGTTTCCAGTAGAATCTGGCAAAGCCGTCGTGTCCTTCAACTTGAGGTTCACTAACATCGAAAGGCATGTTCATAAGACGTTCTTCTTCTAACCTCTCTAGTCTGTTTGGATAATTTGCACGTGCTGTTTCCAAATCCATTTCGTAGCGAAGACCAGCCAGTTTGTCATAGACTTTTATGGGTCTTCCCTTCCTATATTTAAAATTCTTCGAAACTCTCCAACCATATCTTTGCAACTCTGCTTTTATTCTAGCAGATTTTCTATCCATTCTATATGGGGGCATTTTTATAAAAATAAAAAAAATGTTTTTTTTTCTTTACTTAACATAACCGCCTGCTGCCATAAGTCTTTGACGCCAACCCATACCAGCTAATGAAGGTTGACTTGGTTTAGTTTGGAAACTAAACTTTGGTTTTGGTTTATCTTCAGTTTTTGGTTTATCTTCAGTTTTTGGTTTATCTTCAGTTTTTGGTTTCTCTTCTTCTATCGGTTTTTCGTCACTTTTCGGTTCCTCTGACTTTACTTCACCTGCAGGAACAGTTGTGTCGTCAACATCTTCATAAATATCATATGCCATTTGTTTTTGTTTTCCTTTCAACTTTTTGTGTTTGTTGTAAAGTTTAGAATATTTCGACTCTAAGTCAATGAGATGTTCTATAATGAACTTGGTCAGTGAAGTAAACTTTTCCATCTGTTGTCTCGAAAGCTCCTTCAGACTTCAATATTTTATTTGTGAGAGTCTGTTTCTTTTTGAGATACTAAGCCGTTCCATTTCTATGAAAAGTGACTTTATAGTTAGGGTTTGTATTTCCAGACCTGGCACTTTCTATTATTGAATTTTTCTCTTCATCTGTAAGTTCTTTGACAGGTTTTGACAATGGTTCTGAACTTTTTGTTTGTGGTGTCAAATCTACCGTTTCAACTTCTTCGGTCATTTCATCTCAGTAAAAAAATTTAGTTTGGTTTGTTTTCAACTGGTTGTTTAGGTTTTTAAGTCGGTCTAAAAACTTCCTGAGGTATAGGAAGAATTGACAAACACGTTGTGTAACTGCTGGAAGTCGACAAATCCATCTTGAACCCATTTGTCTCAATGCTGTATTGTTCATTTCATCTCAGTAAAAAACTTTACATTCCCCACGTTTGAGGCGGTTGAGGTTGGTTATTGTTTACCCATTGTTGTGCATGGTTATATCCTCTGTTAAAGAATCTTTCACCTTGGTCCATATAGTGTCCTGCTTGGTTATAGTAGTCATTTGCTTTGTTATAATAGTTTCCTGCTTGTCTTCCTACATTGTCCATCCATCCTTGAACTTTTCCTCTTGTTTCAGGATTTGGAATAAGATTTGTTGCATCTCGTGCTACATCCCAACCTTTCTGTACAGTTTGTATAATAGGTTGTGCTTTCTCTTTCAGTATACCTAATGTACTCAAAATCTTCCTTCCAATTCCAAATGCACCTCTAGCTATTGTTCCCACTGCGGGTAAAAATCTGGATGCAACTCCAGCTAATGCGCCAAATAAACCCATTTCTTATGGGTTAAAAAATGACGAATCCAAACAAGGACCCCTATGTTTCTAAGGCAACAAAGAAAGCACTCATGGTAAAAATCTTTAGTTCAACACCAAATGCTTGGTTTATGGATATCTTGGAAAACATTCCGAGGTATAGAGAAGATGGACCACCATACTGGCTAATATTTGTTGGTCAAAACACAAGATACTGTGAAGCCATACCATTATGGTCCAAAAATATTTAGATGTGAAAACTGCTTTGACAATATTCGTTGACAAATACCATCCAACAAAACTGACATCTGACTGTGAAAGTTCTTTCAAATCAGATGATGTAAAAACTATCTGCGTTCAAAAAATGTAAACCAATATTTCATTGTCGACCAAAACCATTCTGCTCTTGGTGTCATTGACGGTTGTATAAAAATGTTAAGAGACTTAAACCAACCACAAGGTGGTGAAGCAAATTGAATGTCATATGACGACAAAGTATAGACACTTCTCCATGGCAAAGATGAACAAGTTTTAAATATTTACAATAGCCGTAAAAAAAAGGTTTGGGAAACCACTCCCCCGAAGAAATGAAAAACAACCCTGACTTAGAGAAAGACTATATATTTAATAATTTAGTCAAAAGAGACAAACAAGAAAGAATGCCGGGCTTCAAACTTAAGAAAGGTGACAAAGTAAAAATAGAAATACCTAAACGCGACCCATATGAAAATACTATTGACTATGACAACAATGGGAACCGACAGGTACTCACATTCGTGTTCGTAAAAATAGAAGAAAGTATACAAGAGAATATTATGAAGTTTTAGGCAAACATGGCAAAATGTACACACTGCAAGCAGAAGATAAAACTACTATTGTCAGACCTCGTTTCAAACTTGTCAAAGTTCAAGGTGGTATACTTTCAAAGACAGTTCCTAACAAATATAAGACAACTCCTGACGAATATGCTAAAGAAGTTGAAAATGACGACTAAGCAATTCTATACCATGCGTAAACTGTCATGTAAGGTGGCATGTATTCTTTACTTTGTCCCGTTGTTTGCGTATATCCTGTAACGCGATGTGTATGGTTTCCTCCTCCCTCAGTGTTACTCCAGTAACAATTTATAGCAAACTTAACGTCGTCTTTAACATCATATCCTTTACCTTTTGTCATTGCTGACCAATCCCAATATCTATGCTTATGCCAACCTGCTTGAGATGTACTTAAATCTATGTAGTGACTGTGTGCAGGTAAATTTTCACCTGAAATCGTTTTACTTCCACCTGTTTCCTTTGAAGAGTTTGCACAATACAAAAACCTGTCGACTATTTGTTCCCATGCACCAACACCAAACATTACTTGAGGACCTCTTGCTTCCATAGATGTATAAATAGAACCTACTGGGTTCATTAAATCAAACATATGAGATATTATAGGATTGCCTCTTTTGAACTTAAAATATAGTGCAACTATTTCAGGTTTCTTCTGGTTTGTGTCAGAATATTTTTTATAATATAATCTTATGTTTTCGGGGTAGGTAAAATCTTGACTATAATATTTATTTCTGTCATCTTCATAATAGTATACTATTCTCGTTTTTTCTATTGCATTATATCTTTTATATCTATAATATTCTAAATATAATGTTTGCTTTTTTGGGTCTACATGTGGTGTTCTGTCGTCATCTCCATAGTCATAATAATATGGTGCTGGAGCTGGGTCAGCCAACGTCATACCTGCCATTTCATAAACTCTTAAATATTTCTTTTGTTCGTCTCCATATAAGTTTAAGTAGCAGTTGTTGTCTAATGGAACTTTAACTTGTGTACCATTATTCTTTATATAGCCTACATACATTTCATTGTTATTTTTCGGAATGAGTTTATACCGTATACCATTTTTTAAGGAGTGTACAAACTCCCATCTAAAATATTTGTTTTCTTCATTGACAGAAAAGTCACCAACAATAGTTTCAATATTTTTTGTTGTTCCTATCAAACTTTGGTATATTTCATTGACATATGTTTTATCTGCTTTCTTTTCAAGGCTAACGTTTAAGTCTGTTATTTCAGAAGATGTATGTGTATGTCCAACGCACTTTTCCTGTTTAAGGTTTCTTGTAAGTTTGTAATATTTGCAATGGTATGTGTATGTCCAACGGCACTTTTCCTGTTTAAGGTTTCTTGTAAGTTTGTAATATTTGCAATGGTATGTGTATGTCCAACGGCACTTTTCCTGTTTAAGGTTTCTTGTAAGTTTGTAATATTTGCAATGGTATGTGTATGAGTCTTTTTAGAATATTCGTTTTCAGCTCTTGTCACTTCACTTGACATTTTATTGTCAACATATGTTTTGTCTGCTATCAGGATGAGTATGTTCTTTTGTTGCATAAGCATTGTTAGCTCTTTCTTCTTCTTTTGCTATTGCATCGTCTACATATTCTTTGTCAGCTTTGTTGTCAACATCTGCTTTCAAAAGAAGTTCATTTATAGGTTTCTCGTTTAAAGTTCCTTTGTTGGATTTATACAGACAGTATTGTTCTTATTGTCTTGAAATAGAAACTCATCTGTCATTGGGTTTAATGTCAGTTTTAAGTTTCCTTCTTTCAATGACTCAGATATCTTAGAATAGTTTGAAAAGTTTGTTGTGTTCTTATTTAGAGCTTGCACAATGAGTTGTCGGTTGTGTTGTATTTCTCTCATAGACGCTGTTTCATTCGACATTTTTATTCTAGATAAAATATGCTTCCAATAGAAAAAGAAAATTCAAGAGTTACTACAACTAAACCATTAGATGAACTTTTTACTAATGTCGGTCAAAAGTTTGAGACAGAGACCGTAAAGCATGAAGGCTATCGTTTTGACTACCATTAAGATGGTTAAGAGACCCATCTGTCACAAAAGCTACTTGGCTTTCGTAGAATGAGAGTCATTTCAGAAGCCATACAATGGTTTCCCATTTACGGTCGGTTTTGAAGTTCGATACTATAACAAAGAAAAAACGTATGTATGAGAAATTTGAACAGGGAAACTTTTACAATTAGTTTGCTTGTAAATTTAGAAACAACTCTTCAAGCTTTTCAAGAAAAAATAAACGATATCTATATCGAATATGCAAACCAGTATAACATTGACGAAGGAGAGTACCATCTCGATATTATTTATGACAGGAAAAATGCAACTGTTAAAATCAAATAGAATAGAAGACCTTGGAGAAAACGTTTATATTTCTACAAAATATAACAACTTGGCATGGTATAGATTTTTGAGGATGTTAAATCAGCCTGCAGCATATCCAGTACACCCAGACTTTTATGAAGTCGAAAACCCTAATGGAACATATGAAAATGTTTTCGACCAAGATGCTATTATTGTTCATGCTTCATTTTCTGGCGCCCAAAACTCTTTCTTATGCTTGGCAAATGACTTTTACGAAAAACCTACAAAGTTATACGAACCACCAAGTGGAAGTATTTCAGACTTTCAAGTATGGTTTACTACAGATGGAAGAAAAAGAATAATTCCATTATACCATGCGTTTTACTTAGAACTTAGTTTCATATACAACTACTATCGAACGGTAAAAATATAATTTTTTAATACGGTTGAGGTGTTGGATTTGGTTGCCAACTAGACTGTGGTGCAGGTTCAGGCTGTTGTATAACAGGAGCTTGTTCTTCTGGTTCAGGGTCTTTAGGTATAATACCAACGAACTGACCTACTCTTTTACCAATATTTTTGACTCCGTTCCAAATTCCTCTTCCTACGGTTTTTTATTCCATTCCATATACCTCTTCCAACATTTCGAAAGAAGTTTCCTATCTTACTGAAGAAACCCATTTTACTATATGTAAAAATCTAATGTCCGCCTAGTCTCTTACGTTTCCTGTTGAGTTCCATAGCATTCTTTAACTGGAGCTCATACATTCTGTTTCTCCTCTGGTAGAAAACATATTCTGGGTCAACTCCTGTGTTCGCGTCATCTGCATAAAGTTGTTTATATCCCACCTCAGGGTTTGTATAAAACTCTTTCCATCTCATATTTGCATACCATGGTGGCAAACCTAACGCAGCGTCATTTGACATGGCAGTTTGCATTTGTACATCTGTTGGCACTTGACCATAGTTTGCCATTGCAGTTTGTATTCTAACTTCATTTGGAATATTCTCTGGGTTTGGTTGTCCAGGTTGCTGTGCATTCGCTAAGTTCTGTGCGTCCATTTAATATTAGATAAAAATATCTCTTACGAGTACATATACTGAACATTTGCAGGCATTGGTTCATCTTCATATTCTCTGTACTTTTCTGCCACGTCAAATAAATAAATGACACAATGGAAAAAACCTAAAACAAGTAGTCCTATTTCAAACCACATTTACTTACTAATAAAATTTCTTTGTTATGACACTTTCTCCGGTTTATAGGACCTCTCTCATATTCTATCTTGTCATATATAAACTCATAGTCATGTATGTCTCTCTAACCATCTCATAACGGTTTCCAAACCACTTTTATCGGATGTAAAGTAAAAGCATGGATGGTTATGTAAAACGTCTAAAGTTTCTAAAGAGTCTCTCAAAGTCCAGTCTACTTGGTATTGAAAATCCCATGTGTTATAGAACGGCGGGTCCACTATAAAGAAAACATTTTCCTTGTCTTTATATTTTTCATACAACTCTGTCCAATAACATCTCACAAACTCTATACCCTCAATATATTTTTCTATGTCCTCTTTGAAAACATTTGTATAGTTAAGATATAAAACTTTTGACATAAGTGTTTCAATGTCATGAACTCTTATAGAACCACTATATAATAGTCTAGCAGATATACTATCCCAGTCTATATATTCTGCTTTTTTCAAAACCTCTCTCACAATATTTTTCTTATCTAATGGTAGTTAGTATACAAGTCTTGGGTACGGCGGCACTGCGTTCCACCTTACCCAATACTTGTGAATTTGACACTTTACAAAACCGTTAACGTATATTTTACAACATGAACGCAAAAACTAATTTAACCTTAAATATTTACAAAGCCGCCAACCACTTCACTAACGAACTCACTAATGTAAAAAATAAACGTTCTCACTATCGTTCTCACTAACGACTTCACTAATGTTCTCATAAATTTTCCTCAATATCTTCATCATCAGTGTTAACCCTATTGTAGTCATACTTGAAGCCATAAACTTTCTCTAACTTCTTAACGTACAATTTACATAACTTACCTTCGTCATCGTATGGTTTAATGATATAACTATTTCTATCTTTATACACAGTCAATGAAAAGTCAACTGGTCTCGGATGTATTTGAAAGAACATGTTATGCTCAGGAAGGAAGAATAAATGTTTAAATGTATGTTTGTTATACTGTGGAATTCGAATGAGTTGCTTTTGTTCTGTCATTTACATCCAATAAAAAATTTCAGTAAACTTAAAATAAAATAAAAAATTAATGATATCACCACCCGCACACGTATGAAAACATAGCACAAAAATAAATTTAGGGTAGAAGGTTAGATCTAACCGATATCTAACCTCTTTTCTAACCTGTTGAATTCATTGCTTTATAACTCTCTTCCTTGGTTTCTTTTTAGTTGCTTTCTTCACGTCTGTCTCCAACTTGACTGTCTTTCTTCTTCGTCCGTAATGATACCAGTTACTTCCACCAGTCAATGGGTCAAATGGTCTTTCGTAAGGATTTCCATACATTCCATAGGGACCATACGGAAGAACTACTGGTGGAGAAGAAACATTTTCTTTAGTTCCATCGAATCTATTTAAATGCATTGTTTCACCTTTCATCTGGTCATTAAAGTCTTTTGCGTGTTTTGCAAACTCATCGTCCTTTCCTAAAGCATTTTCTGACTCAGTCGCAACCAAATTGGATGCTTTATTTATGAGCCCTATTTTATTTAATCTTAACTTCTTTGCAACCCAGCCTCCAATCTTCCCTTTATTTGCATCTAATGTCTTCGAAACCCTTCCTCCACTCATTTTATTTACTGCGTCATAAGCCCCAAGTGCTTTTGCTCCAAATGCTAATGCTTTTGTTCCATTGCGCCTAAAGCTGTCCAAGCTACCATTTCACCATATTAAAATCATCTCTCTTCAATATTATCTCATAAAAGTTCTCGTTACTGGAGAAAGTCAATGAAACATAAACATTCTCATTCATAAACTTCTTTCTTATCTCATCTATACGCTTCAAAATGTCTGAACAATTGCTAACATCTTCTACAACAGTTATTTCATCATGAATGACCTTCAAGAACAAGCTCATTTAATATGCTATTAAAATCATCTCAATAATGAGTCCATCCTTTCCATCTTTAGGTAGCACAACATCTTTCATTGAAGAAGGTTCGACAAGTCTTATGTTAACCTTACTGACAAAGTTTGTTATACTATAATGCTTCGGCGGCGAATACATGTAGTTTGAAAGACATAATATAGATTCTTCAGCAAATTCACTTATACTGGATTTTATAACAATGTTCTCACGAGACCAAATACCACCAATTGACAATCTTGTAAGCAATCCTGCTGAACCTTCTACTGTAAACGTCGATGGTAACATTCCACGAAGGTCATCTATTGACATCTTTGAGTCACTGAATTTAAATATTTTCTTAAAGCAATCGTCATTATCTAACCATGCAATAGCTTTGAAGTTTTCATTCGAATATACATCTGCTTCATTAAATGTAAAACCTGACTTCTTTGCAGAGACGACTTTAAAATCTATTGCATTTGTTTCAAAATTATATACTATGGTAACTTCTGAAGGTAATGGATGTCCTTCCGCAGTCAGTTGTTCTCTCACTACCGTTTGAAGCTTTGTGTTAAAAACTTTCATGTCATCTCCTGTGTCTAGGTTCACATACACAGCAACAGGAAAACTATCTTGCTTCTTTGTTTCATCATTATACCTCAAAACATTAAAGTTCTTCAATAATATTGTTCTTCCTGCTGGAATACTTCTAACTTGTCTTATTTCAATAGCTTTCTCACCTCCTACATACTCTACCCAGTGTCTTGGATATTCATAAGTATACTGACTTTCTTGAATTTTGGTAGGTTTCATCATAACGTGTTCATAGTATATCTTTATACTCTTGTCAGTTAGACTCGGTGCTATGTTCTGAATATTTCTGACTTGCATTTTTAATGAAGATAAAATGAAGCATTTAATACATGACGTAGATGAAGACATGAATGAAAGCAGTGAAAAGCTCAACAGTTCTCTCATTCTTTCCTTTCAGTAAGGACTATGAGTTTTGTTCAAATGGTGTGTATTTCGATTGTGGAAAGATGGGTTCAGGTAAGACATTCAACCTCATTCGTCATATACTCATAACAGAGCGTTTAGGAAACGACTCTTACTATGACCAAATCATTATATCAGCAACTTCAGACTCTATGGATTCAACAGCGAAAACATTTATGTCAAAAGTTCAAGCCTCTGTCGTTAAAGTTCCAGACAGTGAACTCATTGAATTTCTTCAACGTTACATTCGACGTAAGAGGAAATATTATGCTATTGTAGAGTTCATACAGTCAGGAATGCAAAAGACTTCAGAAGAGATGGAAAGAATTATTGACAAACACCACTTACGTCAATACTCAGGAGTTTACGATATGAAACGACTGACAAACTACATTCTGTCAAACTTTCAAAATACCCCTTCAAAAAGTATCCTTCAAAACTCTGCTCGTTTGTGACGACTTCGCCGGAAAAGGTTTAGTGTCAAAAGCAGACTCACCATTAGCTAACATCATAACTAAAGTCAGACATTACCACTTAACTGTAGCAATACTTATGCAAACATGGCGTTTCCTTGCTTTAAACATAAAACGTCTCATAACTGACTTCGTTATCTTTCAAGGTTTCTCACGCTATGATATTGAACTCATTTGGAAACAGTCAGGTATAACATTACCTTTTGAAGAAATTTGGGAAGCATATAAGTCTCTCATCTCTCCTCGTTCATACCTTGAGATTCATATCATGACTAATACCATTAGAAGTCAAAATATTCCATGGGAACGACCAACATTGTTTTAAAGTTTAACCTTCAATTGACTGATGGTAAACAAATTCCATGCATCTCTGTCGCCATTTCTGTTAATATTTTTGCTGTCATTCATATCATCCACTTCCCATCCGTTAGCTTTTGAGGATATGTGTTAGAATAGCTGTTCTTAAATGAAGGCTTTTCACCTTTGAGAGCATAAACTCTATAACTTTCTGCATACTTTATGTTTGAACCTCCTGAGCCATCATTGACATAAATTTTTATAGGCTTCCACCCTTTGTTCATATTCCTGCTTCTTCCCTTAGCTCTTTTGTTCAGTAGTTTCTACATCTTTATACACAGCTCCTGTCTCAGTGAATTCAACAATATTTTCATTCGTTAGCTTTACATTCAAAACCCTTGTCGAGTATATTGTTCATTTCATACATATAAAAGGTTTTTATTCTATATGAAATGAGAAGCAAATCCATCTTAGCTGGTGCCGTTAATGTTCCAATTGAACCAACATCAAATGTTGACTCACGAACGACAAACAATATTGTCATAAAGAACTATAGTTCAGAGTGTTTGAAAGAAAGAACCAGAACTTAAGTCGGTGAATTTAACTCAGCTTCAAACGCTAACGCTACATCAGATGTTAAGTTAGAGTATCCACCATTGGACAAATTCTTTTCAAGAGAAGCCAACGACAACCCTTACACAAATGTTCAAACAAATCCTTCAGATAACGTAGACCATTACCTTCTTCAGTTATACCAAACAATTTTACTCAAAGACGATAAGAAGCTTTTTGACAAATCTTATAAGCAAGAACCAAATAATTCTAACAAAGGAGGACCTTGAAAATGTTATCTCACGAATAACAGGGAAACAATGTGTCATTGACTATCTCGACCCTGAAATCGAATGCTGTGGTCAAACTCCACTATTCATGAAAATAGGTAACATCCGCATCATTGAAACACCAGAACTACAGGAGTTGAGTTTAAGTATAAATATTCGAACGAGTATACAAAACTATCTACTTACTATAAGCTTTGCTTGAAATATGTTTTAGTAAATTAAAGCAGTCAGGAGGGCTCTTTGAGCCCATCTTGGCGCTTTGCGCCGTCAGTCAAAAAAATTCAAGTTAGCAATTTGTAATATCTGTCCAAAACTTCTTAACAGTATCGAACTCATCTTCATAATGCAAACCTAATCTTATTGACTTGGTGCAGTTTTCACTAACACAATATAGCGCTTTGCGCTCGGCGCCTTTGACGCCTTTTTCTGTTCTCTTGACTGGCATAACTAACTCATTTGTTTCATCAAACAGCAACAACCAAAGTTCATGACCTAATACATAACATTCATACTTTATATTTTTAGCTCTGAGTTCTCTTGTAAGCTGTTGCATTTAATATTTTCTAAAAAGTCAACTTCAACAGTCATTCGCACTGGTGCCTTCAGTTCTACAGGCTCTCCTTGAAAGTCAACAAGTCTGAATTGCATGTCTTTCAAATTATGAGGACTAATGCGAACCCATTTTACCTAAATGAGTTGCTATGACAGGAACGTTTGGAATGAACATTGAATTGACTGCATAACAGAAGGATTTATATTCTACTGAACCTTTACTATTAACTCCTGAAATACCTGTGACATTAGCTATTTTTTGACTCAACGTACAAACAATTACCATAACATACGTATGGAACAGATTTCATCTCAATCGTTTTTGTCAACACTTTTCAAAAGGAAATGTCATATGGTATGCTCCCAGAAGAAGTTGTACTCTATGACTCATTCTTGGTATCTTGAACTCTTTCTTGCTACTGAACTTCAATGTTCCCTCAGAAGAGAGTTCGACATCTATGTTGTCAATAGTTTCTTCATTTATGAGAGTATCTATGACTCCAGCAATTTTATCTATTCTGTACTCGGCTCTGTTAGGAAATGTTACAACACTTTTTTTGTCATCTATTTCAATCTCTATGAAATCTGTTTCATCTGTTATGACAAAAGTTGCGATAGTATTGAAGTCAACAACTCTGAAAGCAAGCGCTTCATTCTGAAGACCTAAGTTTGTTTGTAGCTTTTACTGTCCCGTATTCGTTTGGGTCTGTACTTTGCAAATAGAACAACATTTTTATTCTCATTAAAATATGACTATTGCTGCATATGCGTATGAAACAAATGAAGCAAGAAGAGCACATGAACTAGTAAACGAAAACTCAACTTTAACCATTGAAGGCAATGATTTAGTCATTGACGATGGAAAAACTAAAAAAGTCATTGATTTCGATACTTTTAACACTTATGACCCATTCATTACAACAAGCAAGGTTCCCATCATAAAATGATGGAACGGTGCAATATATAAATTCTACAGTAGATGCCTCATTAGTGAAAGTATTAAATGTTCTCATTGAATTGTTAAAGAGCTTTCGATTTGACGACAACATTAAATGCCTAAAGAATTTAGTCATGATGAGAAACAATTCTCGGCGTTGCTGGTAGCAGTAATGATGTAACACCTTATGACATTAGAATATTTATAACGAACATAAAGATGAACTGAAAGGAGAGAAGGGTGACACCGGACCTCAAGGACCACAAGGAATACAAGGAATACAAGGATACAAGGAATACAAGGACCTCAAGGCGAAAACGGTTTGGATGGAAAGGATGGAAAGGATGGAAAAACTGCTAAATCATGGATATGGGACCTTATAAATACTGGTTTAACAGCTGCTTCATATGGAGTTCTTCAATACCAAATCGGAAAGATATGGGCGGTACTTGTGTGAAGAAGTTTTAAATGACGTTAAAAATGCTTTTGAACTTAATTTCAAATGGTTCGGATACTATTAAAACTTTATCTGGTTGGATGCAAGAAACAAGGAGTCAAATAGATACTGTAAGACGTATAGCAAACAATGCACGTACGGGATTGGATACTTTACGACAAGCACAAAATACACTAAAGGAAGCAAATGATATTCTTGGCTCAGTATCAGACAT
The DNA here is from genome assembly GCF_026262505.1 of Trichomonas vaginalis G3. NCBI lineage: Eukaryota > Parabasalia > Trichomonadida > Trichomonadidae > Trichomonas > Trichomonas vaginalis. The sequence continues at coordinate 35,593,724 of NC_067206.1, read as the reverse complement.
GCATGAAGATTGGCTTAAAGGTATTGACAAATCTTTAAAAAATCACAGTCAGTCTATTGCTGACTACAAGAAAAGTATAGATTTTTTACATAGTGCTATGGACGTACATGATGGAAGCATAAGGAACTTACTTAATGCTAACAATAACTTACCAGGAACTATTAAAGCATTTATAAAGTCCTTTGTAAAACCCGGTGCTCTAACATTTAGGTCTTTGAGAGCAAGAGCATTGAAGTCAAGAGATGCAGAAACTCCAACAGAACCTACAGAAGGAACTGAAACAACAGAAACTCCAAAAGAACCACCAAAACCAACAGCTAATGAAATATTGTTCGAATATTTTCCAAGGTACTCTGTTCTCATTGCATACATTCAAGAAATACTTAAGAAAGCAGACTTGACTTTAGGAGATGATGAAAGTTCTGTATATCTTTCGTTCCAGTTTCAAATAGCAGAACTTTTGAGACAGATATGCTTAATGTATGACAACATCTCTGATTTCACAAGATATGATGACGACCATGACCCCGAACATGGTGAAGAAGAAGTTTTACAAACATCCATTAAGACAGGAAAGGTTTTAACTCAAAGTCTCATTATTGACACCAAAGATGGCGAAGTGGACGTTCTTCAAGAGCTGAAGAAAAATACTTCTTCGGGAGGTGGTGGTAGGCATGAACTTGAAATAAATGAGATAGAAGAGAAATTAGCCGAAAAAGCAGATAAAGAACATAAACACAATATCTCCGATATAAATGAACTTCAAGCTACATTAAATAGTAAAGCGGACAAAAATGAACTTGACGCAATGAACAAAGTTTTGAAATCTCATAAACACAACATCTCCGATATAAATGAACTTCAAGCTACATTAAATAGTAAAGCGGACAAGAACCATGTTCATTATATAACTTCAGACGAACAGATTATAACGGACTACCATGGATATTTAACACGAAGTGATGAAGCGAAGACAAAAAATGTTAATGAAAGAAGATATAAATACATTCGTGCTAAAGGTTATGACATAAGCTGTACTGTACAGTATGATGTAGCTAAAGCACCAGAAGCATTTGGTTATACCGGTGAAATTTATGCCTCTACTTTCAATGTTAACGGTGTATTAGTTGAACCAAGATTTATGTTAAGAGTTAAGGCAAAAATAACGTTTGAAGATGCTATTAAAAGTAAAGCTGACAAAGTTGAACTCGAAGCAACGAACAAAGTTTTGAAATCTCATAAACACAACATCTCCGATATAAATGAACTTCAAGCTACATTAGACAGTAAAGCTGACAAGAACCATACACATAAATCCTTCACTACTGTTAGAGCAGACGACATAATATTGAACTTTGACCTTGGTTCAAGTGCACCATTAGAAAATCCAAGTACAAGCGTAAAAGATACTCTTAACAGTTTAGATAAGAGTTGCAGGAACATTGAAAGTCATGCCAGAAACTTTGAAGCATATGAACTACCCAATGTTAGATAAGAAAGCAGACAAAACTTATGTAGATGAAGAACTATCAAAGAAATTTTCGAAACCAGATACAATGACATTTACAACAGAAATTATAAATGGTGAACCAGCAACTCCATTTGAATTTGTTAGAGGTCTTCAACCAGATACTTTTGAATTTTTCTTGGATAATTCTATTGAACTAACATTACATTATAAAAGTGGAACAAATGCAACATTTCATCCGGGAGATACATTCCAAATGGTATTTAATGACATAAGTTCTTTAGAATATGTTTATAGAGTTATGAGCATATATGATTTAATATATCCTATAGGAGCTGTTTATACGTCTATGAATCCAATAAATCCAAACACTTTATTTGGTGGTAGATGGTATGAAATAGTTGACAGTTTTCCATTCTACACTAATACTCAGTCAATGAAGATGGGAGGTTCAAAGAAAATAGGTATTGAAAACCTTCCTTCACATATGCATAGGTTCAGTGGAAGAACATCTGTGGAAGGAAACCATTCACATTCAATAACAAAAAGAGGTTATACAAATCTTGCAGCGGGTTCGGATAGACAGGGAATGCATAGATATGATATCACAACTGACCCCAAAGATGTTAGCACAGGTATTTTCTGTGGAACTGCAGGAAATCATACACATGTTGTAGCTGGTATTACAGACCCAGCAGGTAATGGAAAAGATTATATGCCTCCTTATATAACAATGCACGCTTGGATACGAGTTGGTTAAAATCTTTAACTTTACATAAATGAGCTTGAAAGAAGTATTCGAACAACATCCATGGAGGTCATTTAAGAAATTCAATGAAGCTGCAAAGAGTTGGGGATTTACTAACAGAGCTGAAGTGAAAAGGTTCTTTGACAAAAATGTTGTACATCAAACAAAAATAAACCCTTACGACTACTTTTTACCAATTTACTCCAACACTCCTGACGCATACCAATTTGACACTCTCATTCAAAGCAGAAAAGGAGGACATAAACCATTCCTCATCTTCATAAATGTTAACACTCGTAAAGCATATGCATATCCAATGAAAAATAAAGGAACTCGTGAAGTGTTAAGAGTTTTACAAAAGTTTGTAGCAGAACATAACCCAAGTACTTTAACATCAGACCAAGACAGTGCATACCTCAGCAATGAAATCACAGAATTTCTCATTAAGCATAACATAACTCACTACACTACTGAAGACCATAACCATAACATACTCGGCATCATAAACCGCTTCATAAGAACGCTCAGAGATTTAAATCAAGAGCGAGACTTTACCGAAGAAACAATGAAACATTTTCTCGAAGTATATAATTCCTCAACACATTCTACAACAGGACATACACCAAATTCAATGACACAACAACAAGAAGAAAAGTATATACAAAAGAAACGAAGCCAAACACAAAATATCAGAAATTCAACACAATTTACCCTCATTCCTGGTACAAAAGTTCGTGTAGTTCTTGACGACAAACCGTTGACAAAGAAACGTTTAAGGTTAAGTAGAAACTATTATATCGTAGACTCTACACAAGGTAATGGATATCTTATAAAAGCTGCTGACGACTCCATAGCATTTTACCCTCGACATAAGTTAGTTGAAAGTAGTAATGGCAAACTTGCTGAAACCATTGACGAAGCAAAGCGAGGAGTGGTTATTGAAATACTTGGCTACAACATAAACGATGACACTTATAAAGTAAGATATGAAGGAGGTGTTGAAGATGTTATACCATCTAAGAACTTGAGAGAGTCAAAGCCAACACATCTGGGACCATTAGAGCGGGAGTACTGGAAAGACAAAAATATGCCAGAAAGAATAAGAAAATTCTTCTAAACTTTTTCATTAGATGTAAATCAGACATGAATGAGAACAGTCATGATATCATTAATGGTACCATTTATTTACACCAAAAAATAATGTTTATGTTAGAATGTTAGATCTAACACGTTTTCTAACCACTTTTCTAACATGGTCTAAAACTCTCGAAAATCATGAATTTTTGACATTTCCTTATGAAAGAAAAATAACGCTAATTTTTTTCTAAGAAAAATTTTTATCTTGTATGTAAAGATATGATTTCAACAATCGGCACAACAACAATTCAAACTACAGCACCAAACTCGTTAGTCATGAATCCAACATCTATGTTAGTAGAGATGAAAAGCTTCATTCCTTCTTCATATACTTTCGAAACAAAAATCCAGAAGATAAAGCAAGAACTTTTAACAAGTAATTTAGACTGTAGTGCGAAAGATGAAACAAATGAACAGTATCTTTATGAAATGCAGGACATTATTGACCATTTACCCAAATTGCCTGAAATCCAACAACAAAAACTAACTATTCCTGAATTCGACGAAATTGAAGTCAAAACAACTGACTCAGTAGAAATAAAGAAGTTCATACGTAAAGTAAATTATGAATTCCTTGGTTTTCATTGCAACCATAAAGTTATGGACAAAGATTGCGACATGGTTTATAAGAATGTTTCTGACATATATAAATCTGAAGAATTTAAGACCTACGATAACTTTGTTTCATTAGTTGCTGAATGTGTTTGGGAAATAAGAGATAAAGATAGAAGAGGCAAAGTATGGAACGAACAACTAAGACCCGCTATGTTTGAGATGAAGAGAGCAATTGACGCCTTAGTTGTTTTAGCAGGTCAAATTTCAATGTATAACGCAAAAATGAACCCGCAATGTTCAAAATGTAAGGCAGCGATGAGGAAATATAACTACTCCGTCAAAGAGATAGAAAGAATGAGAAACGACTATGCAGATTTAAAGAAAGAAGTAGAAAAGCCAGCAGAAGATAAAATGGACATGTTAGCATTTCTGAACAAAAATTATCCAACTGCTGACGATTTCCTTCTATCTGACGTCAAGAAGAAATATAAAGAAACCTTCGGCATTGTTAAAACATTCGATGTACTAAAAGAAGAAATAGAAGCTACAAAACTGTTTAAAGTCATGAACCATCGCAACATATACCATGTAAAACGCTTGTAAATAGTTATGTTAGAAAAGAGGTTAGAAAACGTGTTAGATCTAACATGCTAACATAAACATTATTTTTGCTGAATTCAGCACAAAATTCTGAGTAAAATGACATATGGCACGTGTCAAACCGTTGAGTTTTCACAAATTTTAAAAATTGCTGCGGAAAGTTCGTCAAAAAAGTGAAGGTTCCCGACGGTTTCAAACCGCCATACTTTACATGAAGATAGTTTACAATGTCAACTAAATATCATGTACGATAGAAACGGTTATGTAAAGTTTACATTTTGTAAAGTTTTGTCCTGATTCAAGACAAGTCTTGTATTTTTTCAGAACAAGTCTTGTATTTTTTCAGAACAAGTCTTGTATTTTTTCAAGACAAATCTTGTCCTGATTCAGAACAAGTCTTGCACTTTTTAGTCAGTTTTTCTTGTAAAGTTCTCAAATTTGAGAACAATTGTCCTGATTCAAGACAAGTCTTGTATTTTTTCAGAACAAGTCTTGTATTTTTTCAGAACAAGTCTTGTATTTTTTCAAGACAAATCTTGTCCTGATTCAGAACAAGTCTTGCACTTTTTCAGGAAATCCTATCGTCTAACTTTACAAATGTCACTTTTTCAACATGATTGCATTTTGGTCGGGAAACAACTTTCTCTCAATTTTGTCACTTTTTTCTATCGTCGTGTTTTGTCACTTTTCCCTCAGGGTGTGTGTCAGAAAATATCCAAAATCTTTATAGCCTCGTATCTCCTTCAATTCTTGACGGCTTGACATGTATGACACACCATTCAATTCAGAATTATGTGCTGAATCTTATGACCTTCATTTGTTCGTGACTTCTTTTCACATATGTAACCCTGAATTTTTAACATTTCTTTAACACAGAAAAATAAAGTTAGTTTTATTTTTATTTATTTTTTTATTTTGTATGTAAGGACAGATATGTCAACAACAGAGAACACAACAACTGCTATCGTTCATGAAGCCATAAATGAAGAATACGAGTGGGTTCAGTTTAACAAACAACTCCGTCTCATTCGTTCGGTCAAAGACGATATGTACCAAATGCAAAGTATTTTGACAGCATGTTTTGCTCCAGACACTAAACACGCAGACGACTGGTTCAAAAACCAAAGCACACAAGAACTTTTGAGTGAAATTTCTCTAGACCGACTTTTTTCGGTCTTGCATAAAACACATGAAAATCGTAAAAATTTGCCAATAAATTTAAGAGGTTATTATGTTCATAGACTTTTAGTAAATGCAGTTGCAATGTGGGCTTCTCCTCGTTATGCATGGCATGTTTACAGACTTCTTGACGAAATTCATAGACAAGAACGTGGAGAGATGGAAAAGAAACTTCAAGCAAAAGATGAAGTCATTGAATCCAAAGACAAAAGCATACAGAAAAGAATACCACGTTCGGTACCAAAAGGAAAGGAAAAGAGTTATAAGTATATGATATATACTGAAGAGTTGGAGAAAGAAGAAGATAGAGATATGGTTATGTTGCATTTAGTCAGAAGAAACAACAAAAGCTTTTATGACCTTGCTAAGATTTACAAATCTGACAGAAACTGGTTCTATCGTGAAAACTTACCGATTTCAATGACACCGAATGAGCAAATAAAGGAAATTGTCAAAAATACTCTTCCTCAAACACACTATGACATCAAAGGTTGCACAATACTTACATTCAAAGAAGACTTAACATTACTGAAGGAAAAAATAACAGAATATTTCGATAACTTCAAAGAGGAAGAATAAAAAAATCTAAGCTAATTTTATTTTTTTTATAAAATTTTATCTCATATGAAAGAACATGAATTTAGAATATTCGGAACTCATGACAGAAGAAGAGAACGAACAACATGTAAAAGATTATGCAAAATTTCTGAAGACATACAAAGCATTTAAACAATATCTAAATGCTTCTAAAGATTATGCAAAATTTCTGAAGGTATATAAAGCTTATGAAAAAGCGTATGAAAAGTTTATACATTGGGGAATTGTTGTAAAATATCGATATGAAGACTAACCAAAAATATATTTTTGCTTAAATGACGTCAGGGTCAATTTCTTCAACCATTTCACTTCCTTCGTCAATGTCAATAGAAGCTTCTTCAACCTTTGGTAAGAACTTTTGTATAACATCTTTGTTCGTTATTGTTTTCAGAGATGAAGAATAATATTTCACATTTGTTTCACCCTTCTTATATTCTTTCTGTTCGGAAAGATTCATAGCAATACTGAAGAAGTCAATGTTGGAGTTCTTTATAATAGTATAATGAGTATCTTTGACATTCACGAAGAAACTCTTTTGTTTCAAAACTACTGCTAACTCTTGTGAAGTATAACGTTTGCGGTCAATGACATAGCTAATGGTCTGACATACTGACCAACTTAGATTCTTTCACAAACTTCTTGTTAAAGATAACATTAACGTTTGAAGCAATTGAACTCATTCTTGATGACAGTAGCGAGAGCATTGTATGAAAAGAACTTGCAATCTTGCATGTGTTTCATTAAAATAAAAATATTAAATTATTTTGAAAAATAACTTAAAAAAATCTAATCTAATTTTTTCAAAAAATATTTTTTTATTTCCTACTAAAGATGTATCGGAAGTTGTCTAAGTTAGAACACTCGGAAATAAAACAACTTCTTACAGAAGCTAATATAGATGTTGCAAAGCATTACACAACAAACAAAAAGGCACTCGCTGACATCCTCAATGACTATAATGGTGAAATAACTTATGATAGAATTCATGAGTTCATAAAGCCGCAACGCGGCGAGGACGAAGTCCATGCAAGAGCATTTCCTTTAAATGACGTTGCTATTGACTTATATCATAGACGTTCAATACCTCATGAAGTAAGAAGAGAAATGTTTGACATAACAAATGCAAACGTTGGTCATACTCGTAAAGCTCTTTCACATGACGTTCGTCAAGAGATGTTTGACATAACAAATGCAAACGTTGGTGAAACAAGAAGAGCTGTACCACATGAAGTAAGAAGAGAAATGTTTGACATAACAAATGCAAACGTTGGTGAAACACGAAAGAGAGATGACACACTGAAACAACAGAGAAGAGAGATGTTTAAAAGTGCTATAGAACAAGTTCGCAAAGCTAATAATGTCATTCGTTCCATTGACGACAAACCAAAAGAAGGTGAGAGATGGTTAAAGAAAGATGAAGAAAATAGGAAGAGGAATGTGAAGTCAGGCAATAGACTCATTGACTTTAACATCGAAGCTTTAGATGAACCAAACAGAGACTACTTACACAAACATTTCGGTAAGGTTTTCATGAGACTCTTAGAGAAAATTAAAATAAACTCCCAACAGAGATGGATGGTATGTTATAAACTTGGTGGAAAGTATGAATGTTCTACGTTAAACCTCAATAATATTGGAACATTACTACATCAGCTCTTGAAGGAGAACTTTATATCAGAGATAGAAGCAAATGCTGCAGGTATTGTTGAAATGCACTATGACTTCTTCTTGACAAACATAAAGAATCTTACTGAAATAAAGATGTATGATTTAACAGAATATGAAGGCTTAACGATGTCAGATGTAAAGAAAGGCAAACCAAAAAAGAGACCATATAGAGATGAAAGCACACTGACAAATGACCAGAAAGCCATTTTGGAAGCTCTTAAGCAAACAGGAAAAACTTATAGAAAGCTTTTGGAAAGATAATGGTGAAAAGAAGTTTTATAAGAAGAGAAGCGGTCAGTTCTGGAAGTATCTTTGCATATTACCTATAAATCTTGAACGCTACCAAATCTTCAATGAACTGAACAAAAGAACTGCAACACTTATGACAGAGGACAATTGTTTCGTTTATGCTTGCATTCAGGCTGGAGTAAATGAAGAAACTATTGACCACATGAGAGAAGTCATTCGTGTTAGAGACTTTCCTCAAAGTAAAGTACAAGAAATTTCTGACGCAACTGGTATAGCATTCAATGTTACCATTGGTTATTTCAATGACTCAAGACATAATGAAATAAAGAGATACATACCAAAAGAATGCGAAACTGTTAGAACTATTGACTTACTTCTTGTTGAAGACCACTACATGCTAAATGAAAGACTTCCAATGACAACATATTTCATTCGAAACTATAAAGAAATTCTCAAGCTTGTGGTGGAATGAACATTGAGAAACAGATGAAGATTTATACAAAGAGAGAAGATAAATATGTAGTTCGTTATGATAGAACAACACCGTTATGGGATGTTATGAAAACATTGTGGGAGTGCAAATATTTCGAACCTATTTCTTATGGAGAACTTTTCACATATACTACTGACTTATATAAACAGAACCTTGCACCATTTAAAGATTTGACATATGCTCCAAAGTATTGTGTACAACTGAAGAAGAAAGCAGAGTCAAAAGAAGTAAATAAAGCTAAATGTAAATTCATACCTGAGCACGTTTTCTTTGCTGACTTTGAGTGTAGTACGGATGGCTTTCATAAAGCTTTTAACATCTGTTATGACAGTGAAGATGGTTCAGTTAGTGAAAGTATTTGGGGTCAAAACTGTGCAACAGAATTTTTGGAAAGACTTCCTGACAAGAGTTTAATATATTTCCATAACCTCAGTTATGACATAAACTTCATCTTAAGACACATGACAGAAGTGAAAGGAACTCCCATCATTAAAGGTTCACGAACAATGCAAATAACTGGTTTATATAAAGGACGGGCAATTATTATAAAAGACTCTTACAGTGTTATAAATAAGAAGCTTAAACTATTTCCTGCTATGTTTAACTTACAAACAGGACCGAAAGAAGTATTTCCATATAACTACTACAGCAGTGTTTTGTTAGCAAATGACAACAGAACTGGTGTCATTTCTGAAGCATGTAAGTTTATCCATGATGCAGATACATTTATGAAGAACATAGATTCCATCAAAGGTTGCAGAATAGATGAAAACCACTTCGACTTAGAAAAATATAGCACGTTTTACTGCAAACAAGATGTAAGAATTTTAAGAGAAGGTTTTGTAAAGTTCCGCAATGACTTATTGAAAGAGTTTGATTTAAACGTTTATGACTACGTTAGTATTTGTTCTATTGCTAACAAATTGTTTGAGAACAGAGTATACTTCCCGAATGGAAATCTTTATGACCTCTCAAATAAACCAAGAGAATTTATTTCGAGATGCATTCAAGGTGGAAGATGTATGTTGTCAGATAACATGAAACAAAAGAGCAAAAAGAAACTCATTGCTGACTTCGACACTGTTTCATTATATCCTTCAGCTATAGCAAGACTTTATACTTTAGAAGGTATTCCAAAAGTATTGAAGGAAGAAATGTTAAGCACAGAGTATCTCATGAGACATTTATTCGATGACGACCAAAAGGAACCCATTGGTGAAAAGTTTATGTCTGGCTTCTTTGTTCTCATTAAGATAACAGAGATTGGTATACCCAGACACTTTCATTTAATAGTTTGCGACCCTGAACTAAATCCAGAACTTAACGTTCCAAGAAGTTCAAACACTTGCTGTCTCATGTATGTTGACCATATAACATTACAAGACCTCATAAAATATCAAGGTGTCAAATGTGAAGTGTTGCAAGGATACTATTACGATGGAAACAGAGATATGAGAATAAGAGATGAAGTAAAGAAGTTGTTTGAGTTAAGGTTAAAGTATAAGAAAGAAGAAAACCCCTTACAAGAAATTATAAAACTCATTCTGAACAGCATTTATGGCAAAACTATTCTATCTCCTATTGAGTCAAAAATAACCATAGTAGATGACAAAGATGCTATAAGATATGCTATAAGAAATTACAACCATATAGTGAAGTTCGAAGGTTTGGATGGTTCAGATAAAACTATTTTCAAGCTAACGAAAAGCATTTGCAGACACTTTAACTTCTGTCCACTTGGTGTTAATATTCTGTCTATGTCAAAACGTATTATGAATGAAGTATTCTGTACTGCAGAGGACATGGGACTTCAAATCTTTTACCAGGATACCGACAGTATGCACTTATATAATGAAGACATCCCAAAGCTTGCAGCAGAGTTTAAGAAGAGATACGGTAGAGAACTTATAGGAAAGAACCTTGGTCAATTTCATAGCGACTTTGCAGAAATAACACCTGGAAAACAAAGTTTAGCTTATAAAAGTATTTTCTGTGGAAAGAAGACCTACATAGACTTACTCACTAACGATTTAAATGAAGTTGCATTTCACTGCAGAATGAAAGGCGTGAAGCAAGATGTTATTGCTTTAACCGCTAATGAAATGTTTCCTGAAGCTATACAATGCTATTACAATGAAGATAAGAACATTCACATACCTGTTGGAACATATGACAAAGACTCTGAGTTCAGTTTAATGAAACTTTACAAAGCACTTCATGATGGTCAAGAGATTGCATTCGACTTATGTAAGTCATGTCAACCTTGCTTTGCTGAAAAGTTCAACTTTTCAATAACGACTAAAACAAGCTTTATTCGTAAGTTGAAGTTCTGAGGTCATTTATTTTTGTCAGCAATGAGGTCATTCGTGATAAAAATAAAGCTAGCGTAGATTTTACAATACTGCGATGGTAGAGTTTAAGAGTTGTGCTTCAATGTAGAGACAGTCCTTCCCATCTGGAGGCAAGAACACTGGACATTTATGGTCATGAGTGGAGTACATGTCTATCCAAAACTCACGATTGAAGCCAGTTAATTTATAGTATTTAGGGTTAGGAAGTGGTGAAGTTCTTGTATGACCAATGAACTCATTTTCAACGCCTTTGGCTATATTAGAGTAAAGTATTGCTTGCTTTCTATCCCAAATGCCAGGTGTTACAATCTTTGAAAATTCATTTTTCCTCGGAAGCATTGCATCATAATTGAAAACATTCTTAAAATCATCACTTGGTTCGGAGATTTGAAATCTTATACGTAATGGATTTTCTTTCTTTTTAGCGACTTCATTGAATGGTGAGAATACAATGAATTGACAGTCATGAGTTCCATCTTCATTTTCATTAAATTCATAATGAAAGTCTATAAGTTGTGGCTGACTACCTTCTTCTTTCAGTTGTGCAAGAAACTCACGTAAAGGCTGTAAAGTTTGTACTTCAATGTTGAACTTTTTCTCGAACATCTCATTAAATGAAATCATACATTGTTGCAATGTTGTATCGTCTTTAAAGTATTTGTATATGTGAATGTTTTGGGCGCTTAAAGACTGTTCGTCATTTTCTATCTCGACTTGAAGTATAAAGTCAACCTTTCTGAAAGCACGTGTTATATACATAGATGTTATGCCAATGTACTTCTCTTCATTTATGTTCACAATCCAGTCTGTTGGAAACTTAAACGTTACTCTGTTCCCCTTTATTTTGACGTCAGGGTTTTCACTACTGAACGCAACAGTTAAAGGTATTTGTCTATACATTTAATTCGGATAAAAATAAACCATTTACTCTTTCTTTGCTTCAGCTTCTTTAGCTTTTGCTTCTTCTCTAGCTTTTTTCGCCAGCAAACGTGGGTTCTTCTGTCTTCCAGCAGCTAATGCAGCAAGTTGTTTTTCACTAAGTTTTCTCTTTGGTCTCTCTGGCTTTTGTTCTTGTTTTTGTTCCTTCAGTTCGGATAAAATTTGCTCACGAATTTCTTTCTTCAATGCTTCAACATCTATGACCCCCTGGGTCTTGTCCGTAGGACTTGTCTGAGTCATTTGACTGCAGATAAAAAACAAAATTAAAACTTTAACCGATGTAAAATGAGCTTGTCAAAATCAGAGCGAGAGTCTATTATATTAAATGACGCAAGAGGAATACAACATCCTTTCTATTATGTAAGTCAGAGTAAAGATGGTAAAATATACGTAAGAAAAAGAAAGGTTCCATTAGCGAATGCAGAGAGCGACAACATTAAGGTGCATGGCAAGGGTGAAGCCCATATAAAACCTTCTATTCAAACTGAAAAGTCAATAGAACAAGAAGAAAAGAAGCCAGATGTTCTTTCAATAACGAACCAAGAGCTTATTGCAAAGTTCGTGAATTTCATTGAAAAACAAACCGAGTCAAAGAATCCTGACCCACCAGTGAAAGAAGTTGAGACAAAAGAGAATGTACAGTTCATTGAAAATGTCAAGAAACAACTTCCACCACGAATGCCAAGAAGAAGAGTGAGAATAATGAAGTAAATAGATATTTTTATCCGAAGTAAATACATGCAGAACGAACAGTTAAACGAATTTACTCCAGCAGAGCATATTCATCAGATTCGCTCATATTTCGATATCATAGACAATGCAGTTCAAATTGGTGACACTAATAGAAAATATTCTGACGCAAAGATTCCATCACAACCTGGAACTGCTAAAGATAACACATGGGTAACATTCAATCTCTCACCTCCTGGTGAAAATATGTTGGACCTTTACAATACATTCATTACGTATAAAATGGAAGGTCAATTTATTGCAGATAAAGAAATTGGTTCAGGTTCCAATAAAACAAACCCACCAGGATTTTGGATTGGTTTCGATGACGCTTTCTATGCAGTTGCTGGATATCAAATCCTTGCAAATGGTCGTATCGTATATTCTCAAGACAACGCAAGAGAAGAAGCATATATAACTTCAAACTCACAAACTACCGAACAAATAAAGAAAGTAGATGTTTTCTCAAAGACTCGACATGAAGATGTATGGAGTCATTCGGGAACATGCAGAACAGGACAAATTGTTAGTGGTCCAATTACAGCAGGAAAATCATTTGATTTTAAGCTTCGTTTAAGAATTCCTGTTAGAAGATTCCTTCCATTAGAAGCTATAAGATTTATTCCTGCATTTGCTGGTAACATTCAGCTTAAAGTAAAGTTCAGTAGCGACGCCTTACAATGCACATCTATATCTGTAAATGATATCATTGCTTTCAATCCAACTCTTAAAGTTGCATTTGCTTCAGATTCAAATCCACCGACAAATAAATTTGTTCCATGGAATGAACCATTCACTATGATAACGAAGGCAGTAGAAGCTAGTGGAACAGTTACTATTACAACTGTAACCAGCAACTATTTCGAACAAAGATGGATTTTAATGAATGTTTCATTCATCCAAAGTCATTCTCTTTAGACCCTAACATTTATACAGAACTTGTAGAACATTATACAAACGAGGCTTTATGTTTTCCTGTTAAAGTTATGGATTGGATTCCTATGGACGGTTCATTCTCAAAGAATACAGATAGTTCAAGTGCAACATTTACAGCAGCTTATACGCCTATTAATGTTAAAAGTATTTGGGCACTATTTAGAAAGAAAGACAACTATTATGTTAATTTTGAGAACCCTAAGTTTAAATATCTTCAGCTTTCCATGGGAGCTTATGGAAATATGCCTGCAGAACCTGAAAAATCATATGGACCTGTATTTTATGAAATGGTTGCGAACGCCTGCAATACAAACAATGATATGATAGGATTTAATGAAGATGTTATGAGGTCATTGGTGGATGATGGTAGTGTGGAACATAAATGGGATAGCTATGACAACACACATTTCTTATGTGGTTTTCCAACAGAAGTGGACTTTTGCTTCCAACAAGGTCAAACATCTACTGCTCCAATAACATACAAATTGTCTGTTAAAGGACCTATTGAACTAGCAACTGAAAACGTACCAAAGCCACTTATTGGATTTATGAGGGATTGTTGCTTTGCCATTCAGGTGCGTGCTAATGGCATCCCATAATAAGATTAGATGACTATAACTTAGCACGGACGACAGTGAGGAATAAAGGATGAACGTTTATTTTTAAAGCTTATAAATGAGTTCTTCATCAAGCTCTCGTGAACCTTCACCATCTATGAAACAAACTTTACCAAACGATTATGGAGCACCTATTGAATATTTCTTACGAGCTGCACAATGGCAAAGAGCAGTCTCACCAAGGTTAGGTGTTCCACCAGCTCCTGTCAAAAATAGCATTTGGTCAAGTCCTTATATAAAATATGGTCTCCCACTAGGTTTGCTAGCTACAGCAGGAGCAGTAATGATGTTGAAAAGAAATAAAGCAAATGTTATAAATAATACTGAAATAGCTGAAGTTAAACAAACTCCAACACCTTCGCCAAAACCAACGCCTTCACAAGCAAAACCTTCAATAACTCCTGAACCTATGGAAGTACAAACTCCTGTTCAAAAGTCAACTCCTAAACCGACTCCAACATTTAAACCAGAACCTACTCCTCAAATAAATCGTAAAACTCCTGCGTTTCCTTACTGAAAAAATAACGTTATTTTTATTTAATATTAAAATTTTTATTTGATTGAAATGACGACTAAAGTCACTGAAGCAATGAAACAAAAGTTTTTGGTAGAATACATTAAATCAGGAACTATTCCAGAAGGTTTTTACATTCATACTATGAAGGATGGTAGAGTTCAGTTTAGAAAGATAAAGCAACCATTAGATAGAGAAGGTATTTTGAGAAAGATTAAACTTCATGAGGACAACATTGCTGAACTTAAGAAGAAGTTAGAAGAGTTGGAGAAAGCAGACGACAGTGAGTTATAAAGCAATGAATTCAACAGGTTAGAAAAGAGGTTAGATATCGGGTTAGATCTAACCTTCTACCCTAAATTTATTTTTGTGCTATGTTTTCATACGTGTGCGGGTGGTGATATCATTAATTTTTTATTTTATTTTTAAGTTTACTGAAATTTTTTATTTGGATGTAAATGACAGAACAAAAGCAACTCATTCGAATTCCACAGTATAACAAACATACATTTAAACATTTATTCTTCCTTCCTGAGCATAACATGTTCTTTCAAATACATCCGAGACCAGTTGACTTTTCATTGACTGTGTATAAAGATAGAAATAGTTATATCATTAAACCATACGATGACGAAGGTAAGTTATGTAAATTGTACGTTAAGAAGTTAGAGAAAGTTTATGGCTTCAAGTATGACTACAATAGGGTTAACACTGATGATGAAGATATTGAGGAAAATTTATGAGAACATTAGTGAAGTCGTTAGTGAGAACGATAGTGAGAACGTTTATTTTTTACATTAGTGAGTTCGTTAGTGAAGTGGTTGGCGGCTTTGTAAATATTTAAGGTTAAATTAGTTTTTGCGTTCATGTTGTAAAATATACGTTAACGGTTTTGTAAAGTGTCAAATTCACAAGTATTGGGTAAGGTGGAACGCAGTGCCGCCGTACCCAAGACTTGTATACTAACTATGGTATACGTTCCATCTTACCTATAGGTATCTTTTCTTTTAACTCTTTCAATATATTGTTTGTATCTGGTATATGTTTGAGACGGTCCATATAGTTGTCGAAGTCATTGCATATAATCTTTGAGTCTGGGAATATTATATGACACAAATGGGATATATAGAAACTTCCACCGAACAAATCTACAAATGTTAGACCATTCGGTAGTTTCTTAAGTTCTCTCAATATAATATCTTTACATCTACTCTTATTTCCAAAGAACGGTAACGGTGGTTTTGTAAAATTCATTTATATATAATAATAAAAATGTTTTTTTCCTGAAAAGTGACAGAAAAGTGACAAAACATGAAAACATATATAATTTGTGAAAAGCGACACATTATATAATGTTTTCGACCCAGAAGAAGGCTTCTTCCCAGAAGCAATGGAGGAAGAAGAAGAGTCCTCCGAATTCACACCAGAAGACTAACAATTTTCCGAATAAAAACTTCATTTATACTAAACATCTTCAGGGCTAGAGGGCGCAACGCGCCTGGAAGCCCCACTACCTTTTTTTTTTTTTTTTTTTTTTCAACAACAAGTCATTTGCTTTAATAAAATGAATTTCTTAGTCAGACTAGAAGCTCACGGACTAGCATCATGATTTCGTATAGTAATAGAGTCAAGTAATAAGAATAAGATGGAGGATTGAAAAAAAGTCTGATAATTAAATAAAATAATATATAATATTTCTTTATCCGATCTATATAATAAAGAGATAGTATTATGTCTATCCTATTTATACTAATTTTTCAAGAATGCTTCGAACTGAAGAAGTTCCGAGATTCAATTGCTTTTCTAAAGACATTCCGACTGTATAATCAGCCGACAAAGGAGGTACTGTAAGCGGGCGATATTTAAATATATTAGAAAGACTCTCTGTCTGACGAGATTCTTCCTCTTCGTTATTCTGTATAGTTTCTTGATCTTCTTCCCCTAATGAGTAGTATTCGCCATCTTCCGCGTTATTGTATTGCTGTTGTGGTGATGAATGTTGTGTTTGCGTCGAATCTGTCAAATCTGTTGTTTTTGTTAAAATTCTACGCGGTGGGAATACGGTTGGTTTTGCATCCTGAAACTTATACTTGTTATAATCACTAGGGCGTGATGGACGCGTGATAGAAGTAAATCGCTCCGTAAACTCTTGGATTTCATCTGTTGTAAAGGAATCGTCTGGATTGCCGATCTGATGCAAATACATGCAGTCATGGTTAGTACAAGGTTGGTTACATAAAAAATTCGTACAATATTTGCTCGTTCCTAACGAAGCTTTGATATTGTACCCGTTGTATGAAAAATCTTCAAGGCTATAGATACACTCTAAAGCATCTGAGATATTAATAAAAGTGACGTATGCGCTAACAGTAGGGCGCTTAAAATTTTGGTTATGAAGTGGATTTGAGTTGACAACGATCTTTTTGATAGGTCCATATTGCCCAAAGTACTCATACTTGGATAGTACTGACTCTTGTGCAATTTCTGTCGGAATTCCTATCACATACACTAAATCACGTTGAACAACTCTGTATTGCGCTAAAGCTTTTCTTTCAGGAATTGGTACGTTTGACCTCTGTCGTGTATTGTTTCCTCCTATAGATTTGGGGTTTCGATCTGAATGTTTCCTATAGCTGTTTGACATCTTAAATTTTAGTCCTTTTAAATTCAAAATGTGACAGTTAAAATCCTTGCTCTGAATTTTATATCACATGTCTGCAGTCAATTATCAGATGGGAATTGTCGAGATTGTCATTTAGTTAGGGTGTCAGACTGCTCGGGTATGTAATTTATAAATTCAAGAAGAAAATTTTTCAAGAAAAATTTGGAATTGCAACTCAACTTCAGATTCTGGAAGATTCATATGTCTTTCACCATTAACTTTAGTTTTTATTGATTAAAAGGCTGAAAAATTGATTCATTGGCAGAAAGGCAAAAAAAAATTATATTTCATGTGACCAAATATAAGCTATCGTTACATTAGCCTGAACAATATATTTCTATGAGTTGAAAAATATTTAGAATAAGCGCTGTTTATACCCACGCTAATCCGGACAAAAAGTATTTGATCGGAAAACGAAAAAGAGACACAAATATGTTAGGATTCATTTCAAACATCATTATACAAAAACAAAAATGAAAAAACGCGCCGTCCAGGACTTGAACCTGGACTCTACTGCTCCGTAGGCAGTCGCCTTATCCAATTGGGCCAACGGCGCTTCACATTTTTACTTATTTTTTCAAACTAAAAATATTTTGAAAATTATTCAAACTTTACATGGATTTTTTTCTCCCTATTTTTGACAATTGTCAAAAATAAAAATATTTTTTGCCATTGATGTCATCAATATGGACTGCAGGATCATCTGATGGATATAGAATTGGCAGAGATCGAGATGACAACGACCCGCATCCCATATTCGTTCCACCTGGTGCTTTCATTAAAACTCTTTCTGCATCTTGGAAAAGCGGTTGTTATGTTACCAGCCAGAATGAGTTTTATTCATGGGGATCAGGTCAATCGTGGAGATTAGGTACTGGCAATCGAAGTGACAGTCCTTATCCTCAATTAGTTTCTACTTTTCCAGAATTTAATTTTCAACAAATTGTTTCAGGCGATAAATTTTCAGCAGCATTAAGCGAAGATGGATCAGTTCTTGTTTGGGGTGCAGGATATGCGCATTCTCCTACAAAATTAAAACTCGAAGATACAGTTAAACACATAGCTGCAGGGCAAACGCAATTAATGTGCGCTCTTTCAGATGGAAGAGTTGCCATCGCAAACAGGCACAAGCAAGTTCAATATATACGAGTTCCTGATAATAATATCGTAAAAGTTGCAATTGGAACATCACATTACTTAGCTCTCTCAGAAGATGGCGTTGCTTATTCATGGGGTGGCGAATCTCCAGCGACAGGGCAGCCAAAAGAGACATTAACTCCTACGCAAGTTCCAAATCTACCAACTTCAATACAAAGCGTTTTCGCTTATCACAATAATTCATGGTTTGTCGATATAGACGGTTCTGTTTACTGCTGCGGCGCAAATACAGATGGTTCCCTCGGAATCGGAAATACATCTTCAGTCAGAAACGTTTTACGACATCCCTACAACTTCGGCGGCAGCCCTGTAATACAGATAAGCTGTGGCGACGACTTTACACTCGTTCTGAACCTCAAAGGACAAGTTTTTGCTGCTGGAAACCCTGCAGATGGAAGAACTATGGTTACGAACCCAAATAACTCATCAGAATTCCAGGAATGCACTAAAATGGTCGGCCACAATGTCACACAGATCTCATGTGGCTGCTATTCCTCAGCTTTGTTAGTTGATGGCGCATTACCTTTAGATTTCGGTGATGTACTCATCAGAAACTTCAGAGAGTTCAGGATGCAGTCATCAGAAATCAATGTTACAGACTATGAAGGTAAAAGATTCACTCTAACTTCAGGAGAAGAAGAATTAACAAATTTTGGTTTACAAATAGGCGATATTTTATTTGATCGTACAGTCCAAGGTGATGAAGATAAGCACTGCATGGTTATTGGTACGTTCGAAGGCTTCCCAGTCGTAATTCGAGAAGAAGATTGCAAAATTTATCCTCTTAAGGGCATAACTTTCGATGATGTGTTAGAAAGATTTGATCTCCTTGAAAGAGAGAACAGTGAATTGGCATTTGCAGACTCAACAAAAGGATATCGAATTTCAGTCGATCAAAGTGACAGCGCGATGACTCCATTCAACGGTTTAAAGGTCGGAGATATCATTAACGATGGTTCGGTCATCAGTGGTGCAAGAGGTTTCCATTTATTCGCAGAAAAAGACAAAATCTTCCATGAAATTACTTTTTCGGAAATTATTTCCGTATCGAGAGAAAATAATCTCATAGAGAAATACTCTTTATTTGATGGTCGTGAATGCTTCGTAAAAACAGCTTCTGAAAAAGGAACGATTATTTTCGATTCAAATATTGGAGCTGTCGAATTTGTTGGACAATTAGCGGAAACAGATTGTTTCAGCAGTCCAGGAGACTTTGGACTACTTAGAACCAAACTTTCCGGATATGTTGCACGAACAAACAAAGAAGGAATGACAAGACAATTGTTTTTAGAAACAATGGAACATGTCATTGTAAATATTTCATTAAACGAAACAATGAAATTAGGTTTCGCATGTTTTGATGTTGTTGAAACAAAGGAGAATAGTTTGGCAACTGTTCTAGGAACAAAGAATGATAAAGTCGCAATCAGATTGGAGAAAATCAAAAACAATTTCGGATGCATTAAATTGGTCGATAAAAGTGAAGTGACACTTATTGGACGTATTAACTGTCCTGGAGAGCGAATCATTGATGATGTCAGGTATTCAGTTAATACACAAGATTTCAAGGAATGCAAAGTTCTTCCAAGTGATGTTTTGGAGCTAGAAAATGGTGATGAAGTGATTGTTGTTGGAGCAATAAAAGGAAAGGCTTTTGTCATGAAAAATGATGAAAAACCATTTGCTCTTGAGAAATATAAGAGATTGGTAAGAAGAAATCTTCCTGTTTTAGGTGTTTCTTTGATACAAAACTACAGAGTTTTGGTTAGTTACTATTCTTTAGGTTTCTCTCGTTACTATCCTGGATCAATTGTAACTAAGAGAGGAAAGAAATATAAATTCTTAGGTGTAAGAGATAGTAAGGATAGAGAAACTTTGTTCCTTGATATGGAAACTCAAGAAATTCTTCATATTGATTCTGTTTCTTTAGATTTAGCATTTTAATTTATATATATATATTTTACTTGTATGTTGTAAACTTTATATCTATTCTAATATATTTGTCACAGAATGAGGAGACAATTGTTTTCCAATTGTGGAAATCTCACGTTTAGGCTCGATTAAATCGAGATGTTTTACTAAACGCTATTAATCGTAGAGGTCAATTGATATCAGTATGAATATGAGATGCAACGTGTTTTATAAATATCAGTGCATCATAAACAATCTATTCAATTTATAGAGAATGTTATTAAATATTTATCTCATTCTTTATATAGAGCAACTAAAACAATTTCACATCTATATGTTTGGATGTATTTTCACAAAGATACAAGGAAAATAATAACTTTCAAACTCATTGCCTGAAACTAACAAATTCTTGCATTCAGATAAGACTTTCAGTAACTCATTGTTGATAACTTAGTTCAGCAGACAGAAGTTTTCCTACTATAAAACTATATACTCACAATATAAATCTAATAACACTATTCCCTATATTATTTCGGTGCTACGTATGATATGATTATGAATGATCAGACCAAACTTAGCAAAGAAAATAAAGTACAACAATAGCTTAAGATATGAATATATGTCACTAATCCTTTCTGGTGTGTACAAGAATATAATCAGTATATGAATAATATTCATTTTCAAGGTCAAAACACTCTTAATAGTATTCCTATAATGATAGATAAATGATTGGGAAAATACAAAAGCTCTTTCAGGCCTTAAATGATACAATGGAATGCTACCGTCTTCAAAACTCAGGAACTGATAATAAAAGATATAAGTAAAAGCCTTGTTATGTGATTTGTTAGCATTGTATATGTATCCTTTCAAATTTTGAAGTCTTGGCGGCTCAAGAGGATGTTTTATGCGAAAATCAATGCAACTTTTCTGATTTAAGCATTGTCAAGCATTCTTCTGATGAAACCAGTGACTAGTGGATTATTTATGGGCGTTAGTTATTTGTGGTCAGGTGAAATGCGATGGCGACATTATCTCTAATTGATTTTGGGTTAATAATGTTAATGAAACACGATTTCAAATTGCATAGGAAGCTTGCTAATGATTGCCAAAAAGTTTTTCGCTTCATTAATTTTTGGAAAAATTAATCGAGAGTAGTTCAAAAATCGGATTAGCTTGCATCGTTCAAGTCATAACTCCCTATGCATTATGTACTGAACATCTCGGTAGCCCATCATTTCAAGTACTCACAAAATCTAGATTGAGAGGCGGTCAATGACTTTTGAGGGGAAATTAACGCATGGAATTTAATATTATTTAGGTTGATATTCTTGCTTATTATTTCAGAAAAAAATCTTAAAAATTTCAATATGAAAATTGAAAGCAATTCAAAAAAATTGCTAACATGTAAATTTTAATATCCTATGCATAATTTCATATTTTGAACATTTTTTATTTTTGTTTAAAACTTAAAATTTTGCGAATTTAATATAATTTATAAAATATAATACGTATATATATTTAAAATACACTAAATTTAATTGTTAATTGACGTTTTTGGGAATGAATTTTATCAAAACATGCCTGAATCCGAAAATTTGAAAGAACGAATTACACAATCATATATGTAGAATTCAAAATACAAACTTAAAGATTGTATACGTTTAAAATTATTCAGATTGTGTTTGATTTCCACTCATTCTGTTTCTTTTGAACTCTAACACTAACATTTCATGATGATTACATGATCCATTTATACATGGTTGAATTGTTCCAGATTCTACCAGAAAATCAATCCAAATTTCTCAATGCATTCATGTTGATTGGACAAAATTTAAAATTTATCAGCCTGTTTCCAGAGAAACTCATATATTCCCTAATGAAATGTAATTTTTGCTACATTTATTTCAATCAAATTTCAAAAAATTGACTGCAGAGCTTGAAAAGGTGATGAATCATGTTGTTATTAGATGTACATATTAGATTTACTATTTCCAAAAAAATGCTCAAATTTGAATAGTTTTTAGAAAATTTGGAATTACACTCCTTACATTATATATAATTAAATGTTTAAATTTTATTTATTTTTCCCTTTTAATTTTATAACTTGCTCTATCAAAACTAACCTCTCAATTGAAGGCCACAAAATCTAAGTAGTGAGGGTACACAAATTTTGTATGGAGTACGGTTCAATTTTTGAGAGCCTCACTACTTAGATTTTGTGACTACCTTAGATTGTTGCATGGAATTTCCTAACACATATGAACGAATTAGTCGGAATCGGTTTCTTTTTTATTGTTTATTAAGAATGTTATATCAAAAGTTCGAAATATTTTTTTGATCTTTCTGGCAAAAAATCTTGTTTATCAATCGGTTTTTGTTTCCGCATTGTAGCTCATATCAGGTATCTAATGCAGAGATTTCATTTTTCTAGCCAATCAAATATTGTCCATAAAATTTGAGAATATCCTGCGGTTATTGAGGTCATCACTTCACTTTTAACATGGACGCAAAGCTTGAAGCCCTTGTTACCCGTCTTGAAGCTGTCGCAGCTAAACTCGAGAAGTGCGGCGTTGCTGCTCCAGCCGGCGATGCTGGTGAAGAGGAAACAGAAGATTACCCAGCCGTTACAGCTTATGATGAAACCTTCAACCCACATCTTAAGAAGATGATGGATGCTGCTAAGGCTATCGATCCAGAACTTGCCGAAATGACACAACTCGTCTTAAACATGTTCGCAGCTACACGCAAGATCATCCTTGTTGGCTGCCGCTGCGCTAAGCCAGATAACAACGCTCAGTTCGAAGTTCTCAACAAGCTTTCTCAGGCCGGTATCCAGTGGTGTGACAAGCACTTCAAGACAAAGCACGTCAACAATCTTAAGGCTGTCAACGAAGCTATGACACTCCTTACATGGCCACAGATCGGCGCTTCTGCTGAAGACTACGCTACAGAAATGACAGGCTCTGTCATGTGCTACACAAACAAGCTCTCAATGCAGTACCGTGGTGTTGATGAGAAGCAGATGAACTGGGTCACAGGCTTCGTCGCTGCTTGCAAGGCTATCCCAACATACATTAACGACTACCAGAAGGGTGGCATCAAGTTCAATGCCCGTGGCAAGAAGGCTACACCAGAAATGTTCGCTCTCGGTGGCGCCGCTGCTGCCCCAGCTGCTGCTGCTCCAGCTCCAGCTGCTGCCCCAGCCAAGCCAGCTAAGCCAGAACCAGCCAAGCCGGCCGCCAAGGCTGCAGGCCTCGCTGGAAAGCTCGCCGGCATTGGTCCAAAGCCAGTCGCTAAGGAACCATCCGTCAAGCGTGTCGGCGCTCAGAACCAGGTCCAGGTCGAATACTTCACATCTGGCCAGGTTACAGAGTTCCCCAAGCTCCAGCACGAAGATATCGTCAACATCTTCCAGTGCAAGAACTGCGAAATCACAATCCCATCTAAGGTTAAGGCTCTCTCCGTTCTTGGCTGCGAGCGTATCATCCTTAGTCCAAACGACGTTATTGGCGTCCTTGAACTTAACGGCCTTAAGCGCTCTAAGATCTACTGCGAGGGTGTTGTCAAGACAATCACATGCGATAAGTGCGATAGCCTTGAAATCTATCTTAACGAGGCTTCCTTAAAAGTTCAGCTTATCTCATCCCAGTCTACAGGTATCAACCTCGAATACCCAGATCCAAAGGATAAGGGCAACTATATCGAACACGCTGTTCCAGAACAAATCAAGGTTCAGTTCAATGATGATGCTAAGCTTGAACACCACGTTTACGTTCATGAGTAAATTACTTTCTTGATTTTCGGAGTTTTCCTTTTAAAATTACAACAATTTTTTTATTTTCTCTATCAAAAACATGTTATCAATATAAATAATCATGATGGCAACAGGAGTTATTATGATTTCTAACCAAAAAACATGATTTTGAGTTAGAAAGCAGATATCAAATTGATCAAATATCAATATTGGAAATGCTCGTGTTAATGAATCAACTATATTTTGGATGAAATAGACTATGTATATTGAGTTAAGGGCATATCTTTGTACTTTCCGAAATTTTAACATAAATTTGTAAGATATGAAATTAACCCACTTTAGAAATGCGATTTCTATTGATTACAAGCATTGTAGACTAGGATTCACTAAGAGTTATTTATGTTTTGAGTGAAATTTCTCAGAATGCGTTTTAATTCGTAATATTATGAAGAAACTTTGCTAATAAGTCTTAACAATGTTGTTTTATCATTTGTTTGAAGAGGCAATTAAATATTGAATGCGAAATATTGAGGACAATAAGAAAATTTGAATGGATATGAAAACCAAATTAAAATTAAAGTATTATTACAGCATTTGATTTTTCCAAATTTTTCGCAAAATATTAATTTTGATATAATTTTCTTAATTTTTTGAATTCATTTTCAAATTTCTGAAAAATTTTTGAAACAACAACACATTATAATTTATATCTACATACTATATACATTAATATTTCATGAAATAACCTCTTGGCCTTCCTTTTTAAACAATGGGCCGTCGTCCAGCTCGCTGCTATCGCTACATCGGTAACAAGCCATTCCCAAAGTCTCGCTTCTGCCGTGGTGTCCCAGATCCACGTATCATCCGTTATGAGACAGGCGTCAAGAAGGCTCATGCTAAGGAACTCCCAATCTGCTGCCGCCTTATCCTTCTCGAGCGTGAAAACGTTTCATCCGAAGCCCTCGAAGCAGCTCGTGTCAGCACAAACAGATACATGATGAAGTCAATGGGCAAGGAAGGTTATCACATCAGAATCCAGCTTCACCCATTCCACGTTCTCCGTATCAACAAGATGCTTTCCACAGCCGGTGCTGATAGACTTCAGACAGGTATGAGACACGCTTACGGTAAGCCAGAAGGCCTCGTCGCACGTGCTCACTACAACTCCCAGATCATGTCCATCCGTACAATTCCAAATGGTCTCAAGCACGCCATCGAAGCCCTCCGCCGTGGTTCATACAAGTTCCCAGGCCACACAAGAATTGTCATCTCCAACAAGGTCGGTTTCACACCATACACCTTCGAACAGTTCAAGGAACTCCAGGCAAACGGCAAGATCATTGACTGTGGCAACCACGTCAAGCGTGTCTACCGCCGTGGACCAATCCCAACACACTAAAATAGAAGTAATATAGCTTCAAAAAACTAAACAACCCCACATATAACAAATTATATCTATACCATTTAAATCAATTGATCAAAGGTATATCTATATGCTGAAAATCAACAATTTATATTCATATGATCAGATATTCAAATTTAATATCTTGGATCAATAGTGACTTTGAATGATATTTCATATACCTAATAGGTCATATAGTTTGTAGCAACATGATTTATTCATTTATATTAATGTTATCCTTTTTATTGATCCTTTCATTCAGCAAAGTTGTTGTCTTGACAGATAAGAACTTTACAAGTACAGTAGAAAATCCCAATAGAGTACCATTGTTCGTCAAGTTTTGGGTTACTTGGTGTGAACATTGTAGAGAATTCGCTCCAACATGGGAAAATTTCTCAGAATACAATTTAAACATTACAGTTGCCGAAATAGAATGCGAAAGCAATAAGAATACATGTAAAGAATTCGCTTCTGGGGGATATCCACAATTAAAATGGTTTGATCCAGGAAATAGTACTCCAATTCCATATACAAGTGGCAGAAGTATAAGATATCTAACACAGTTCACCAATAAACAACCTCATGCACCATTACAATTCATCGAATTTACAGATATTGGGAAAATGGTGAACGACAACAAGATCACCTCCAACTTTATATTCACTTTCAATGGAACAGAAGATCAAGAAATTACAACTATCAAGCAAATTGCTACAAATCTCAGAGAATATCCAATCAATTTCTTCGCAATTTATAACGAAACTGCTGACTTATCACTGATGATTTATAATGGAAATACATTTCCAATTGTTTACAATGGCAATTGGTCATTGAATGATGTGAAAATTTTCATTATTGATCATGCCTTTCCAGTTTTCTCAAATTTGAGCGGAATTGTTGCCCAATTTTATTTAGACTATAAAAGTCCATTCTTGGCGTTTATAAGTAATGAAGATATGACAGATTTGAGTTTAACAATCGCAAGTAACTTATCTTATTCAATGCCAATAGTTACAGCTTACTGTGAGAGAATCCAGTACTTTTGTAGGTATACAGGTGCTGATAAAGGAAAAGTTAGATTCGTAGTTTGGAATAAATCTAAGAGATTATTTTGGACTTTAGGAGATGATACAGATATTAATGAAGCCAATGTTTGGATTAAATCTGTTAAAGATGGTACTTTACCTGGAAAAGGACCAGGGGATGGAATTTTCTCGAGAATTACTTCATATTATTATGATTCTTATGCAGAAGGAGTCCACCAATTTGCACAAGCAATACTTTTACCACCTTTAGTTGTAATAACAGTCATAATAATGATTCTTGACGCAAAAGGAAAAATTCGAACAAAAAATATTCCTCAAGAGAAACCAAAAACTGAATAAACATATTGTTTGTATTGTATTTCAAATACCAAGCTTATCTATTTTTCTAATTGAGTTAATAAATCCATATCAAATTGCGAGAAGTTATTTTTATATCAAAAAATATAGCGGAAATATATACACTATATCTAGAAAGAACATTATTTAGCCGTTTTTATAATGTTTATGTATAAATCAATTTCAATGATGATATCTCACAAACCAAGAAGATATTTACAATAGGAATATATCGCACTTCGTCTAAAGCAAGTTCTAGCATGATTTAACATGAAAAAATTTTTAGTTTCATGAATAAAATAAATTTTTTAACAGAAAATAAACAGAATAAAGAGTTAAATCTCTTCTATATAGTCATACAAGTCATGTTCAATCAATACTGACCTGTAAACATCCATATCATCATCGTTTAAGTGGAGAGAATCAAGAATCTGTTTAATTGATAGACAGATCGAATGTTTTACCATATAATTCTCAGAAGAAGCCACTTCGCAACAAAAAGAAATAATTTCTTCGTTGATTGAATCTAAAATAATCTGAACAGGCATAAACTTCAAGTATTTCAGGTAAACTTCAACAGCTATTGATATAATCCTGAAAGACTTGTTCGTACAATACTCAAGTAAGTTGAAATTCGTAAATATCGGAGGAATTTCGGAAATTGAAATTGAAAGCGCGTCAAAAAACGAAAAAGCATTAAATTGTACAGATTCGTTTTCATCGTTTGTCAATTCAAGAATTTTTTCTATAATATGGAGATTATTAAAAATTTCGATCGTGGAATCACCGAAATAGACCATGGTTGCGAACATCTTTATCGCTTGGTCCTTCTTGTCTGAGTTTAGCAACTCCAACAAAAAATTCAGAAATTTATCTCCGAAAATGAATTTCTCGAACAATTCTGTGCAATTATTCGATATAATCTCTTTCAATGCATCGAATACATCACAAATAATGGGATCATCAATCATAGCTACTGGAATAATTAAATAATAAAATTCATCATACAAATCGTAGTAATTGGATAGTGCCGATATCATTTTCATGATCTCTTGTTGGTACATCGTAGTCAATTGCACCTTTTTGAGATGAGAAAAAATATTATTTTCTAAAAGTAGTTGATCTACTGAAGGAAAATCTGTTTCTTCGGTTTCTCTGGATACAAATAGTTGTATGGTATATCTCAAAAGAATTAATAATGAGTAGATATTGATAGATGAAGATTGATTTTGGAATAAAGTATCAATGACGTGGAATATATTGAATTCGATGAGCTCATTGTAAATATCATACTGACTGTATATCAAAAGTGAGATATAGTCCATAATAAATGGATCAAGATGGATATAAGATAATAATATCATAATAACTTCAGTTGGAAGTATCTCTCGAACCTCTTTCTGGAAATAGCTTGTAATTTCATAGACTCTTTTGATTACTTCTGCAATTTGCGTGGGATTATTCTCTAAAATGATTTCAAACAGTTTTTTGATTTCTTCTAAGCACTCGCCCATATATATTTGTGATTGTACTAAAAGTTGAGAGTCAATAGGCTTGATGCCTTCGCGATGAAGGAGGAAATTGATTTCAGTTGAATCGTGAGGTGAACTCATCAATCTGTCAAATTCACTTTCTGGAAAAAAATTGGTCAAGAACAATAATTAACAATATCATGATATGCCATAGGTTTTACAACAATCATCGCATCCAATTGTGCATTTCTTATAGGATAATTCGGGTTATTTTCAGAAATCATTCGGAATTTCTGAGATTTTATTATAAATCTGGAGTTTAGTACAGTTCAACTCCACTATAACAAGCTCCACACCTATTTTGCGGTTGTATTAACCCGAAATTTTCCCCAAAGAGACGATGTGTTTTTTCGAGAGAGGGTCAAAGTTGCTATTTGTCACTTTTCCACAAGAATATAATGGGGAAAAAGTTATCATATAGTTGATCTCATTCAGTGAGGTGAGAGATGCATGTAGTGTAATGGGATAAACAGTGGGATTGCTGCTCTAAGTCCTAGGTTCGAGACACATTGGCTTCATTTTTCTCTTTTTTATTGACGTAAACTATTCAATTTTTGTGTTCTCCATTCAAATTTCAGAATTTTTTTTGCAGATTTCACGCTACATTCGAAGTTACCTTTTGTAACAACCACCACTGCCTACGAAAGACGAAAGTGTGTCACGATTTCACCCGGAAATCCGACGGTTGTTTAAGAGTATGCACTTTTGTCACCTACTCGTGTTTTTTCTAAAATTTTCAGAAAATAATTATGAAATTTACTGCTATTTCACTTCGATTTCAATGTGATGATTGCTGAAAGTATGGTGCCGGCACTTAGTATATTCCTACTTTCCATATATTTCTCTCATTTTCCCACAAGGAGTGGGAAAATTTCTTCAGTTCTTCAATCGATTACGCATCATTCAAAAACAAAAGCCAAGAACTTGGTGACAATGCAGGTAAGAGCTATTATGTCTCTTATTGTTTCTTTATTTGCCTCACTGCTACAGGTGCAGTTCACATCACAGACAAAACAAGCGACAATCTTAAATTTCTCATCGAAACAAGCTCATTTGACAAATGCATGCACAAGACCTCTCAAGGTGGCTCTTTATACATAAATTTAAAAAAAGGCGAGTGTATTCAAAACCGAATCTGCAGTTTTGGCTCGAGAACACTAAGACAAGGTGTGTACTGTTATGTTACGGTTTCATCTGCATCTCCATTTAAGAATTATATCTTTGACTCAACAATCACTTCAAGTGGTTATGAAAACGAAGAAGGTGACAGTAATATTTACTTATTTAATGGAGAAATAAATTTAAAATCAATCAATATTTCATATTCAAAACTGATTTTCACAAATTTCTACTCTCTGACTCCTAATTCTAACTCAAACATAACATTTTCAACATTTTCAAACAATTGGTCTCCTTCAAACAACTATGAAGCAATTCATTCAGGATCATTTTCCGCATCACCTGAATTTACAATGCTTTTTTGTAATTTCTTCGAAAATCATTGCACAAGCCTTATTCTCAGTTATTTTAAACTCTATGTTATTAATTGCAGTATATATTCTAACAGTATCGAAATGGGAATTTTTGAAGCAGGCAACGATCAAATTGAAGTCAAGGGATGCTATGTACAAATTTATGAACCAAATAATCAAATAATTGGAGATGTCATAATAACAGAAACAGTAAATGAAGCTTATCCACAAAATCTTCATTTTACTAGTTCATGTTCAACAGAACTAAAACTTCCAGAAGAAGAAACAAAGGAAAAAGAAGAAATCAAAGTTGACTTTAAACGAAAAAATAAATTTAATATCTTTTTATTTTTTGTTTCTCTTAATTCTGAATAAACTACTGAGAATAACTATAACATCATGAATTATATTAATGTAAAACTACCTTAGGTTTCAGTTATTTGATTACTCACATTGAGTTCAAAGTGATGTTTCCTGAAATAATGAGACTTTCAATTAGAAAATTCTTACTCTCAATTTCTCACAAGGAGTGAGAAGATTTCTTCGACATTCTATTAATTACATAAATATCGAAAATAAAAGCGAAAACATCGGGATCAATGCGGATAAGAAGTAAAATCTACCTATTCCTCTCTTTGTTTATCTTAATGAGACAAATATAGTGCGTACAACATAAAAAAAATTTATAATTCTCAATGAAACAGGCTCATATGGCAATTACGAACACATTATGGACAATGACAGCTCTTTATTGTAAAATCTAGTGCTGGTGAGTAGATTTAAAATTAATATTAAATCTTTAGTTTTAGCTAAAAGAAAAGAAGGAATATAGAAAAGGAAGATATAAATGAATTCATTCTGAAATATTGAGAAACGCATGAAAATTGTTTGACACAGTCGTTGTGATTCCACATGTGACACTGAGTATTCACAACGAAATTATACAGCCCTCTATATGGACTAGATGAAGATGTATAACTAAACGAATTTAGATGGAATGAACAATATGAAACTGAAATCTGATCACTTAGAAAAGTTTGTGCATTATTTTCTGAAAAGACACAATGATCGAGTATTGACGTTCTTTCTCTGATGTAAAAGAAAAACTGACTGGAATCAGAAACTCTATTTTTGCAAAAAATTGAATATTTATAAGTAGAAGCAGAATCGGAGCAGATTATAGCATTAAATGTTGCCGTTCCTGATAATACATTTAAATACGATGCAGTGGCACGACCAACAACATCTCCAAAGTAAAGAGCTGGCGAATAATAAACGTTATTGTTTGTTGAATTGTAATTTGAAATTGAAGTTTTACCACCATTGTTCCAAATCATATCATATATAGAAGGTGCTGAAGTATCAGTTAAAGATATCATTGAAATGTAATTTATGTTTTCTGAAGTTTGTGATATGTTAATAAAGCAATAGTTAGCTTTTACACTTGAACGGACGTTCTTGGCGCAGATATCTTTTTGATAAATTGAGTGGCCAGGATTAAAGAGAACACAGCCACCAAATTGATTGGATGTTATCGAAGAGAAGGAATTATGCTCAAGTATCAAAATTGATGCTTCGGAAATAAGACGAATGACGCCATAATTGTTGATGCTAGAAAATAAGATACCATTGAGATGATATGTAAGAGGGGCAGCTTGAACAGGACTTGTTGATGATCGTAAGAAAGTCCAATATGACTTACCGTTAAGAAATTCAGATGATGAAAAATCGCTCAACTACTCTATTCAGAAATTTAATTTGTTTTTGACAAATTTTTTCAAAATTGAGATTCAAAGAAATTCCGATACATCCTTAAAATTATTCTCATTAATCACAAAAATTTATGCCAGTATCTATACATCACCCAGTATACTAATGATTTTAACATGGAAAATGCAAATAACTCCCATCACACTTGGCTAAGTTGAATTGATTTCACTATAATTATAATATATTTCTTTTTTAAATCTGAAATATAGAACGACATTACCTCCTCTATATCAGCCACCACTCCTAGCTTGCTGAAGAGTTCGCCGATACTAATGATAAATTTTAAAAAATAGGAAATATTGACAGACCAATTCGCAGTTCAAAATGATATTTACTGAAAAGATACAATAGCTTTGAATATTCCTCCTTTGCGTATATTGTGACATCATGGAAAAATCATAAGCATTTTAAAGTCTAAACTTGATATGTAATATATATATAAAAAAATATTTACAAACAAACAAAATTTAACAAATTGTGCATGGTGTTGTTACGTATTCAACCATAGAAAGCACAGAGCTAAGATTTGATTCACGGTCTTTCAAGTACTTAAGTTTTCCTGCATAATTCATTGCAATCCATCTTCTCAAGACTCTGTCAAAATGTGTTTCCGATGGCATTTCGATTGAAACAGTTTCCATTGTAGGATAAATTCTGTGCCACCCTCCAAGTCTTCTTTCAGCTTCTTCGAACTCTCGACATATAACATATTCAGAGAGTTTCTTGTTGCTTTCCATAAGAACTTCAAGTGAATTAGACAATTCTGTTCTCTCAGGAATCAACGACAAATTGAGGAAATCAGTCAAAAGTGGTGCTTTGATTTTGATGTCCAATTTAGATTTAGTTCCAAGAGCAGGAGCAACATTGACTTCTTCCATGAAGACATTTCCTTTATCATCGAGAATCATGTCGACACCGTAAAGTTCTGTAGACACTCTTGGATATTTCTGGTCAAAAAAGTATGGACGACTAGCAATGAAAGCTGTAACAATTGCGATTTCTGCGTTTTTCCGGATTTTGTCGGTATCATATCCACGCTGTCTTAAGAATGGCCACAATGGATCATGCGACCATTTGTTGCCTTCGCCATCGAACTTCAAGTCGTCCGTGTACTTGTAGCCTGGCTTGTCTTTGTTGTACGTGAAATTTGTCAAATGGGCGGAAAGATTTTGTAAATCATTTTGACAGTTTTTGTAATCTGAAGTTGCAAGACGAACTAATCCATCTCTATAAATGTAAAGACGAAGAGGATTAAGAGATGTCATGGCAACATAGAATCTCAAGTCGAATTTGAGTCCGTGGACAAGCATTGGGTTGGAAATGTACTGTTGAACAATGTATTGTTCATTAAACTTTTCTGGCATCTCGTTTATCAAAAAAATTCCTCGGCCACATGAACCGCCTGTAGGTTTGACGATCCAGATCTCGTGGTCTGTAAAATGCTTCTTGAAAGAATCCATTTCTTCAGGAATAAGGTATGTTTGTGGATAAAATGGAAGATTTTTGCGAGTATGTTGTCTGTAGATGGTTAAACTGGCATGTAGACCGATTTTTGAGCCGATTTTGAATGTTCTAAGGAATCTCTCGATTCGTTGGTTTGGCATCAATATGTTCTGAAGTGGTGGTCCTTTAGATGATCCAACAATTACTGTTGCTTCGTCATAATATTTAGTTTCTGGTATGCCAGAGCTATGCATGATGTCAAGGTATAGTCGAGGTGTAAATCCATCGACACAATAGTATGTATTTGGGTTTGGCTGTGTAATTTTTTCTGTCGGAAGAGCAAAATTGACGTATTTAAAGAAGTCCATGTACTTATTATGCATAGAAACTTTGGTAATGTATGATTCTAAGTCTTCTTTTGCTAAATTTTTGGATTTATTATTTGAATTTTTGAGATTTAGATGTTTATTCCCTTCATCATAGCTATACAGGAGATCTAACCCACGATTTTCATGACTAGTTTCTGCAAGTTTGTTAGGCAATCCGTCAATCGGATTCTCCCATTGCATGAAATATGAAAATATGAATGATCCATCAGTAAACTAGCACATGGTAGTAATGTAGATAGAAATAAGAACAAAAGTTAAGAATAAACAAACAATTTTATGAGATAAAATTACAAAAAACAAAGAAATTTAAAATAAATATAGATTACTTATATTGACTAAAGCTATCAAAGTCCCACCATGGATTGTCAACCCTTTCTAAAGGTGTGTTCTTGACATTTTTAGTTTTGACGAAATCTGAAGGTCCAGAAAGATTTGTCGATAAGTTTCTCGGTTGTTCTGGTGCAGGAGTAGGGTTTTTATTAGTATCTGAGGATAGGTTTGTATCATTTTTAGGATTTTCAGTTTGAATATTATCTGGTTGATTTTTAGGCCTCTCTTGCTGGGAAGTTTCTTTCTGTGAAACATTTTCTTGTGTTCTATTTGGATTAGACTGATTTTCTTCTTTATTAATTGGGATTTCGCCAGAATCATAATTTTCTGTTTCTGTTTCAAGCATTTTCTGGATTTCACTTTGATCTATTGACTGACTAACTTGATCCTTGGCTGATATTTGCGATTGAGTATCAGTATCAGTTGATGAAATAAAATGAAACGAATTTTGAGGATTTTCAGCCGTTTTAGGAGTATCAGGATCATGTGTAGACTTCGGTAATTCCGAAAATTGAGTTTGAGCTTCATTTGAAGGGATAAATTTGTTCAAACGTTGTTGAACGCTATTAAACTGATATGACCGTTGAGGAGTAGTGTTATATGATGTATTTGATTCGGAAAACTCTGTATCTGTCGTTAAAAATGAACTAAATTTGTTTTCATTAATAGATGGAGTTGATTGAGACTGTTCAATTTCTTCTTGCAAACTTTCTTGAGTAGGGACTTGATTTTTCTGAGTATTTTCTTGAGTTGAAATTGAAATTTGTGAATTTTCAAGTTTTTGTGTTAAAATTGGAGTGGAAGGTTCTTGTTTCTTCTCATTTATCACTTTGACAGGCTGATTATTGGATTTTGGCGCTGTTTTTCCAGTATAATATGATAACGGTTTTGATTTAACTTCAAATCCATATAATTCTTCTATTTTCTCTTTTACCTGGATTGCATCATTCAAGAATTTGTCACAAGCATCGAGAAATTTTTGATCTTTTTCTATAGAATATTCATCCCATGCTTTTTCCATTTCTTCATATGATTGCGTATCTGCATTCATTATTTCACGCCTAATTACAGTTGCAAATGCAGCTTGGATGAGGTCAACGAGGTTTTCTCTTCGCCTCTCCATTTTTGCAATATTTTCAGAAGTTTACGTAAAATTACATGTCAAAATTATTATTTTGAGCTTTCTTGCAAAAATAATGTTTTCCAGAAGGTTAATGCTATATTCATTGTATTTTCTCAATTTCATAAGAAAGCAATTTTTTATTTTCATGTCTGCTGATAAGAAAAGTGTAAATTCAGCAGTATTGGAAATAAAAGGATGCCCATGGTGGGTGAAAACAAGTGATGTACATGATTTTCTAGGTAAATACGCACGTGTGGGTACTGTTTCCATAATTCCAAAAGTATCAAATAAAGATTCCTCTAAAACTGTATATTGCAACATTAAATCCAAGTACGAACTAATCAAAATTGCGAGAAAGGTCGAAAAATCCCCAGATCTTGGAGAAGGAGTCGAAGTCGAAATTTTGGATTCTTTTCCATCATTTGCAAAGAACAAATCCCCTGTTGCTGAAGCTCTTGATGGTCAAAGAGCACCGTTCTTGTTTGAAGATGACAGAGTTCAGATTCCTTTACATCCACAAGATTTCTTAGAAAATATCGTACCATTTTACTTCTCGGGATCATTAGAGAAAGAAAAGAAGTCCTTCCTTGAGCTTAATGCCGACCAAGGTGAGCCAGAATCTTCAAATAATAAATCAGAAATCCTTCGTCCACCATCAACTCCTCTAGAAATATTGCCACCACCTTCTATAACACCTCCATTACCTCCGCCTGTGCTTCCTCCTCCAATCGATTCAAGAATTTCAGGTCCACCGCCAATCATGGCAGCCAGACCTAATATGCCACCAGCATTCGATCAGAGACTACCTCCTCCAATATCTGCTGCACAACGTCCGACTATTGAACCAAGAATTGACATTCGGCCACAAATTCAACCAAATAACACCATTGAAATACGTCCACGTAATATACCAATCATACAGACAATTAATCGTCCAGGCCCTGATAATAAGAATGAACAATTAGATAAGCCAGATAACAAACCACTCATTAGAATACCAATAGCACGCGATGTACCTCAACAACCTCAAAAACCACCGATTTTAATTCGAGATTTACCAGCTTCTCAACAAATTACTCCACAAATCAGAGATATGCCTCAACAAATGCCACCTCCACTTCCTCCTCCACCGCCACCACCACCTTCTGGCATGCCAGAATATCGCCCACATCAACCAATGCCGCCATACGACCTCAGAGACCCATATATGTCTCGACCACATCCTCCACCACCACCGCCGCCATATGGAAGGGATCCTTACATGCGCGGACCACCGCCTCCTTACGATCCAAGAGATCCTTATATGCGTGGGCCTCCTCCACCTCCAATGCCTCCAAGAGATATGAGAGATATGCCGCCAAGGAATTGGCCGCCACAGGATAGAAGAAGATATTAAAAATATTTGTTATAGTTCTAAAATAATATATATATATTAAAAAATTTCTATGTTATATAAAATTTATTTTTATTATTAGTTAGTAGCTTCAAAATTTCAGTTTATTCTTAAATAGTAAAGAAAATAAAAAGTTTCCTCTGATGCAAAACTTTGCAATTCTTTGTAAATCTGCATCATTATACTGATTCAATATCATGTTATTAATTTTTAACTAAAAAAACAGATAGATTTAGTAAAGAATTCAAATGTGCAATTTGAGTTCCGATCATTTCGCAGGATTTTGAAGATACCTGTAATTTTTTGAAATTAGTGGTCAAATTATGATATTTCCAAAAGAATAATGCTATAAAAGCTAATGTATAATTGTTTATTCGTATATATTGTTGACGGTAGCTTTATTTGATAAATTGAATTGTTTTTCGTCGATCAAAATGGTTAAGATCCTCAGGATAAGGGTATCTAGTTTAATAAAATAGGAAATACATCATCAATAGTTGCATTCAATATGTCTGGTCTCTCTTTTATTTGAAGTGATCTGCGAAATTTTTGAAAAATGAGAATTATAAAATCCCTGAATTAAATCGATTATTATAAGCATACCGAAAAATTTCAATTAGCAACGTTAATTGCTATCAATTAAGATCAATTAATATATTTGTATACCTCAATGAGGTGTAATTAGAATTATCGACAAGTTTCAAAAACTCTATCTTATTTTTAATTCAATTTCTAACCTTTAGACAATATCAAAATTTTCGCTTTAAAAATAGATAGATACATGAATTTAGAGGTAATCATTAATGATCGCAAACTGAGCGGAAAACCGTCTTAACACTCACAAATTGATTTGAATATCGTAAAAATTCGGATTGAAAATGGTTACTTCATTTCTCAAGAATGCTCGCTAACGAGTTCTCTGTTGACGCACCTAATGTTACCATCAAGGGTGAGGAAATGATTTCTCACTATGACTACCATACATCTCACGTCGTTGCTGGCGCTGATGGCATCAAGATTGTCCCAGAAACAAAGAAGTTCGAGTTCAAGACAGATTTACATGTTCCAAAGACCGGTGTCATGCTCATTGGCTGGGGTGGCAACAACGGTACAACACTCACATCCGGTGTTTACGCTAACAAGCACGGTCTTGTTTGGGATACAAAGCGCGGAGAAGTTAAGGCTAACTACCATGGCTCCCTCACACAATGCGCTACAACATACCTTGGCCAAGATGAAAAGGGCACAACATATGTTGCTCCATTCAAGGCTTTACTCCCAATGGTCAATCCAAACGACTTAGTCATCGGCGGCTGGGATATCTCCAAGCTTAACATCTACGAGTCCGCTCGCCGTGCCCATGTCATGGAACCAGCCATGCTCATCCAACTCAAGGACGAGCTCGAGAAGATGCACCCACTCCCAGCTGTCTTCGACCTCAACTTCGTTGCTCCAAACCAGAAGGATCGTGCTGACAACGTTATCCCAGACAACAAGTGGGAACAGCTCGAGACAGTCCGTAAGCAGATGAGAGACTTCAAGGAGCAGAACAAGCTCGAGAAGCTCATCATCCTCTGGACAGCCAACACAGAGAGATACTGCGAAGTCAAGGAAGGCGTCCACATGACACCAGAACAGCTCCTTCAGGCCATCAAGAACAACGACCCAGAAATTTCTCCATCAACAATCTACGCTACAGCTGCTATCCTCGAACACATCCCATACATCAATGGTTCTCCACAGAACACATTCGTTCCAGGACTTATCCAGCTCGCTGAACGCGAAGATGTCGCCATCATGGGTGATGACTTCAAGACAGGCCAGACAAAATTCAAATCAGTCATGGCTGACTTCCTCATCTCATCAGGCCTCAAGTTAACAGCTGTTGTTTCCTATAACCACCTTGGTAACAACGATGGCCTCAACCTCGATTTCGAGAAGTGCTTCCGCTCAAAGCAGATCTCAAAGTCCTCCGTCATCGATGATATGGTTGGCTACAACCCAATCCTCTATCCAAACGGCGAGCACCCAGATCACGTTGTTGTCATCAAGTACGTCCCATCTGTTGGCGACTCAAAGCGTGCTCTCGATGAATACGACTCTGACATCTTCTGCGGTGGCAAGAACATCATCTCCGTCCACAACACATGCGAAGATTCCCTTCTTGCTGCTCCATTGATGCTCGACCTCATCATCCTTATGGAACTCTTCACACGTGTCCAGCTCAAGGATGAGACAATGAAGGACTTCCACCACATGAACGCTGTCTACTCCGTTCTTTCCTTCCTCCTCAAGGCTCCAAGAACACCAACAGGCACACCAGTCATCAACTCACTCTTCCAGCAGCGTGCTTGCATGGAGAACATCCTCCGTGCTACACGTGGTCTTCAGCCACTTAACAACATGCACCTCGAATGGAAGATGCCAAAGAACCAGTAAGATTTATTACTCAAATTTGTAAGAATAAAAACACCATTCATTTAATAATTCTTTTTATTTTTGTGTAATATTTGAACTCCAAGAAGAAAATAAATATTGAATTTAACTGAAGTAATTTAAGTGAGAATTGTAATGCAATCCTTTAGATACTTCATCTAAAGTAAAGCATTGTTTGAATTCCTAGGGTTTTGTAATATCATGTAAATGATAAGGTGAATAAAGGGAATTTGGATTAAAAATGTATAATAAATGCAAATAGTTTTGTTTGTAGTTTTATTGCGTATGGATCTTATTGATATATTTTCAACTGTAATTGGATATTTAACAAATAAAACGTTGTAAAATTTGATAGACTTAATTTCGATTGAATTAATTGATGTATTTGATGAGGTGTGCTATTGCTTTTGACAATAATGTCATCTCTTCTTATTAATTTTGATAATATTTTAATATAGGCGAAATGGGGCTTGAAATGACCTAAACAATCTTAGAATAAGCATTTTGTATAATATTAGGCTCACATAGATTTCAAAAAAAAATTCAAAATTAAGAAAATGGAGAGAAATCCAACATTTTTGATTTTGAAAATTTGAAATCCAAAATATTTTTGGAATTTCTTTTCCTGAAATTTAATTTTGAATGGCATTTCCTCAAGTTATGAAGAAATCAAATAATGCAAATAATTTAATATTATCTATATTTATGATTTATTTTAGTAAAACTTAGTTTTCACATAATATTTTTTCAATATTATAACAATTGTGGATATCTATTCCACAGATCTTAACAATGGCTATAATTCCATATGAAAAAGCAAGTTCCACTCTCACATTCATAAGCCACTTCTATTTAGAAAATAATATTTTCAAAAACAGGGAGTCATATATAATTTACAAGAAATGTTTATTTATATCACATGGTTTGAGGTATATTAACGTAATTTTGATTTAATTTTGTTTCTTTAGTTTGCTTTTGTCACTAAAACACGCATTTATTTGCATCTGGTACATAGTTTGCTTCTAAATACATTTTCTATTAGTTTTTCATATGAAATTTGTAATGTTACGGAATATTCAACAAATATTACGACATAAGTAATATAATTAAGTATTAATCGGATAATTCTTTACAATTGTCGATAGTTCATTAGAGATATGTTCAAAGAAGCTCTAAAAAGGAGAATAATTTTTTGATTTTTTCAAATTGAAGATTCTTGTTATCTTGGAGGACATTTTTGAGCAATCCAGTCATAAAAATCTTGATCCGTTGGATATTCTAAGCTCTGATGTACTTCGTTTATAGGTATCCAATGTGTACTTTGTATTTCCCAGCGAAAATGTGGATGGGCTACTGTAGAATCGTCTAAGTCAGAGAATGCTGCATAATATCTGTATTTACTTAATAATGAAATTCCTTCGTAAAATCTGTCCTTTTGTATCCATTTTGATGCATCAATATCTGTTTCTTCGAAGCATTCTTGAATTGCACAATCGACAGGTTCAAGACCTTGTTGGTGTTTACCTTTTGGAAAAGTATAATTATTTTGATATGTCTTTAAAACAAGTACTTTTTCCATTTTCTTATCAAAAATGATGACTCCAGCAACATCAACACTCCATTCCCAGTGAAACATGTTCATATCTAAATATGATAATAATGTCGGGAAATTTTTGAATAATTTACTGGGAAAATCCTTCCAATACTGACTCTTTTGCTTATTGTCAACGTTTTTGGCTAGCATATCATAGTAATAGTATTGTGCGTTCGTTATTGAAATCGAAATATCAAATCTATTGTTATATACTAATTCTTGTCTTTTCGCAAGCTCTTTCTCTTTCAGAATATCCTTGAACCAGCTGGTATTGATTATAAAACGACTCGACAGCTCGTTAAAATCGTCTTCATTCATAGAAAATTTTTGACAAAAAATGCGAGAAATAATTTCACTAAATATCTCTTGCGAATAATGATCCACTGTTGGTTTGGCAATGAAATAAACTTACATCTGATTTAGTACTTTCTCCAGCAGTGTATGGTGCTTGGTCACATTCAACTACTGTGGCATATTTTACTTATTTTTTCACTTTGCAGAGATGATGTTTTCTAATTTGACGTAAGGGGCTTTGTTGATCACATGGCGCACATAATTATCACATAATCTAGAAGCAATTTGATATTTGTTCGAATCAATCTGAACATGAATGAAAAGGAAATTTTATTTCTCAAGTATTATTTTTCGCTTAAGATATAATATCTGTCGCTTAGTTTGAATTATTTAAGCTCAGTCATCCTACTGGTTAAGTTCTGAATAAGTGATTTCATTCTTCGAATTTTGATAACTT
Organism: Trichomonas vaginalis G3; assembly: GCF_026262505.1. NCBI lineage: Eukaryota > Parabasalia > Trichomonadida > Trichomonadidae > Trichomonas > Trichomonas vaginalis. The sequence continues at coordinate 35,552,442 of NC_067206.1, read as the reverse complement.
GCGAGTGGCAGAAATAAAAATGCTGGAAAGTGAGCAGAGTGGAATATGTGTTGATGACAGATAATGAAAGTTAATAGAAGAACTTCAAATTTTTCAAAAAATGAAAAAATTAAAAAAGATGTCAGTTTCATATTTAGAATATTTTCGTATCACGATTAAAAATCAAAGTTTTATAATCTTTTAAAGTAACCACTTTAAACTTCAAGGCGAGTGTGGATAGAGCGGATGATAGGACCAAGATTAGAGACCTTGCAGATTTCTTCATGGATCGTAAGAAGGTACATGTGATCGTATTCTTCTTGGAAGCCGCGGTAAACAAATTTCATAAGTGTATCACGTTCTTCATCTGTAAGACCTTTGATTGTGGCGGCAAGTTTGCTTTTCTCGATTGATGTGACAATTGTAAGAACGCTCTTGGCAGCGGCGTCCTTGGCATCCTTGAATAACTTAGCGCCTTCCACGCCTTTCTTGCCTTCCGGATTTGCCTTCTTTTCACGAACTGGCATTTCCTCTAAAACACTCTGAAGAGCCTCTAATGGGTTAGTTCTGACTTTATTTTGTGCATCGAGGAGTTTTGCTGCAAGAGTTTCAGCGTAGGACATTTGATACTGGATAAAAATTCAATATAAAGTCACCTTTCTCCTTCACTTCTTCAGCTCTTTTATCATTGATCAATGATGACACTAAAAATAAGAATTCTCTTAGACAACGTATATATTTTACATACTTTTCGCATCATAATCACATTTGAAGATCTTTTTTTGAAATCTAATTTTCTTTCTGATTGCTTCTAAATGATATTCTAAGCTTTGCTTTCTGCATGAGAAGCTATCTGCATCAGAACCATATCTAAATTCTTGATAAGCATCTTTTCACAATAAGATTATGTATTTTTAGCAATATCTCTATTAAAAATAATCATTAAAAGACTATAAACAATTAATTCTATTGAAACTGAATGAATATAATTCAGTTGGAAAATCTTCTATTTCATCGTCAAGAAAACAATCAATTCAAACCAAGACAATATGGGCCGGATGAAATAGTTATTAATTGGAATGATCCACAAACAGTATTTCAGGCATTTGAATCAGATTATTTTGATATAATTCTTCAAGGACTCTTTGATTTTTCAAATGACATCAATAATCTTGATGTGTTTATAAATTATATACCACAATTAATTGATTATTTACTAATTTTTTCAGAAAATCAACAGCATTACGTTCAAGACTATGCAAAACATATTCTTGTCAAACTTTTTTATGCTCATGATGATTCTGATATGACAGATTTTAGAAAAGCAGCATATGATTATCTTTTCTCGCTCTCTCAAAATCTTAATACTGATATTAAATTCTATATGCTCTTATCAAAGCTATTTGAACAATCTCTAGCTATTAAACAATACATTTCTCTTAATCCATTGCTTGAAACTATCATTGATACAAATCCTCAAATATTATCGCTTGAAAACCTTAAATATTATGCATCAACTCTCAAATATTTACTAAGTGACTCTCAGGTAATGCCAGGAGATAAGCTTTCAAGAATAGTTAAGAAAATTTTTGAAATTTTAGATTTTTGTTCAGACGAAAATGTCCAAAACGACTGTACACAGAGTTTAAACTACTTTACAAGTGATGTAAACCGGACATCAAGCTTTATCACCTCAAAATACGTTCAAAAATTGTTAAATTTATTCCCAAATACGAATCCTATATCAAAAGGACACATCCTTGTTATATTTAGTAACTGTTACGGATGTCCAATTTCATCACTTCAGCATTCAATAAAAGAATTAATACCTTTGAGCAGTTTCTCTTCGTTTCTTGAAGATGAGAGTGATATTGTTAGGTTAAACACAATTATCGCTTTATTTAATTGCTTCCAAAATGATGAAATGACAATTTCTGAAGCATATGAATCAGGAATTCTTGAAAAACTGTTTTCTCTCATACAAATAGAAAATTTCTCAACGACAAAGCAAATAGTTAGATGTCTGTTGATCGCTGCTCAATCAGCAACTTCAGAAATTTTCAAAATGTTTGAAAATCAAAATTTTATAGAATATTTAGGGGAATTGTTAACCAATGGCGATGATTATCTTGTTGACATTGTTAAATCATTTGCCATTCTATATAAAGAAAGAAAAGAATCAGGATATCAATTTGATGAAAATTTGATTGATTATCTTGAGCTGTTTATTGATTCATGTGATCTAGAATAGCTATCACCCACTTTACATGTTTGTATTTTTATAATAAAACTATCCTTTAAGAAAATATCAGTTTTAAAATTGATTTTTTGTTATATTTCTTTAAAAAATCGAATTACATAACAACATCATGAAGAAATTATTACAGATTTTGAATAGTGATTTCATGATATTTTATCGAATTTCAATCTTTTATTGATAGAACTAACATCAATAATAAGATCAGCATAAAATTCCATATACAAGAAAATTTATGCTTTAAGGAGGTTATAATGTACTCAGGTGAAGAAATTTTGAAATTGATTTTAGAATTATCATGTTTTTATGTTTGTTGGAATATAAAATAGGGATTTAAAAACGGTTTCGCCAAATGGCGAATTGCTGAAAATTCGCTAACTCAGCCTGATTTTTTCGAATTCGGCGAACTCAAAAAGTGACATAATTTATACTGAATCTCGCTATAATCATTGATAATTTTTGCATATGTCAAATAGTTACAGTATGTTTATAACTTTATTTCGTATAGTCATGATGCTCATGATAACCATTTTGAATTTAAGTGAATAATTGACAGATTCAAGGCGTCAATACTTGTTTTTGGAAACTTATCATATAACTTCAAATATATTAATACAGTACCATGCAAATACTGTAATGACTTCTCGTGTTTTTTAGATAATCTCGATAATATCTTTTATTTATCTCATTATATTGAATAATTTCTTCTTCTTTTCAATTATCTTTTTACACAAGTAAATCCTATTATTAGAAATGCTGAGTAATTGAGAAAAACCTAAATATTTGCAAATATTATCTAATTTTAGATAAATTCCTTCACAATATCATAAAGGAAGAGATTCCAAATAATATTAATAATATTAAGTATTAGTGTGCGGAAAAGGCAACAATTTATTTCATTCAAATTTTTCAAATTAAAACCATGCCATTTCTTAAAGCGCACATAAAAACTGTTTATGTTATGAGTAATAATTTATAACGAACTTAATCATAAAGTTCTTATTTTTGAATTCAAAATTATTCTGATTAGTTAGTATGAGAATAAATTGTTATGATTTAATCAAACTAACATCAAGAAAAGCTAATTTTGCAATCAGCATAATGAAATGCAAAACCAAAAAAAATAATATTTTTTAATCGTGAACAAATATGAACTTTATTGTCATAATATATATATTCATCAAATATATTTTGCAAATTGATAAGAAAAATGGAAACATAATATTGGCCTTAACGTCTTCGCCAAATTGCGAATTCGCCATTTGGCGATCGCCATTTTGCGAATTCGCCATTTTGTAAAGTAAAATTGAGAGGAAAACGATAATCCCAAAATAAAAATAATAGACCCTATCTTAAAATCATGAAGATTATCACACAATAAAAATGTAAGACCCTTTATTAATAAAAAACGAGAATTCCACAAAATAAAAATAACAGACCCTTTTATATGGTTTGGAAATTGAAAAATGGCAAATTCGCCAAAAAATTAGAAGTGGCGCAATTCGCCATTTTGCGAACTTTTTTAAAATCCCTATATAAAAAGCGCATAAACTATATAAAATAATAACTAATATTACTTTGGAATCGAGACACAAGATTTCATCAAATCAAGATTGTGGATAAATCAAAACTAGAAGAATAATTTAAAATTAACATCATGAATACATACCAAATAATGCATTAGATCTTGTAAAATCTCATTGTGTTCTTGACGATAGAGATTGGTCCTGCTCCAGTCATTCAAAAGGTCAATGAGCGACGCAATTGCACCTTCGAACGAGACATCTACAATAGATACATCTAAATGGCCACTTCTCCTTAAAGGTTACAGCAACCTTGTATGCAGAGATGGCTTATATACACCATTACCATGCGGACATTCACCATTAAAGCGTCCATTAAAAGATTACATGAAATATGGTGTTATCAATCTTGATAAGCCATCAAATCCATCATCACACGAAATTGTTTCATGGGTAAAGAGAATCCTTGGCGTTGCAAAGACAGGACATTCCGGCACTCTCGATCCAAAGGTTACAGGCTGCCTTATCATTTGCATTGAGAACGCAACATGCATTGGCAAGTCTCAACAAAATGCTGGTAAGGAATACGTCGCTGTTCTTCGTTTATTCGAAACAGTTCCAAGAGAAAAACTCGAAGAGGCCATCAAGTTCCTCACTGGAAAGCTTTATCAGTGCCCACCAGCTATCTCAGCCGTTAAGAAGCAACTTCGTGTCCGCCAAGTTTATTCAAATGAATTAATCGAATACGATGATGAACAGAAGCTAGCTGTTATGCGCGTTGCCTGCGAAGCTGGTACATATATCCGTACACTCTGCGAGCACCTTGGTCTTTATCTTGGTGTTGGTGGTGAAATGGCCGAACTTCGTAGAACACGTTCCGGCTTTACAACAGAAACATGCGGTCTCGTCACAATGCACGATGTCCTCGATGCTAAGTACCTTTATGACAAGGAAGGCAACGAGAAGTACTTGAGACGTGTTATCCGCCCACTCGAATGGATGCTTAGGAATATGAAGCGTATTGTCGTCAAGGATTCTGCTATTGACGCTATCTGCCATGGCGCTCCAATTTATATCCCAGGTATCATGAGATTCGATAATACAATCGAAACAGGCGACCAAGTTGTCGTCATTACAGCTAAGGGTGAGGCTATCGCTCTCGCCATCGCTACAATGACAGCTCAACAGATGTCCGTCAATCAGAAGGATGTAGCTGCTACACTCAAGCGTGTTATTATGGATAGAGGCACATACGTCAAGAGCTGGGGTAAGGGTCCTGTTGCTCTCGAGAAGAAGAAACTCATCGCTGAAGGAAAGCTCGAGAAGAATGGTAAGCCAAATGAAAAGACACCAAAGGACTGGCTCCGCAATACACTCAATGGTAAGGTTAAAAACAACAAATAAAGATTTTATAGCATTTATTGAATTTTATTTAATTTGCAAACAAAAAACTTTTTTCTTAAACAAAAACAACTGATATAAAACATCATTGCATAATACATTTGGTTGTGAAATGAGATTTCATCATTTCAAATTTGATATTATATGAATCAGAGTAATTTTCTTCAATGATATGATATCAAACTAAATACCAAATCATTTAATCAAAATTAGAGTGTGAATTTTGTTTCAATAACATTATTTGATTCAAATGATAAAACTGTATTGAATTAATCATGTAACTTGGCATAAATATCTTAATTGGGTATATTTTTAACAGTAAATCAATCAAAAATGCATGCGTTTATTGAGATGTTTCCACATTTCTCCAAAAATTAAAAATTTTAGGAAAATTGGCTAATGAAATCGAGATAAATCATCTAGTTTGTCATTAATTTCTTTATAATTTTGAACAATTTGAAGAGTTGAGATTTACCAAAAAGTGACAAATGGAAATTGAGCAACTAAATAAGCTGTTTTCAGAGTCAAATGGTATTGAAGAAGTAGCGCATAGATTAACGCCAGAGTTATTTGTCGATATAATCAGAGATTTTGATTCTTTCCCATCAAAAATCCAATGTTCTTATCTTCAAACAGCATTATTCTTAAACGACGAACAATTTAGTAATATATCGAATGGATACAAGAAAATACTTGATATTGCATCCAGATCAACTGATCTTTGGGTTCAAAGATTGTACGAACACTTCAAAAATTACCCATCACTAGAGAAAGTTGATGATTTTATTATGTTCCCTCTTGAAGCACAAAGCTATGATGAATATCAGCCATTTAAATTCAAAAGTGATCCAAAACCAATCGAAAATCACATTGGTCCGGATCCAGCTTTTTCAACAGCACCTCCAAGTCAATACATTAAGAAACCAATAGCTCCAGAAGTACCAGGAGTAATGCCAAAACCATCATACAAACAACAATCTCAGAAACAAATGTCCATCAGCGCTTTCATTCCAAATCATCATTAATCTATCATCAGATACTATATATAGAGTTATTCATATAAGTTTTCGACATTATTTATGAATTTATAGATTATATTATGTTATTTCTTTCAATTTCAAACAGAAAACCACTTTACTATTAACAGAAAATGTATACTACTGATATTATGTTTTAAATCATATTTCATCAAAAATATCTTCGATATAACATTAATATTTTGTTTTTTTTTGTAACTATACTAAATATTTGCTTTCAAAAATTTTATTGTTGTCTATTGTTTTTTTCAAAAACCCTCAAAATAAGGATATATTTTTATTCATTTCATTTCAATGCAAAAACACTCTAATAAGATATGCTTTATGCCTTTTTATATTATTGTGAAGATGTAATTTAAGTCAATAATACAAATAAATTATAAGAGTTCATATTTTATACTAGTTATAGAGAAAACAACATCATAAATAACAAACAATCCAAAAGTATGATCAATTAATCATATTGTCAGTTGAATACAATAAAGCTATTGATTTCCAAATTTTGACAAGCATAAACACCCAATATTTTTATGAATTTGGGTAATTTATATCTTTCTTGTTGTTCCTCAATATTTCATTTGTATAAAAAAATTATAAAAAATTTAACACGTTTTTTTCTTCAACTCAAAACTAAAATCTTGGGATGAGCTCGAATAGGAAGGTTAAGCAAGTAATCGGGCAATCATCCCTATCTAGTTTGCAAAATCACAAGGTACAATCAGTTCAAGAAGCTGCAGCTACATCAAATCCAGTAAAATCAGGCGGAAAGAAATCATTACACGGCGAAAACGCTATAGAAAAGCTTTTCGATGAAATTATGGAAGGCATACAGGATAAACCACCGAATACAGTCCTAGAAGACATATTGCATCAAGTCTTTGATACATCACAAACAATATTATGGACATACCTTCCAAATATCAATGCATTATACTCACCAACATTTTCAGTAACAGTTCCTCTTACACAATCCTTCTTATTAACAGGTCTAAGATCGCGTGTTCCAATAGCAGTTCATAACCAGTCACAACATCCATCATTTGTCTTAGCTGTTGATACAAAAGTCTTACCACCAAACTCCCCTGTTATGATGATCCCAATTATGTCAAGAGATTTCGCTCCAATCGCTGTAATTCAATTAACAAGGAGAAATGAGAATCCTTTCTCAACAATAGACTTGCAAAACGCTACAAAACTCACAAAGAAGTTCACTAACTACAGTTCTTTCATTTTCGATAGTCCACAAATCTTAAAATCTTCATATTCTTGTGTTCAAATCGAATCATTGCAAAATACAATCAACAACATTTGCGCAGCAGTTACAAAGCTCATGAGATGCAGAAAAGCTGAAATCTGGCTCTTCAGACGCAGAAAGAATATTTTCTTAAAATTTGATACGATATCAGCCGAAGAAATCCCTGTTTCCGAAGCCAAAACAGGTATTGCAGGCTATGTACTCACTACATGTTCCACAGTAAGTGAAAGAAACGTCTGTGATAACGCAAATTACAATCCAACGTCGGATGGCTTCTATCCTGAAGCCTTTCTCGGAGTTCCTTTCGTAGAGAAGACTAAGCGTGTCTGGTGCGTTGTTTGCCGTGGAAGATCTTCTCCTCCTTATTTCACACCGAACGATACGGCCAAATTAACCGCCATTTCATCGTTCGTTGTCCAGTCAGTTTCATCGGCGTTTCTCCCTGAAAAAGTCGATAGCCAGAAACAAAATTTCCAAGAAAGACTACATGCTTTGTTGGAAGTCGCTGAAGCTCTTTCAGGAATATTGGTTATTGACCAACTAATACCTATGATCATGGAAAAGAGCTGTTCCCTCTTAAATGCCGAGAGATGCAGTTTATTCTTGGTTGATGTAGTCAAGAAAGAGCTGAAAACCTTCTTCCATGGTGGTTTGGCCAATGCTATTAGAATTCCTCTCACAAGCGGTATCGCAGGTAAGACAGCAACCACTGGAGAAACAATTAATATCCAAGATGCCTACAACGACGTCAATTTCGATCGTTCCATCGATGCAAAAACCGGATACAGGACAAAATCAATTTTGGCAACACCTATTTATAACAACAGAGGTGAAATTATCGGTGTTACAGAAATGATCAACAAATGCAACGATGGAATCTTTGATGAAGAGGATATTAGACTTCTTATAGGCTTCAACGTCTTCTGCGGTATTTCTCTTGATAACGCGAAGCTTTATGAGGCTTCATTAAACTTGGCCAGACAAGTTCGCAGCTTTGTTGACATTTCAACATCATTAAACCAGTCCAATGCACTCAGAAACACATTAACGGATATTCTTACTAACGCAATGGCCGCAATTAACGGAACAGGAGCCACATTGTACAGGGTTGATAAAGAAAAAGCAATTATCGAACTTGTACATGTCGGTGGACCAGCCAAATACGGTGAATTGTTCGCAAAAGAGGTCGCTGACCTTGGCCAACCAAAGATTTACACTGCAGACCAAATTGCTGAGAAACTACAATCATTAAACCTTCAAAATGCCGTTGAAGAGATGCTCGGAAACACCGAGGCCGCAGCCAAACTCGAGAACCAAGCAAGTAGAGTAAGAAGATCTGTCTTATTCGGCAGTGATTCGGCCATTTGTGAACAAATTTGCTGTTTGCCATTGATAAACAGTGAAGGCGAAGTCATTGGCGTAATGTTGTTGATGTCAATACAAAGAATGATGAACGAGGACATGAGTTTACTCGATTGTTTCGCAATTTTCGCAGCAGTTTCTTTGGAAAGATCCGAATTGAAAGATATCGCGAAACTCGGTTCAATTGAGTTCGAACTCAAAGAATGGGTAGCGGACAATGAAAGAGAACTGACGAACCAAATCCCTGTCAAGCTCCAATTACCTATTGAAGAGTCTTCGAAGCTTTGGATTGTAAGTTTCGATGCTCCGAAATGGGCAGGAATTGGTTTCTTCAAAGAAGTTTTCGCAATTTTCGCAAGGTTCAAATTCCAAGAAAACTACGGAATATCGAACGAAAAACTCTTCAGATTCCTCTGCGAACTAAGAGATACATACAACAAAGTTCCTTACCACAATTGGAGACATGCTTGCGATGTTACTCAGTTTGTAACTTACGAAATCATTTTGAGTGGCGCAGAAAAAATTTTGTCGAACATGGAATTGTTCGCTTTGATTGTTGCCGCTTTGTGCCATGATGCAAATCACGATGGTTTCACAAACGTCTTCAATGAAAAAGCAGAAACTCCTTTAGGTATTTTGTTCAAGAACCAGTCAGTCATGGAAACTCATCATTGCGAAGTTGCCATTGGAATTATTTCTAAAGAAGAAACGAATTTGTTCGCGAAATTGAAGTCACAAGATTTCAAATTCATGTGGACAACAATCATCGAATTGATATTGGCTACAGATATGTCTAAACACTTCACGTTATTGAAGGAATTCAAGGCTTTGAACGATGAAGGAAAATGGGATAAGACACAGCCAGATATCAGATTGAGAATGATGAAATTGCTCCTTAAGACAGCAGATATTTCCAACGTGTCAAGACCATTCGAACTTGCTGATAGATGGTGCGATGTTTTGTGCGAAGAATTCTTCAGACAAGGTGATTTGGAAATGGCTTCTGGCATGCAATACACTTCTGATTTGAATGATAGAGAGCACTTGGATAAACCAAAGTCACAGATCGGTTTCTACACATTCGTTTGCTTGCCTCTTTACCAGGCAACTGCACAGGCTTTCCCTCCTCTCGAAGTAAATGTTCAACAAGTACAATCGAACTTGGCTGTTTGGAAAGCAGCCTTCGAAAAGAAACAAGCAGAAGCAGCTGCAGCAAATCCTCCTCCAGCTAATAATCCACCATCTGCTAATAATGCTCAACCAGCAAATAATGCAGAGAAGAAGTAATTTTTATTTTTTTTTATAATTATTTATAAACTATTTGAATATTTTTTTAATAGTGTAATTCACTTATACCATCTATACAATGATATAAAAGAAGGATTCCTTAAAAATGAATCCTCATTATGGAATTTTATACATTTACTGAAAAAATTAAAATAATGAAGGAATTAATGAAATATGATATTTTCTGATTTCAATGAAATTACATACTATCCTTCGTCAGGTGATTTCATTATTATATATGATTAACTTTAAATAAATGCTCCTTCGTGAATATTAGCCATCAAAAGGATCCGAGATAATAGCTTTTAAACTATAATAAAAGGTTCAAAATTGATTAAACTATAATTTTGAAATAAATGATGCTAGAGATGGAAAGCTATATATATTGATATTATTGCAATACAAGCTTACGATCAATCCTCTTTAAATGATTTTTGGAATACATTATTATCATTTTATCCTGAGGAAAATAATTTTGTCACTTTTCTTTATGAAGAATAGGAATTTGAAGTGAATTGACAAAATAGAACCCATTTAAATCGGCAGCCACATTGCAAACGATTGTATCAATGAACATTAAAACATTAATGAAAACAATATTTTCCAGTGATCACTCCATTGACAAAATTTTGAATGATTTTTATTTTCGTTGTCAAGATTTTGCTTTTCTATTTAATTAATTAATAATCAATGATATTAAGATATCATACTATTATATGAATTTGAAATGGGTGATATTATCTCATTTCAAAGTGATACAAATTGAATTACGACTTTTGAAAAAAAAGTGGTTATCCGCTAAAAATAATTCATAGAATTCATTCAATTTGCAGAAAGCAATTTTTTCATGCTTTTTTTATTTGTTTAATAAGACTGTTCTTAAATGATATAAATTATTATTGAAAAGTTCAAGGAAATAAGTATATTTTTCAAGAATAAAATCAAAATGGCGATATTTAGCAATTATAAGAGATGCAAATCCGAATTATTAGTCAATTAAATAGCAATAGAAGCATACATTTATATTTAAACTCTAAAAATATGATTAATTTTATAAATTTTATCTTTGGAAAATCAATTAATATCCAATTGATATGATTAGCTTAAAATATATAAAATCAGATTACGAAATAGAACTAGATGATACAAAATGGGTTATTAATCTGAATGATGAAAAATATAGAAAAAAAATTTATAGATTTAGCATTAAATTATGCTATAAGTATTGTATTTTAATTAAATATTAATAAAATATATTTTGGAGATAAATTAAGAATTGAATTTTAAAATTTGGAGGAAAATATTTCCATATTTATGTAATGTTGAGGAACAGTATGTAATGCATATAAATGCTTATAGCAAGATGGAAAAATAATTAAAATTGAAAATAAAAATTTGATTTTTTAATCATAGTGATAATTATCTTAATCTAAGATTTCAAAAGGAAGACTATTATTTATAACTTTAAATCAATATTTTTTTAAAATACCAAAAAGTGAATTAGGGAAAAATATTGATGGGAGAGACTTGTCAAAAAAGACGCTAGGTATTCAATTTCAATTTGAATTACCGTACCTTGAATAACCGGCGAACCATTCAATTGGTCATAGACCAATTTGAGATACCCTTTTCAGAGGAATCTAAAATGTTGTTTATATGGTTATTTATATATTATTTAATCATTTTCTTAAATAAAAATCATAAGTTCTCAATTTTTCTTCATAACGATTCTTATAAATTTTAATGTTTTTACTATGAGTGCTAAATATTATTAATTACTAAATGATTTTAAAAAGAAAAAACATGTTTTTACTTTGTACGTTAACATACGTTAATATCACTTCGGCTATGGATAGAGGCCAACAGCGCCTTATTAATGAGAAAAACATTAGCCTCTTATCAATGAGATGGAAGTGTATTCGTGGATTACAATTGTGAATTCAGATACACTTCCATCTCAAAAAATGCAATCAAATTTGTATTGAATTGCATTTTTTGAATACATGCTATTGGCAGTTGGGTTTTTAGTGCATTTATATTATATTGGTACTAAGGCTTTTGGAAAATTTACAAAATAAATTTAATATTTTGTAAATGTTATCGGTTCTTACGCTTTTGGAAGGAGGGATGGTATTTTTGGAGCATTTATATTACATTGGTACTAAGGCTTTTGGAAAATTTACAAAATAAATTTAATATTTTGTAAATGTTATCGGTTCTTACGCTTCCTCTCTTCATCAAGATGCTTCCTCACTCCATCATGCATCCATCATGCAGCTTCCTCTCTTCATCAAGGTGCTTCCTCTCTTGATCAAGATGCTTCCTCTCTTCATCAAGATGCTTCCTCTCTTCAACAAAGTGCTTCCTCTCTTGATCAAGGTGCTTCCTCTCTTGATCAAGATGCTTCCTCTCTTCATCAAGATGCTTCCTCTCTTGATCAAGATGCTTCCTCTCTTGATCAAGGTGCTTCCTCTCTTCATCAAAGTACTTCCTCTCTTCAACAAAGTGCTTCCTCTCTTCTTCAAAGTACTTCCTCTCTTGATCAAGATGCTTCCTCTCTTCAACAAAGTACTTCCTCTCTTGATCAAGATGCTTCCTCTCTTCAACAAAGTACTTCCTCTCTTGATCAAGGTGCTTCCTCTCTTGATCAAGATGCTTCCTCTCTTGATCAAGATGCTTCCTCTCTTGATCAAGGTGCTTCCTCTCTTCAACAAAGTGCTTCCTCTCTTGATCAAGGTGCTTCCTCTCTTCTTCAAAGTACTTCCTCTCTTGATCAAGGTGCTTCCTCTCTTCAACAAAGTACTTCCTCTCTTGATCAAGGTGCTTCCTCTCTTCAACAAAGTGCTTCCTCTCTTCATCAAGATGCTTCCTCTCTTGATCAAGATGCTTCCTCTCTTGATCAAGATGCTTCCTCTCTTGATCAAGTGCTTCCTCTCTTCAACAAAGTGCTTCCTCTCTTCATCAAGATGCTTCCTCTCTTCAACAAAGTGCTTCCTCTCTTCATCAAGATGCTTCCTCTCTTCATCAAGATGCTTCCTCTTCATGCATCCATCATGCAGCTTCCTCTCTTCATCAAGGTGCTTCCTCTCTTGATCAAAGTACTTCCTCTCTTCAACAAAGTGCTTCCTCTCTTCTTCAAAGTACTTCCTCTCTTGATCAAGGTGCTTCCTCTCTTCAACAAAGTACTTCCTCTCTTGATCAAGATGCTTCCTCTCTTCAACAAAGTACTTCCTCTCTTGATCAAGGTGCTTCCTCTCTTGATCAAGATGCTTCCTCTCTTCATCAAGATGCTTCCTCTCTTGATCAAATGCTTCCTCTCTTGATCAAGTGCTTCCTCTCTTGATCAAGTGCTTCCTCTCTTGATCAAGATGCTTCCTCTCTTCATCAAGATGCTTCCTCTCTTGATCAAGATGCTTCCTCTCTTGATCAAGGTGCTTCCTCTCTTGATCAAGATGCTTCCTCTCTTCATCAAGATGCTTCCTCTCTTGATCAAGATGCTTCCTCTCTTGATCAAGGTGCTTCCTCTCTTGATCAAGGTGCTTCCTCTCTTCAACAAAGTGCTTCCTCTCTTGATCAAGGTGCTTCCTCTCTTCTTCAAAGTACTTCCTCTCTTGATCAAGGTGCTTCCTCTCTTCAACAAAGTACTTCCTCTCTTGATCAAGGTGCTTCCTCTCTTCAACAAAGTGCTTCCTCTCTTGATCAAGATGCTTCCTCTCTTGATCAAGATGCTTCCTCTCTTGATCAAGGTGCTTCCTCTCTTCAACAAAGTGCTTCCTCTCTTCATCAAGATGCTTCCTCTCTTCAACAAAGTGCTTCCTCTCTTCATCAAGATGCTTCCTCTCTTCATCAAGATGCTTCCTCACTCCATCATGCATCCATCATGCAGCTTCCTCTCTTCATCAAGGTGCTTCCTCTCTTCATCAAGGTGCTTCCTCTCTTGATCAAAGTACTTCCTCTCTTCAACAAAGTGCTTCCTCTCTTCTTCAAAGTACTTCCTCTCTTGATCAAGGTGCTTCCTCTCTTCAACAAAGTACTTCCTCTCTTGATCAAGATGCTTCCTCTCTTCAACAAAGTACTTCCTCTCTTGATCAAGGTGCTTCCTCTCTTGATCAAGATGCTTCCTCTCTTCATCAAGATGCTTCCTCTCTTGATCAAGATGCTTCCTCTCTTGATCAAGGTGCTTCCTCTCTTGATCAAGATGCTTCCTCTCTTCATCAAGATGCTTCCTCTCTTGATCAAGATGCTTCCTCTCTTCTTCAAAGTACTTCCTCTCTTGATCAAGATGCAGCTTCCTCTCTTCAACAAAGTGCTTCCTCTCTTCATCAAGATGCTTCCTCTCTTCAACAAAGTGCTTCCTCTCTTCATCAAGATGCTTCCTCTCTTCATCAAAGTGCTTCCTCTCTTCATCAAGATGCTTCCTCTCTTCATCAAAGTGCTTCCTCTCTTCATCAAGATGCTTCCTCTCTTCATCAAGATGCTTCCTCTCTTCATCAAAGTACTTCCTCTCTTCTTCAAAGTACTTCCTCTCTTCAACAAAGTGCTTCCTCTCTTCATCAAGATGCTTCCTCTCTTGATCAAGGTGCTTCCTCTCTTCAACAAGTGCTTCCTCTCTTGATCAAGGTGCTTCCTCTCTTCTTCAAAGTACTTCCTCTCTTGATCAAGGTGCTTCCTCTCTTCAACAAAGTACTTCCTCTCTTGATCAAGGTGCTTCCTCTCTTCAACAAAGTGCTTCCTCTCTTCATCAAGATGCTTCCTCTCTTCAACAAAGTGCTTCCTCTCTTCATCAAGATGCTTCCTCTCTTCATCAAGATGCTTCCTCACTCCATCATGCATCATCATGCAGCTTCCTCTCTTCATCAAGGTGCTTCCTCTCTTGATCAAGATGCTTCCTCTCTTCTTCAAAGTACTTCCTCTCTTCAACAAAGTGCTTCCTCTCTTGATCAAGGTGCTTCCTCTCTTGATCAAGATGCTTCCTCTCTTCATCAAGATGCTTCCTCTCTTCAACAAAGTGCTTCCTCTCTTGATCAAGGTGCTTCCTCTCTTGATCAAGATGCTTCCTCTCTTCATCAAGATGCTTCCTCTCTTGATCAAGATGCTTCCTCTCTTCATCAAAGTACTTCCTCTCTTCAACAAAGTGCTTCCTCTCTTCTTCAAAGTACTTCCTCTCTTGATCAAGATGCTTCCTCTCTTCATCAAGATGCTTCCTCTCTTCATCAAAGTACTTCCTCTCTTCAACAAAGTGCTTCCTCTCTTGATCAAGGTGCTTCCTCTCTTCTTCAAAGTACTTCCTCTCTTGATCAAGTGCTTCCTCTCTTCAAAAAGTACTTCCTCTCTTGATCAAGGTGCTTCCTCTCTTCAACAAAGTGCTTCCTCTCTTCATCAAGATGCTTCCTCTCTTCATCAAGATGCTTCCTCTCTTCTTCAAAGTACTTCCTCTCTTGATCAAGGTGCTTCCTCTCTTCAACAAAGTACTTCCTCTCTTGATCAAGGTGCTTCCTCTCTTCAACAAAGTGCTTCCTCTCTTGATCAAGATGCTTCCTCTCTTGATCAAGATGCTTCCTCTCTTGATCAAGGTGCTTCCTCTCTTCAACAAAGTGCTTCCTCTCTTCATCAAGATGCTTCCTCTCTTCAACAAAGTGCTTCCTCTCTTCATCAAGATGCTTCCTCTCTTCATCAAGATGCTTCCTCTCCATCATGCATCCATCATGCAGCTTCCTCTCTTCATCAAGTGCTTCCTCTCTTCATCAAGGTGCTTCCTCTCTTGATCAAAGTACTTCCTCTCTTCAACAAAGTGCTTCCTCTCTTCTTCAAAGTACTTCCTCTCTTGATCAAGGTGCTTCCTCTCTTCAACAAAGTACTTCCTCTCTTGATCAAGATGCTTCCTCTCTTCAACAAAGTACTTCCTCTCTTGATCAAGGTGCTTCCTCTCTTGATCAAGATGCTTCCTCTCTTCATCAAGATGCTTCCTCTCTTGATCAAGATGCTTCCTCTCTTGATCAAGGTGCTTCCTCTCTTGATCAAGATGCTTCCTCTCTTCATCAAGATGCTTCCTCTCTTGATCAAGATGCTTCCTCTCTTCTTCAAAGTACTTCCTCTCTTGATCAAGATGCAGCTTCCTCTCTTCAACAAAGTGCTTCCTCTCTTCATCAAGATGCTTCCTCTCTTCAACAAAGTGCTTCCTCTCTTCATCAAGATGCTTCCTCTCTTCATCAAAGTGCTTCCTCTCTTCATCAAGATGCTTCCTCTCTTCATCAAAGTGCTTCCTCTCTTCATCAAGATGCTTCCTCTCTTCATCAAGATGCTTCCTCTCTTCATCAAAGTACTTCCTCTCTTCTTCAAAGTACTTCCTCTCTTCAACAAAGTGCTTCCTCTCTTCATCAAGATGCTTCCTCTCTTGATCAAGGTGCTTCCTCTCTTCAACAAAGTGCTTCCTCTCTTGATCAAGGTGCTTCCTCTCTTCTTCAAAGTACTTCCTCTCTTGATCAAGGTGCTTCCTCTCTTCAACAAAGTACTTCCTCTCTTGATCAAGGTGCTTCCTCTCTTCAACAAAGTGCTTCCTCTCTTCATCAAGATGCTTCCTCTCTTCAACAAAGTGCTTCCTCTCTTCATCAAGATGCTTCCTCTCTTCATCAAGATGCTTCCTCACTCCATCATGCATCCATCATGCAGCTTCCTCTCTTCATCAAGGTGCTTCCTCTCTTGATCAAGATGCTTCCTCTCTTCTTCAAAGTACTTCCTCTCTTCAACAAAGTGCTTCCTCTCTTGATCAAGGTGCTTCCTCTCTTGATCAAGATGCTTCCTCTCTTCATCAAGATGCTTCCTCTCTTCAACAAAGTGCTTCCTCTCTTGATCAAGGTGCTTCCTCTCTTGATCAAGATGCTTCCTCTCTTCATCAAGATGCTTCCTCTCTTGATCAAGATGCTTCCTCTCTTCATCAAAGTACTTCCTCTCTTCAACAAAGTGCTTCCTCTCTTCTTCAAAGTACTTCCTCTCTTGATCAAGATGCTTCCTCTCTTCATCAAGATGCTTCCTCTCTTCATCAAAGTACTTCCTCTCTTCAACAAAGTGCTTCCTCTCTTGATCAAGGTGCTTCCTCTCTTCTTCAAAGTACTTCCTCTCTTGATCAAGGTGCTTCCTCTCTTCAACAAAGTACTTCCTCTCTTGATCAAGGTGCTTCCTCTCTTCAACAAAGTGCTTCCTCTCTTCATCAAGATGCTTCCTCTCTTCATCAAGATGCTTCCTCTCTTCAACAAAGTACTTCCTCTCTTGATCAAGGTGCTTCCTCTCTTCAACAAAGTACTTCCTCTCTTGATCAAGGTGCTTCCTCTCTTCAACAAAGTGCTTCCTCTCTTGATCAAGGTGCTTCCTCTCTTGATCAAGATGCTTCCTCTCTTCATCAAGATGCTTCCTCTCTTGATCAAGATGCTTCCTCTCTTCTTCAAAGTACTTCCTCTCTTGATCAAGATGCAGCTTCCTCTCTTCAACAAAGTGCTTCCTCTCTTCATCAAGATGCTTCCTCTCTTCAACAAAGTGCTTCCTCTCTTCATCAAGATGCTTCCTCTCTTCATCAAAGTGCTTCCTCTCTTCATCAAGATGCTTCCTCTCTTCATCAAAGTGCTTCCTCTCTTCATCAAGATGCTTCCTCTCTTCATCAAGATGCTTCCTCTCTTCATCAAAGTACTTCCTCTCTTCTTCAAAGTACTTCCTCTCTTCAACAAAGTGCTTCCTCTCTTCATCAAGATGCTTCCTCTCTTGATCAAGGTGCTTCCTCTCTTCAACAAAGTACTTCCTCTCTTGATCAAGATGCTTCCTCTCTTGATCAAGTCTTGTATTTTTTCAAGACAAATCTTATGACCTCCATTTGTTCGTGACTTCTTTTCACATATGTAACCATGAATTTTTAACATTTCTTTAACACAGAAAAATAAAGTTAGTTTTATTTTTATTTATTTTTTTATTTTGTATGTAAGAACAGAAATGTCAACATTAGAGAACACAACAACTGCTATCGTTCATGAAGCCATAAATGAAGAATACGAATACATACAATATAACAAACAACTTCGCCTCATTCGTTCGGTCAAAGATGACATGTACCAAATGCAAAGTATAATGAATGCTCTTCGTTCTACAAAGCAAGCATATCATTGGTTTGAAAACCAACAGACAAAAGAACTTTTAGAAGAATTTCCTCATATGATTGCTTCCCTCGGAAAACCGGGGGAAGAGATTCCGTATGAAAATCGCAAGAATTTGGCTCCTGGTTTGAAAGGTTATTATATTCATAGACTTTTAGTAAATGCTGTAGCAATGTGGGCTTCACCTCGTTATGCTTGTTATATTTTCATGATGTTAGATGAACTATATAAAGCAGAACGTGGAGAGATGGAAATGAAACTTCAAGCAAAAGATGAAGTCATTGAATCCAAAGACAAAAGCATACAGAAAAGAATACCGCGTTCGGTACCAAAAGGAAAGGAAAAGTGTTATAAGTATATGATATATACTGAAGAGATGGAAAATGAAGAAGATAAAGATATGGTTATGTTGCATTTAGTCAGAAGAAACAACAAGAGCTTTTATGACTTAGCTAAAATATATAAATCTGACAGAAACTGGTTCTATCGTGAAAACTTACCGATTTCAATGACACCGAATGAGCAAATAAAGGAAATTGTCAAAAATACTCTTCCTCAAACACACTATGACATCAAAGGTTGCACAATACTTACATTCAAAGAAGACTTACCATTACTGAAGGAAAAAATAACAGAATATTTCGATAACTTCAAAGAGGAAGAATAAAAAAAACTAAGCTAATTTTATTTTATAAAATTTTATCTCATATGAAAGAACATGAATTTAGAATATTCGGAACTTATGACAGAAGAAGAGAACGAACAACATGTAAAAGATTATGCAAAATTTCTGAAGACATACAAAGCATTTAAACAATATCTAAATGCTTCTAAAGATTATGCAAAATTTCTGAAGGTATATAAAGCTTATGAAAAAGCGTATGAAAAGTTTATACATTGGGGAATTGTTGTAAAATATCCATATGAAGACTAACCAAAAAAATATTTTTGCTTAAATAGCTTCAGGGTCTATTTCTTCAACCATTTCACTTCCTTCGTCAATGTCAATAGAAGCTTCTTCAACCTTTGGTAAGAATTTCTGTATAACATCTTTGTTCGTTATTGTCTTCAGAGATGAAGGATAATATAGGGTGTCCAAAGGTGCGTTTAGCACAGCGCTCTATATGAGACTATTAAAGGAGATATATGCTGATTATATAATAATAAAAAATATGAATATATGTATATGATGAGTATGTTGTATTTTGGCGCCATGCCGGTATATAAAATGAATTTTGAGACAAGAGGCGGTTTCGGGAAATTTTGGCGGGATTTTTTTCATTTTTTTAATGAATCATAAAGAAAACATCCTCGCTCTTGCAAAAAAATGCAAAGACTGTAAAAAATCTACGAGACATTGGTAAAATGCTTCGGTATGGATGCTCCTAGCTATTCCACTGTAACGTATCATGTTAGGATGTATCACTTCATGAACAAAAGGCGCCCATCATAAAAATTGACAAAAAATCGCCGGATCAAAGAAAAATCAAAGCAATTCTTCAAGTGCTAGATGAAGACCCAAGAGCATCACTCAGAAGGATAGAGGAGATGACAAAGATACCACGTACAACAGTCAGTTATTATCTGCACAATTATTTGAACTACAAACTAGCGTATACACGTTGGGTTCCGCACAACCTTAATTCAGTTCAAAAAAAATCTAGAGTCCAATCTTCGAAAGAGCTCCTCTCTATATTGGGTGCGTATCAATCCAAGAAGTTTCGCTTTTTAGTAACAGGGACGAGTCTTGGTTTCAATATGCAACAGAAGCCAAATCATGTGGATCCCGAAGGATGAAAATCCGCAAACATTCCCGAAGAAAAAAATTGACACACCAATGATGATGTTGTCGGTTTTTTGGGGCGTGAATGGCATCATCGCAATTGATATTCTTCAAAAACCTAATACGATGAATGCTCAGTATCTAATTGACAATGTTCTTACTCAAATTATCAATTCTGATGAGTTTGAGAAATCCAAACAACAAAAACAAAAGTTTGCAATTCATTTTGATAATTCAAGAGTTCACAAAAGTCATAAGGTAATGAATTACTTGGTGGAAAACAATGTCAAAGTTGTTCCAAACCCAATTTATTCACCTGATATTGCACCCTCTGACTTTTATTTATTCGGCACGCTAAAAAAGAGAGCTGAAGGACGCGAATTCGCGAGTCCAGATGATCTTGAAATTTTGTAAGAGAGCAATTTGAGCAATTTTCTCATGATGATTTAAAGCGTGTCTTTCAAGCCTGGATCGATCGCTGCGAACGCGTGATTGAATCCAATGGTGATTATATTTAAATAAACTTTATATATATGTAACTTGTTTATTTCTATTCGCAGTATTCAGGTTTGTGCTAAACACACCTTTGGACACCCTATATTTCACATTTGTTTCACCCTTCTTATATTCTTTCTGTTCGGAAAGATTTAAAGCAATACTGAAGAAGTCAATGTTAGAGTTCTTTATGACAGTATAATGAGTATCTTTGACATTCACGAAGAAACTCTTTTGTTTCAAAACTACTGCTAACTCTTGTGAAGTATAACGTTTGCGGTCAATGACGATAGCTAATGGTCTGACATACTGACCAAACTTAGATTCTTTCACAAACTTCTTGTTAAAGATAACATTAACATTTGAAGCATTATTGAACATTCTTGATGGCAGTAGCGAGAGCATTGTAATGAAAAGAACTTGCAATCTTGCATGTGTTTCATTAAAATAAAAATATTAAATTATTTTGAAAAATAACTTAAAAAATCTAATCTAATTTTTTCAAAAAAATATTTTTTTATTTCCTACTAAAGATGTATCGGAAGTTGTCTAAGTTAGAACACTCGGAAATAAAACAACTTCTTACAGAAGCTAATATAGATGTTGCAAAGCATTACGCAACAAACAAAAAGCACTCGCTGACATCCTCAATGACTATAATGGTGCAATAAGTTATGATAGAATTCATGAGTTCATAAAGCCGCAACGCGGCGAGGACGAAGTCCATGCAAGAGAGCATTTCCTTTAAATGACGTTGCTATTGACTTATATCATAGACGTTCAGTACCTCATGAAGTAAGAAGAGAAATGTTTGACATAACAAATGCAAACGTTGGTGAAACAAGAAGAAGAGACGACACACTGAAACAACAGAGAAGAGAGATGTTTAAGAGCGCTATAGAACAAGTTCGCAAAGCTAACGATGTCATTCGTTCCATTGACGACAAACCAAAAGAAGGTGAGAGATGGTTAAAGAAAGATGAAGAGAATAGGAAGAGAAATGTGAAGTCAGGCAATAGACTCATTGACTTTAACATCGAAGCTTTAGATGAACCAAACAGAGACTACTTACACAAACATTTCGGTAAGGTTTTCATGAGACTCTTAGAGAAGATTAAAATAAACTCCCAACAAAGATGGATGGTATGTTATAAACTTGGTGGAAAGTATGAATGTTCTACGTTAAACCTCAATAATATTGGAACGTTACTACATCAGCTCTTGAAGGAGAACTTTATATCAGAGATAGAAGCAAATGCTGCAGGTATTGTTGAAATGCACTATGACTTCTTCTTGACAAACATAAAGAATCTTACTGAAATAAAAGATGTATGATTTAACAGAATATGAAGGCTTAACGATGTCAGATGTAAAGAAAGGCAAACCAAAAAAGAGACCATATAGAGATGAAAGCACACTGACAAATGACCAGAAAGCCATTTTGGAAGCTCTTAAGCAAACAGGAAACCCAGCACTTATAGAAAGCTTTTGGAAAGATAATGGTGAAAAGAAGTTTTATAAGAAGAGAAGCGGTCAGTTCTGGAAGTATCTTTGCACATTACCTATATATCTTGAACGCTACCAAATCTTCAATGAACTGAACAAAAGAACTGCAACACTTATGACAGAAGATAACTGCTTCGTTTATGCTTGCATTCAGGCTGGAGTAAATGAAGAAACTATTGACCACATGAGAGAAGTCATTCGTGTTAGAGACTTTCCTCAAAGTAAAGTACAAGAAATTTTTGACGCAACTGGTATAGCATTTAATATTACCATTGGTTATTTCAATGACTCAAGACATAATGAAATAAAGAGATATATACCAAAAGAATGTGAAACTGTTCGAACTATTGACTTACTTCTTGTTGAAGACCACTACATGCTAAATGAAAGACTTCCAATGACAACATATTTCATTCGCAACTATATAGAAATCTTGAAGGAGTGTGGTGGAATGAACATTGAGAAACAGATGAAGATTTATACAAAGAGAGAAGATAAATATGTAGTTCGCATGGATAGAACTACACCGCTATGGGATGTTATGAAAACATTGTGGGAGTGCAAATATTTCGAACCTATTTCTTATGGAGAACTTTTCACATATACGACTGACTTATATAAACAGAACCTTGCACCATTTAAAGATTTGACATATGCTCCAAAGTATTGTGTACAACTGAAGAAGAAAGCAGAGTCAAAAGAAGTAAATAAAGCTAAATGTAAGTTCATTCCTGAGCATGTTTTCTTTGCTGACTTTGAGTGTAGCACAGACGGCTTTCATAAAGCTTTTAACATCTGTTACGACAGTGAAGATGGTTCAGTGAGTGAAAGCATATGGGGTCAAAACTGTGCAACAGAATTTTTGGAGCGACTTCCTGACAAGAGTTTAATATATAGGGTGTCCAAAGGTGTGTTTAGCACAAACCTGAATACTGCGAATAGAAATAAACAAGTTACATATATATAAAGTTTATTTAAATATAATCACCATTGGATTCAATCACGCGTTCGCAGCGATCGATCCAGGCTTGAAAGACACGCTTTAAATCATCATGAGAAAATTGCTCAAATTGCTCTCTTACAAAATTTTCAAGATCATCTGGACTCGCGAATTCGCGTCCTTCAGCTCTCTTTTTTAGCGTGCCGAATAAATAAAAGTCAGAGGGTGCAATATCAGGTGAATAAATTGGGTTTGGAACAACTTTGACATTGTTTTCCACCAAGTAATTCATTACCTTATGACTTTTGTGAACTCTTGAATTATCAAAATGAATTGCAAACTTTTGTTTTTGTTGTTTGGATTTCTCAAACTCATCAGAATTGATAATTTGAGTAAGAACATTGTCAATTAGATACTGAGCATTCATCGTATTAGGTTTTTGAAGAATATCAATTGCGATGATGCCATTCACGCCCCAAAAAACCGACAACATCATCATTGGTGTGTCAATTTTTTTCTTCGGGAATGTTTGCGGATTTTCATCCTTCGGGATCCACATGATTTTGGCTTCTGTTGCATATTGAAACCAAGACTCGTCCCCTGTTACTAAAAAGCGAAACTTCTTGGATTGATACGCACCCAATATAGAGAGGAGCTCTTTCGAAGATTGGACTCTAGATTTTTTTGAACTGAATTAAGGTTGTGCGGAACCCAACGTGTATACGCTAGTTTGTAGTTCAAATAATTGTGCAGATAATAACTGACTGTTGTACGTGGTATCTTTGTCATCTCCTCTATCCTTCTGAGTGATGCTCTTGGGTCTTCATCTAGCACTTGAAGAATTGCTTTGATTTTTCTTTGATCCGGCGATTTTTTGTCAATTTTTATGATGGGCGCCTTTTTGTTCATGAAGTGATACATCCTAACATGATACGTTACAGTGGAATAGCTAGGAGCATCCATACCGAAGCATTTTACCAATGTCTCGTAGATTTTTTTACAGTCTTTGCATTTTTTTGCAAGAGCGAGGATGTTTTCTTTATGATTCATTAAAAAAATGAAAAAAATCCCGCCAAAATTTCCCGCGAAACCGCCTCTTGTCTCAAAATTCATTTTATATACCGGCATGGCGCCAAAATACAACATACTCATCATATACATATATTCATATTTTTTATTATATATTTATAATCAGCATATATCTCCTTTAATAGTCTCATATAGAGCGCTGTGCTAAACGCACCTTTGGACACCCTATATTTCCATAACCTCAGCTATGATATAAACTTCATCTTAAGACACATGACAGAAGTGAAAGGAACTCCCATCATTAAAGGTTCACGAACAATGCAAATAACTGGTTTATATAAAGGACGGGCAATTATTAAGACTCTTACAGTATTATAAATAAGAAGCTTAAACTATTTCCTGCTATGTTTAACTTACAAACAGGACCGAAAGAAGTATTTCCATATAACTACTACAGCAGTACTTTGTTAGCAAATGACAACAGAACTGGTGTCATTTCTGAAGCATGTAAGTTTATCCAGGATGCAGATACATTTATGAAAAACATAGATTCCATCAAAGGTTGCAGAATAGATGAAAACCACTTCGATTTAGAAAAATATAGCTCATTTTATTGCAAACAAGATGTAAGAATTTTAAGAGAAGGTTTTGTTAAGTCCGCAATGACATATTAAAAGAATTTGATTTAAACGTTTATGACTACGTTAGTATTTGTTCAATTGCTAACAAATTTTGAGAACAGAGTATACTTCCCGAATGGAAATCTTTATGACCTCTCAAATAACCAAGAGAATTTATTTCGAGATGCATTCAAAGGTGGAAGATGTATGTTGTCAGATAACATGAAACAAAAGAGCGAAAAGAAAACTCATTGCTGACTTCAACGCTGTTCATTATATCCATCCGCTATAGCAAGACTTTATACTTTAGAAGAATTCCAAAAGTATTGAAGGAATGAGATGTTAAGCACAGAGTATCTCATGAAACAATTTATTCGATGACGACCAAAAGAACCCATTGGTGAAAAGTTTATGTCTGGCTTCTTTGTTTCTCATTAAGATAACAGAGATTGGAATACATAGACACTTTCCTTTAATAGTTTGTGACCCTGAACTAAATCCAGAACTTAACGTTCCCAGAGTTCAAACACTTGCTGTTTAATGTATATTGACCAATATAACATTACACCTTATAAAATATCAAGGTGTCAAAATGTGAAGTGTTGCAAGGATACTACTACGATGAGAAACAAGATATTAGAATAAGAGATGAAGTAAAGAAGTTGTTTGAGTTAAGGTTAAAGTATAAGAAAGAAGGAAATCCTTTGCAAGAAAATATAAAGCTCATTCTGAACAGTATTTATGGCAAAACTATTCTATCTCCTATTGAGTCAAAAATAACCATAGTAGATGACAAAGATGCTATAAGATATGCCATCAGAAACTACAACCATATAGTGAAGTTCGAAGGTTTGGATGGTTCAGATAAAACTATTTTCAAGCTAACGAAAAGCATTTGCAGACACTTTAACTTCTGTCCACTTGGTGTTAACATTCTGTCTATGTCGAGAGAATAATGTGTGAAGTATCTCTTACTGCTGAGGATATGGGTCTTCAAATATTTTACCAGGACTGTGATAGCATGCATATTTTCAATGAAGACATCCCACTGTTAGCTCAGGAATTTCAGAAGAGATACGATAGAGAACTTATTGTAAAACATTAGTCAGTTCCATTCTGACTTCGCAGAAATAAACACCTGGAAAACAAAGTTTAGCATACAAGTCAATATTTTGTGGAAAGAAGACTTACATAGACTTACTCACGAATGATTTAAATGAAGTTGCATTTCATGCACGTTGTAAAGGTGTAAAACAAGACGTTCTTGCTTTAACAGCTAATGAAATGTTTCCTGAAGCTATACAATGCTATTACAATGAAGATAAGAACATTCACATACCTGTTGAGAACATATGACAAAGACTCTGAGTTCAGTTTAATGAAACTTTACAAAGCACTTCATGATGTCAAGAGATTGGATTTGACTTATGTAAGTCTTCTAGTCCTTGCTTTGCTGAAAGTTTAACTTCTCAATAACGACTAAAACAAGCTTTATTCGTAAGTTGAAGTTCTGAGGTCATTTATTTTTGTCAGCAATGAGGTCATGAATGAGGTCATGAATGAGGTCATGAATGAGGTCAGCAATGAGGTCATGAATGAGGTCATGAATGAGGTCATGAATGAGGTCATTTATTTTGTCAGCAATGAGGTCATTCGTGATAAAAATAAAGCTAGCGATAGATTTTACAATTTACTGCGATGGTAGAGTTTAAGAGTTGTGCTTCAATGTAGAGACAGTCCTTATGGTCTGGAGGTAAGAACACTGGGCAGTTATGGTCATGAGTGGAGAACATGTCTATCCAAAACTCACGATTGAAGCAGTTAATTTATAGTATTTAGAGGTTAGGAAGTGGTGAAGTTCTTGTATGACCAATGAACTCATTTTCAACTCCCTTACTTAAGTTTGAATATAATATAGCTTGCTTTCTATCCCAAATGCCAGGTGTTACAATCTTTGAAAATTCATTTTTCCTCGGAAGCATTGCATCATAATTGAAAACATTTTTTGAAATCATCACTTGGTTTCAGAGATTTGAAATCTTATACGTAATGGATTTTCTTTCTTTTTAGCGACTTCATGAATGGTGAATATATAACAAATGACCAGTCATGTGTTCCATCTTCATTTTTCATTAAATTCATAATGAAAGTCTATAAGTTGTGGCTGACTACCTTCTTCTTTCAGTTGTGCAAGAAACTCACGTAAAGGCTGTAAAGTTTGTACTCAATGTTGAACTTTTTCTCGAACATCTCATTAAATGAAATCATACATTGCAACAATGTTGTACGTCTTTAAAGTATTTGTATATGTGAATGTTTTGGGGCGCTTAAAGACTGTTCGTCATTTTCTATCTCGACTTGAAGTATAAAGTCAACCTTTCTGAAAGCACGTGTTATATACATAGATGTTATGCCAATGTACTTCTCTTCATTTATGTTCACAATCCAGTCTGTTGGAAACTTAAACGTAACTCTGTTCCCCTTTATTTTGACGTCAGGGTTTTCACTACTGAACGCAACAGATAAAGGTATTTGTCTATACATTTAGTTCCGATAAAAATAAACATTTACTCTTTCTTTGCTTCAGCTTCTTCTCTAGCTTTCTTCGCCAGCAAACGTGGGTTTCTTTTGTCTTCCAGCAGCTAATGCAGCAAGTTGTTTTTCACTTAAGTTTTCTCTTTGGTCTCTCTGGCTTTTGTTCTTGTTTTTGTTCCTTCAGTTCGGATAAAATTGCTCACGAATTTCTTTCTTCAATGCTTCAACATCTATGACCCTTGGGTCTTGTTCCGTAGGGCTTGTCTGAGTCATTTGACTGCAGATAAAAAACAAAATTAAAACTTTAACCGATGTAAAATGAGCTTGTCAAAATCAGAACGAGAGTCTATTATATTAAATGACGCCAGAGGAATACAACATCCTTTCTATTACGTAAATCAGAGTAAAATGGTAAATATATGTAAGAAAAAGAAAGGTTCCATTAGCGAATACAGAGAGGACAACATTAAGGTGCATGGCACCGAGGGCAAGCCCATATAAAACCTTCTATTCAAACTGAAAAGTCAATAGAACCAGAAGAAAAGAAGCCAGATGTTTCTTTCAATAACGAACCAAGAGCTTATTGCAAAGTTCGTGAATTTCATTGAAAAACAAACCGAGTCAAAGAACCCTGACCCACCAGTGAAAGAAGTTGAGACAAAAGAGAATGTACAGTTCATTGAAAATGTCAAAAAACAACTTCCACACGAATGTCAAGAAGAAGAAGTGAGAATAATGAAGTAAATAGATATTTTTATCTGAAGTAAATACATGCAGAACGAACAGCTAAACGAATGTACTCCAGCAGAGCATATTCATCAGATTCGCTCATATTTCGATATCATAGACAATGCAGTTCAAATTGGTGACACTAATAGAAAATATTCTGACGCAAAGATTCCATCACAACCTGGAACTGCTAAAGATAACACATGGGTAACATTCAATCTCTCACCTCCTGGTGAAAATATGTTGGACCTTTACAATACATTCATTACGTATAAAATGGAAGGTCAATTTATTGTAGATAAAGAAATTGGTTCAGGTTCCAATAAAACAAACCCACCAGGATTTTGGATTGGTTTCGATGACGCTTTCTATGCAGTTGCTGGATATCAAATCCTTGCAAATGGTCGTATCGTATATTCTCAAGACAACGCAAGAGAAGAAGCATATATAACTTCAAACTCACAAACTACCGAACAAATAAAGAAAGTAGATGTTTTCTCAAAGACTCGACATGAAGATGTATGGAGTCATTCGGGAACATGCAGAACAGGACAAATTGTTAGTGGTCCAATTACAGCAGGAAAATCATTTGATTTTAAGCTTCGTTTAAGAATTCCTGTTAGAAGATTCCTTCCATTAGAAGCTATTCGATTTATTCCAGCTTTTGGAAACGTTCAGCTTAAAGTAAAGTTCAGTAGCGACGCCTTACAATGCACATCTATATCTGTAAATGATATCGTTGCTTTCAATCCAACTCTTAAAGTTGCATTTGCTTCAGATTCAAATCCACCGACAAATAAATTTGTTCCATGGAATGAACCATTCACTATGATAACGAAGGCAATAGAAGCTAGTGGAACAGTTACTATTACAACTGTAACCCAGCAACTATTTCGAACAAAGATGGATTTTAATGAATGTTTCATTCATCCAAAATCATTCTCTTTAGACCCTAACATTTATACAGAACTTGTAGAACATTATACAAACGAGGCTTTATGTTTTCCTGTTAAAGTTATGGATTGGATTCCTATGGACGGTTCATTCTCAAAGAATACAGATAGTTCAAAGTGCAACATTTACAGCAGCTTATACGCCTATTAATGTTAAAAGTATTTGGGCACTATTTAGAAAGAAAGACAACTATTATGTTAATTTTGAGAACCCTAAGTTTAAATATCTTCAGCTTTCCATGGGAGCTTATGGAAATATGCCTGCAGAACCTGAAAAATCATATGGACCTGTATTTTATGAAATGGTTGCGAACGCTTGCAATACAAACAATGATATGATTGGATTTAATGAAGATGTTATGAGGTCATTGGTGGATGATGGTAGTGTGGAACATAAATGGGATAGCTATGACAACACACATTTCTTATGTGGTTTTCCAACAGAAGTGGACTTTTGCTTCCAGCAAGGTCAAACATCTACTGCTCCAATAACATACAAATTGTCTGTTAAAGGACCTATTGAACTAGCAACTGAAAATGTACCAAAGCCACTTATTGGATTTATGAGGGATTATTGCTTTGCCATTCAGGTGCGTGCTAATGGAATCCCAATAATAAGATTAGATGACTATAACTTAGCTGCGGACGACAGTGAGGAATAAAGGATGAACGTTTATTTTAAAGCTTATAAATGAGTTCTTCATCAAGCTCTCGTGAACCTTCACCATCTATGAAACAAACTTTACCAAACGATTATGGAGCACCTATTAAATATTTCTTACGAGCTGCACAATGGCAAAGAGCAGTCTCACCAAGGTTAGGTGTTCCACCAGCTCCTGTCAAAAATAGCATTTGGTCAAGTCCTTATATAAGATATGGTCTCCCACTAGGTTTGCTAGCTACAGCAGGAGCAGTTATGATGTTGAAAAGAAATAAAGCAAATGTTGTAAATAATACTGAAGTAGCTGAAGTTAAACAAACTCCAACACCTTCGCCAAAACCAACGTCAAAACCAACGCCTTCACAAGCAAAACCTTCAATGACTCCTGAACCTATGGAAGTACAAACTCCTATTCAAAAGTCAACTCCTAAACCGACTCCAACATTTAAACCAGAACCTACTCCTCAAATAAATCGTAAAACTCCTGCGTTTCCTTACTGAAAAAAAATAACGTTATTTTTATTTAATATTAAAATTTTTATTTGATTGAAATGACGACTAAAGTCACTGAAGCAATGAAACAAAAGTTTTTGGTAGAATACATTAAATCAGGAACTATTCCAGAAGGTTTTTACGTTCATACTATGAAGGATGGTAGAGTTCAGTTTAGAAAGATAAAGCAACCATTAGATAAAGAAGGAATTTTGAGAAAGATTAAACTTCATGAGGACAACATTGCTGAACTTAAGAAGAAGTTAGAAGAGTTGGAGAAAGGAAGAGAGTTATAAAGCAATGAATTCAACAGGGTGAAAAAGAGGTGAAAAAAGAGGTGAGATCTCACCACTTCACCTAAATTTATTTTTGTGCTATGTTTTCATACGTGTGAGGGTGGTGATATCATTTATTTTTAAGTTTATTTTTATATAAATGACAGAACAAAAATAAAACATATCTACTCAACAGGAATGAGACCCTTACTGACTATGTATTCGTTTAATGCTTGATGAAAACAATGGTACATATTATCGTATGGGTATACACAACGTCTGTTTCCATCGTCGTCGTATATGTAGAGCTCAAATCCAGTCCAACCTTCTTTTGTACAATATGTAGCTTTATTTAAGTATGTATTTATGTAGATAAGGCAATTTTCTTCATCGCTCCAGAAATAATTTTTCGTCTTTGTTGAAATAGTTTTCGTTCCTCTGCGACCATAAGGAATGTATGCAATAAATTTAGCATCATAAGGTATTATAATATATTTAGGGTTTCTTTCATCGTCAATGGGTCTGTCTTTGTTAAAATGCATGTTTCTCAGTTTTACTTGAGTTTTGAATAGTTCACGGAAACGTTCTGGGAAAGAGTCATAGTAAATGTAGTCGGACATGTCTTTGTAATGAAATAAAAAATTTAAAAAAATAAAATAAGGTTGTTTTTTATTTAGTGAGGACGGTAGTGAATTCGTTAGTGAAGTCGTTAGTGAAGTCGTTAGCGAAAATGTTAGTGAAGTCGTTAGTGAAGTCGTTTATGTGTCAGACGGTTTTGTAAATATTTAAGGTTAAGTTGGTGTTGTCGTTTGTGAAGTCGTTTATGTGTCAGATGGTTTTGTAAATATTTAAGGTTAAGTTGGTGTTGTCGTTTGTGAAGTCGTTAGTGAAGTCGTTTATATGTCAGACGGTTTTGTAAAAATTTAAGGTTAAGTTGGTGTTATGGTTGTATTGTAAAATATACGTTACCGGTTTTGTAAAGTGTCAAACCGTTAACTTGGGTAAGGTGGAACGCAGTGCCGCCGTACCCAAGATAGTCATACTAACTCATCCATCCACTCTCGGAGCGAACAAAAAAGGCGTCCAGATCTTCCAATTCCGCATCAAGGGTCTTCTTTTGTGGAAGTATCACCATTGGCTTCATAGTTGTACCATCTGCAAAGATGGTACAGACCCCTGTAAGATGTGGAAGCTGAGACTTTTCAGCGCGAACTGGGCGATTCGCAGTGACGTTTGGAATAGAGCATTGTCTCGTCCATATTCGCAATAAACTTCTTCCTGCGGGCAAATTATCTATGCTTGGAGAGGAAAAATTGGCGAATATGGTTTGCGTCACAGGTAGAGCGTCGGAGCATATCAATAGTTTGGGAGCTCACAATCCGAATTGACAATCTTGTGGCGATATGATTAAGCCAGCCACGGGATGGCGATGGGCAGTAATCAGCGAGCTTCGCTAGAAGATGCGGGCATCTTGCAGCGATTAGTACCCGCGCCGCAAATTTTAATCTCCTATTTTGTAATTCCGTACAGACAGCAATGGCCATTGATGTTGTAATACAGTTCAAGTCGTCTGCCATCTCTTGAACAAGTTTTTTGAACTGCATTTCATCTGGTAGTGACAAAAGGGTCATACCACCCCCTGACTGACCTTTTGTCCATGAACGACAAGTAGCAGTGCGCATGATTGCGCGTGCTACTGTCGTCTTTGAAATTGAGTAAACATTCCGTATTTGTTGATAAGACTCGCCATTTACTCTTCGATAGAGTAAATCGAGTTGCATCTGGGTCAATAGCCCAAGATTTTTATAGTTTTCTAATTCTGCAAACTCGGGAATTCGTGTTCTTGGTTGCATTTTTTTAAACGGGAACTTCACAAATTTGGTTCATGGCCATAAAAACTCATTCAATTTTTCTGAGATTTTTTTTCGTCACTCACTCAAAACACAGAGGACCATTCTTCTCAAAATTGAATTATTTTCTCAAATATTGAGTGATTAAAATGGGCACGTTGTGTAAATTGATTCAAAATTTTTTATTGGTACACGACCTTTGAAATTGGTCTCGGGCTATTCAACCTACGGTAATTCAATTTTCAGAGAAAATATTTTTTGTGAGGATTTGAATGCTATTGATAACTATTCAATTTATTTAACGACATTATAAAATTGTAAAACTTAAAGGATGCATTACGTTCAATAATATTACTTGTGACAATTTTATGAACGCTTTTCTCAATTCAATTTTAAAATTTATCCATAATGCAGTGTACGCAAGTACAACAATATATTATAAAGAGCGATCAATTTTAAAAATTTTCAATTGAAAATTTCTGATAACTTATTCAATAATTCCTCTATAAAAATTTAAAAATGAATTCTTTCGTATTGAATTTAAGTCAGTTCATTTCTCGTGATGTCTAAAATGCACGTCTTGATCTTAGTTGCTCATCCAGATCCAACACACAAAGCAACTGCATTCCGCTTTGCTGACTCAGCAAAGGCAGCTCTTGAAGCAGCAGGCCATGAGGTTAGATATGTTAACTTGATTGAAGAAGGTTTTGATGTCAATGCTTCTGCTAAGGATTTCAAGAAGGTCGAAACAGATCCATTCAACTACTCAAATAATCAGGGTATTCCTGATAATCTCATTGATACAATCAAAGTTCAGCAAGCAAACCTGTTATGGTCAACACATGTTCTCGTCTTTGCTCCACTTTGGTTTGGCCGTCTCCCGGCATGCTTCTACTCCTTTACAGAGCGTGTATTTTCATTTGGTTTCAGCTATGATGGCGAGAAAGTATTACATCAAGGAGTCCTTGCTGGCCGCAAAGTTGCGATCATTGTTTCAACAGGTGTTGCCCCAATGTTCTTTGATGTAAAGAAAGGCAACAGTCTTGATGCATACTTATGGTCTGCAATGTATGCTTTCAACTACGCTGGATTCACAATCCTTCGTTCTCTTGACGTTTACGGCGCAAATTCTCCAAAGAGAAAAGCAATGCAGCCAGAACTTCAAAAGAAGATCAATGAAAAACTCCTCAAGCTTGATCAATGGAAGACAATTGATGGAGAAAGGATTTACTCCAATTTTGCTTATCTTGAAGAAGTCACACCAGAAAATATTCTTAAGGAGTGAGATTAATTATAAATCATATTCATAAGGAATAAAAATATGAATATACTCAAACTAGAACAGTTCAGATTTTAACCTATCAATTTTGAGCTATATACTGAAATGAATAGTTGCTTTATCGAGATTTTGATGGATAATTACAAATTTTATTGTTTTTAATTCGAAATTAAACGATATAAATTGAGTGCTGATAAAACCAATGAATATAGCAGGTAAATACTTGGAAATATCAATAAAATTAAAGAAATTGAAAATTTGCAATTTATTTGAAAATTATCGTTTATTTTTAATATGCTAATTTTCCATCAGTAATGGATCAGTTTTGCAAGGAAAATAAGTCTGAAAAATCAAAATGATATTGGTGCATCACGCCGGTAAAATTAATAGAAAAATTTCGGTAGGAATATCGGTTTGACCAAATTGGAATCAAAAATAATAAGTTCAGGCAGGCATGTCACACGTCTTCCTGAACATATTAGTTACAAAGCTTAGATCAGACCAGGCATTTAAGCATATTGCCTTCATCGGCAATAGGTACTTGCCTGCTCTTACTAAGTCTTATTTCTCATATCTCACATTCCCAGTATTTAAAGACGTTTCCGGTTTAACAGTATACAAATGCACATTCAAACATGGCGTAGCATCGGTGATTAATGTACAAGGAAATCCGTGGGAAACAACACA
The DNA here is from genome assembly GCF_026262505.1 of Trichomonas vaginalis G3. Taxonomy (NCBI): domain Eukaryota; phylum Parabasalia; order Trichomonadida; family Trichomonadidae; genus Trichomonas; species Trichomonas vaginalis. Next base: position 35,518,369 of record NC_067206.1, on the reverse strand, counting down.
AAAGAGACCACAAGACCTTTAGCCTTCGGGCACCAAATATATATGAAGTTTTTATATTATTTGGGAATATATGCAGATTTAAATATTTTTTTTGTAACAATTTCGATAAATTTTTTCAATTTTTTTTATTCTTTCATCTTTTTAAGTACAGAGCTTATTCTTTCCCTTCCAAGCTACTCTGGTTCTTCTCTTATATTGGAATAATTTTAGTTTTTTCATAATTTCGATTTGATTTTTTGTTCCGTAGTTACTTTTTTAGCATATGTTGAAAAAAGTATGCAAAAATATCTTAGAAAGAACCTAAAAGAAACAAAATCTATTTCATAAATTAATAATCGGACACTACAGCAGAGTTCAAATAAAATTATATTGGCCGATCAATCTAATATTAAAATCTATAAGAAATTTAGATAAGGACAAAATATTTTGTTTTGGAGAAAATAATATATGAGTTTGACTATCATCATTCAATAATTATCTTCGCTCACAAAATTTAAACTTAATATATCATTTGTTTGCAATCAGAAAGAAAATTAGATTTCAAAAAAAGATCTTCAAATGTGATTATGATGCGAAAAGTATGTAAAATATATACGTTGTCTAAGAGAATTCTTATTTTTAGTGTCATCATTGATCAATGATAAAAGAGCTGAAGAAGTGAAGGAGAAAGGTGACTTTATATTGAATTTTTATCCAGTATCAAATGTCCTACGCTGAAACTCTTGCAGCAAAACTCCTCGATGCACAAAATAAAGTCAGAACTAACCCATTAGAGGCTCTTCAGAGTGTTTTAGAGGAAATGCCAGTTCGTGAAAAGAAGGCAAATCCGGAAGGCAAGAAAGGCGAGGAAGGCGCTAAGTTATTCAAGGATGCCAAGGACGCCGCTGCCAAGAACGTTCTTACAATTGTCACATCAATCGAGAAAAGCAAGCTTGCCGCCACAATCAAAGGTCTTACAGATGAAGAACGTGATACACTTATGAAATTTGTTTACCGCGGCTTCCAAGAAGAATACGATCACATGTACCTTCTTACGATCCATGAAGAAATCTGCAAGGTCTCTAATCTTGGTCCTATCATCCGCTCTATCCACACTCGCCTTGAAGTTTAAAGTGGTTACTTTAAAAGATTATAAAACTTTGATTTTTAATCGTGATACGAAAATATTCTAAATATGAAACTGACATCTTTTTTTATTTTTTCATTTTTTGAAAAATTTGAAGTTCTTCTATTAACTTTCATTATCTGTCATCAACACATATTCCACATTACTCCATTTCCAGTCTACCAATTTCTGCCACTTACTTGATATCAAATTACGAAGATTAAATCACTTGTTCACTACTCAAAATGAAGACATGCTAAGTTATCATTGTAATTGACATAGATTATTGGCATGCAGAAATGGTGCTAATCCTACTATTATTTCTTTCACTCAAATGAGCAAATCATGAACTGTATCTGAGAGAATAGTTATCATATATACAATACATCGTAATCATTGAGACTACTATCAATCTCTTTATTTCAAGATTGAAAAAGATATATTTCATTATTTTACTTTGAGAAGCCATGAATAAGTGATTAATTAATAGATAAAAAGTAAGTTGTGCTATAGTAATTTACCAAATAAATATCTATAATTTATTTATTCCTCCTTGAGGTGTTCGATGTGCTGGACGTAGATACCATCGAGGAACTTACGAAGATCCTTATCTTTGATCTTTGTAAGCTGGTGGATCTGGCCGCAGACGAGGGAAACATCTTCGAGGTTGGCACCTTCGATGTTGATTTCATCCTTAGCAACAGATTCGTTGGACCAGATTCTAACGCCTTCTGGAGCTGTAACAATCTTGTGTTCCTTGTGACCCATGAAACCATTGAAGTCGAATGTACGGCCATCCTCAGAGCATGTGTGCTTGATTGGGAAGTGGGAGTAAACGAAGTGCATCTTATAACGCCAGCCGAGTGTAACACCGGTGATCATGTTCTTGACGATGCCGAAGAGTGTACCAATGCGGGCAAGGAGCTTACGGTTACCGAACCAGCAGCGGGCAACAATCTGGTGATCATTTTCATCGTATTCGAAGTCAAGCTTGAGGTGGGAAAGATCCTTGACGAGCTTGCTTGTCTTCTTATCCTTTGGATCTTGGTGTTCGATTGTGACAACACCAGACTTAACTGTGCACTTGATGTTCTCTGGAATCTTGAAGTGTTCCTGATGAAGAACTGGACGAGGCATTGGGCCAAAAAGGACGAAAAAACCGCTAAAAACATCTCAATTTCTAGAACATATTCCAGAGCATTCTCTCGTAGATTTAACACTCTAGCAATAGAGCCTCAGAGTATCTTTACTTTATGATGTATATGTTTTCATTCGTTATTCATTCATTTCTCTGATTTCGATAAAATTTTCTTTCAATTGTGAAGAATTCTACTTATATTTATCATACAATTACCACACTCAAGGAAATATCATTAATTTGCTCTCCAAAATTATCACAATTCAAATAGGATTCATAATTTTAAATAAGATATCATCTAATTATATGCTTTTATGACATGACTTTGTAGAAAATATCATCTTTTCACTAGATTATTATGGTAATTACTTCAAAATCCTATTCCATATGAAAAAATTTGAAAAATTATAATTTCGTAAACGAGAGAACCTACAATTTAAAATTTGAACAAAATAAAAAAGATATAAATAACTAAAATACACAATTAAGCATCAATAAGCTCAGAATCAATTGCATAATGAAGAGGATCATGCCAAGAGTCATCAGAATGAGACTTTTCGTTACCACCTCCAACAACTTTGATGGCAATGAGTGCAAAAACAACAATAAGAGAAATGGTAACAATCAAAACAATAGTCATCGGAACAATGAATGTTGTACTTCCGAATGCTTGTGCAGCTTCATTCTCTGTGATTGCTGGTGTATCAGCAGGAGTTGTTGCTGGAGTGGATGCAGGTGTAGAAGCTGGAGTTGAATGAGGTGTTGAGTGTGGTGTAGAAGCTGGAGTTGAATGAGGTGTTGAGTGTGGTGTAGAATGAGGAGTAGAGTGAGGAGTCGAATGAGGTGTTGAATGCATAGTAGAATCTGGCGTAGAATGAGGGGTAGAGTGCATTGTGGAATCTGGCGTAGAATGAGGGGTAGAGTGCATTGTGGAATCTGGAGTAGAATGTGGTGTAGAATGCATGGTAGAATCCGGTGTTGAATGTGGTGTTGAATGAGGTGTCGAATGCATAGTTGAGTCTGGAGTAGAATGCGGTGTAGAGTGCATTGTTGAATCTGGAGTGGAATGAGGAGTAGAATGCATGGTAGAATCTGGAGTGGAATGAGGCGTAGAATGCATGGTGGAATCTGGGGTAGAATGCGCTGTGGAATGTGGGGTAGAATGGGGGGTAGAGTGCCATGTTGAGTAAGGCGTTGTATGAGGAGTAGAATGAGCTGTGGAAAAGGCTGTTGAGAATGGTGTATCGGCAGGTGTGGTGAAATGAGGAGTGATTAAAGGAGTCGTAAACATCGTATCAAATGGAGTTAGAGGTGGAATGCTTTCTGATGAAGGAGTTGGATCTAACTCTGAACTAGAAGATGACGGAGATTCTGATGTTGATGGTGATGAAGATTCTGTTGTAGAAGGTGAGGATGAAGTTTCAGTTGCAGAACTAGAATTTGAATCTTCAGTTGGGTCCGTTCCTGGACTTTCTTGTGTAGAAGAACTTGATGATGAGCTAGATACTTCTAAAAGATATGCATCTAATTCGTCCATATTGTTTTCAGAAATTTCATTTTTAAAATCGTGTAAAGAATTTAATTCATTTGATGATTTGGTGGTATCTGTTGCTATTGTCGTTCTATCTGCCTTATTTGCCCAATTTCGGAAAAGACCAAAAAGGCAAAGAGATGCAAACAAAATCATTTGAAAAAACCGTCGTATCCGGATACAGCCTTAGCTCATATTCAGACTAATTTTCTTCCAACAATTTAATGGATTTATAATATATATTGAAATATGAACATAAACCCGATTACTTATGTTTTTCGAATCGGAAATCTTTGATCAAATAAGAAAAGGTTGCGAATGATGGCCATCTTTTTACGTTTGCATGCAATAAAACAGTTAGTTTATATAGAACCTCAGCATTTCTGATTTGAATTGAAGATTTCAACTCAATTTTATTATAGCATTTCCAAAGCATAATTTTAAATTGGGATCATTCAATCATGAAAATATCAGTTAAAGCATTTATATAAAAGGTAATAATTATAAAAAAACAAGAATATATTTAGAAAAATCTGCTAATAGAAGAAAGGTTAAATGACAGAACAACTAAATTTATTTGTATATTAATGCAATAATAAGTACAAGCTTTTGAATTCCTTCTTTTGGCTGAACAATATCTATATATCCGCAATTTCCAGGTGATAATAATGCATTTAATTTATCCGATTCTCTAATCCATGATTTTATAAATGCAAGTGCAGTCTGTCCTTTAAAGTTATCAACAATCACTGAATGCTGAATTGTTATTTCGTTTGGCTTCACTATTTTCAACTGTTTGTTCTCTATTGCTGCTGGAATATATTGAGCTAGAAAATTATCAACTTCAAGTGTATCTTGTCCGAATTGTTTTCTGTATAAGTTAATAACGCCCATTAAAGTTGTTGAATCTGCTGGTTCACCCTTTGTCTTCTTAAACTTGAGTACTTTTGAATGCGGATTTACTGGATTTGGAAGCTGTTTTTCACTCATATTTTTTGTTTGAAAAAATTTATTTTTTTTCTGTTACATAACGGAAAATGATAAATGAGTTCCTAACTGGTCAAACCAGCTTGTTTAGAGTAAAACCTGAGATGTAAGTAAGTGATTCTTGAATGATTAACATGGAATCTCTAGATTTCATATTTAGAATTAAATTCTCTCTTTGCTTTAGGATATTTTAAAATATACCCATATATTCACACAAATTGTAATCTATGAAATATAATGATAGTGCTTTAAAGATATAAACAGATAAATGTGCAAAAAAATAAGAAATAAAAAAAATAATACTATCAGTGATTTTGAATGGGTATTGCGGCTTTAGTGTGCTATATTGAATTTTCATGGACCTAAATTGGCAAAGTCCATAATAGGGACGTTTCAGTATGCATATAAAATATATATAGTATTTAGAACATTTTTTTGTCGAAATTAATGAAAATCAAATAAATATTTTTTGAGATTCAGCATAAAATATCAGAAGTTACATATATTATACATTAACATAAGTATATGTATGGATTTAACAACTTTACCCCTTAAAATTTCGCTTAGGAAGGGAAAAGGAAAAAAAATAATAACAAAAACTAGAATCGAACTTGATCGGGATGTTATCCAGCTAAGCTATAATCAATTCAAATATTTCTATAAAAGAGAATTTAAGATCGCTAAACCCCGCCAATTTTCTAATTCATGCAATTCTCCTCAAATGATATGGATAAATTTATTTCATTTAACTACAGGAATATAAATATTAAATAAAAATCAAGAATATGATTTTGATTTTTAACCCACGAAAATTACCTTATATTTTTTATTTTGATTTAGCGTTTAAATTAGCATTTATTAATATTTATTATAATTTTGGCTTCCCAAAATCACTTTTAGGAAATTTTTCAAAAATCTCACTCAAACTTAATATTCTAACTTATCACTATTTATATAAAAGAAATTTTAGATTTATCTTTAAAAATATTATTTTGGACAACTTTGTCACGTTTCGAGCTATCCGACCACCCATTATCTGATGCTTCTATAAGCGCCCTGGCTGAATGGTCATTCTAAATATTTTAAAATAGGCCAAAAATATCGACCTCAAAAACTCAATGTGGCCACTCAAAGTTAAAATACCCATTCAAAATCACTGACAGTAATAAAAAATAAGAAAGAAAAAAAGGGCTCTTTGGGAATTGATTGCCTCTGACTATAAATTGATGTGCATTTTGGCCGAGGGAGATTTATCGCCCGAGGCCCGAAATTTTTTGAAAGAATCTCCGGTTCTGGCGAAAAATCACCTACTAGACAAGCTTATGTATAGATCATAAAACTTTATTTAACTCTTTCGGACAATAAGATATGCTTGTTCTTTGACCGAAAAAAAGAGATTGTACGAAATATTTTTATTAATTAAATATATCCTTTTATCTATATTCCAAGAATCAATTGATTTAGAATGATTGGCAAAAAAAATCTTTAATAAATCAAGTATCTTGATGAAAATTCTATTGTAAACGGCTTTTCCATTGTTACTGTATCATTTCATATCCATGAACTTAATCAAAATTCATAATTTATATCCGAAATCTTTATTGTCATTGTTTTCCACATGTATAAGATAGTATTTTTTTCTACCAATAAATTTTAGGGATATTTTATATGGTAAAATACAAATATGTCTTTTGCAAAAATTATTAATGTCTGACCAAGACGTTGATCCAAGCAAATACAACAAATTGCGAAGTATCTACAAATACTATATCGATTCATGTCTTGCATTGTATCAGCTAAAAACGGAAAAGGAAGAAGAATTAAACAAGATTTACAAAATGATCAAAACAGAATTGATTGATTCAAAGAAATTTCCACCTCAAACAATGATACGCGATATTTTAGATATCATTCCCTACAACAATCGCTATGCAAAGTCATATTTATTTCTTGCCAAACTCATATATGATGAATATCATGTGGAAGAAGTCAACAAACTCATGTATATTCCAAACATACTGTTTTATAAAGAATTTGGAATTAAATTAGACAAATCTGCCAATTTTGAAGAAGATAATTCAGAAAATCTCGATATTCATACAGAAAATACAATTTACAGAGCAATTATGTATAATGACAAAGAAAAATTTATCGTATTCACTGAAAGAGATGAATTTGATAAAGATCAAACACTTCAAAGCCATTTATATCCACATTCTAAGAAAGGATATTCATTACTTGAATTATGTTGTTACCATGGAGCAGTTGATTGTTTCAAGTTATTAAGAACTAAATTTAAGTCAGAAATAACTCAAAAATGTCTCAGATTTTCATTTTTAGGAGGAAATCAAGAAATCATGAGTGAATGTTTGAAATATCAAAAACCAAATGAAAAATGTATGGAATATGCAATTACTTCACACGACATTGATTTTGTTACATTTTTGATGAATGAGCACAAAATAGAGATCAACTTAAATTATTGCGGAAAACATAAGAATCTTGAATCATTTTTAGTTTATTTCGATCAAACTAATGATATAAACAAATGTTTTGTTTATACACCGCTATTTAATTTTCCATCCCTTTGTGAATATTTCCTATCACTTGGCGCAAATATCAATGAAAAAAATAATAATGGAAAAACCGCACTTCATATTGCAGCATGGAATAATTATAAAGAAACTGCTGAACTTCTTATTTCACATGGTGCTAATATCAATGAAAAAAATGAAGATGGAGAAACCGCACTTTATATTGCAGCATTGAATAATTATAAAGAAACTGCTGAACTTCTTATTTCACATGGTGCTAATATCGATGAAAAAGATAACGATGGAGAAACCGCACTTTATATTGCAGCATTGAATAATAGTAAAGAAATTGCTGAATTTCTTATTTCACATGGTGCTAATATCGATGAAAAAGATAACGATGGAGAAACCGCGCTTCATATTGCAGCATTGAATAATAGTAAAGAAACTGCTGAACTTCTTATTTTACATGGTGCTAATATCGATGAAAAAGATAATAATGGAGAAACCGCACTTCATATTGCAGCATGGAATAATTTTAAAGAAACTGCTGAACTTCTTATTTTACATGGTGCTAATATCAATGAAAAAAATAATAATGGAGAAACCGCACTTCATATTGCAGCATGGAATAATAGTAAAGAAACTGCTGAACTTCTTATTTCACACAGTGCTAATATCGATGAAAAAGATAATAATGGAGAAACCGCACTTCATATTGCAGCATGGAATAATTTTAAAGAAACTGCCGAATTTCTTATTTCACACAGTGCTAATATCGATGAAAAAGATAACAATGGAGAAACCGCACTTTATATTGCAGCATGGAATAATAGTAAAGAAACTGCTGAACTTCTTATTTCACACAGTGCTAATATCGATGAAAAAAATAACTATGGAAAAACCGCACTTTATAATGCAGTATTGGATAATTTTAAAGAAATTGCTGAACTTCTTATTTCACACGGTGCTAATATCAATGAAAAAAATGAAGATGGAGAAACCGCACTTTATATTGCAGCATTGAATAATTATAAAGAAACTGCTGAACTTCTTATTTCACATGGTGCTAATATCAATGAAAAAAATGAAGATGGAGAAACCGCACTTCATATTGCAGCATTGAATAATATAAAGAAATTGCTGAATTTCTTATTTCACATGGTGCTAATATCGATGAAAAAGAAACGATGGAGAAACCGCGCTTCATATTGCAGCATTGAATAATAGTAAAGAAACTGCTGAACTTCTTATTTTACATGGTGCTAATATCAATGAAAAAGATAATAATGGAGAACCGCACTTCATATTGCAGCATGGAATAATTTTAAAGAAACTGCTGAACTTCTTATTTACATGGTGCTAATATCAATGAAAAAAATAATAATGGAAAAACCGCACTTCATATTGCAGCATGAATAATTATAAAGAAACTGCTGAACTTCTTATTTCACATGGTGCTAATATCAATGAAAAAAAAATAGATGGAAAACCGCACTTATATTGCAGCATTGAATAATTATAAAGAAACTGCTGAACTTCTTATTTCACATGGTGCTAATATCAATGAAAAAAATGAAGATGGAGAAACCGCACTTTATATTGCAGCATTGAATAATTATAAAGAAATTGCTGAATTTCTTATTTCACATGGTGCTAATATCAATGAAAAAATGAAGATGGAGAAACCGCACTTTATATTGCAGCATTGAATAATTATAAAGAAATTGCTGAATTTCTTATTTCACATGGTGCTAATATCGATGAAAAAGATAACGATGGAAAAACCGCACTTTATAATGCAGTATTGGATAATTTTAAAGAAATTGCTGAACTTCTTATTTCACACGGTGCTAATATCAATGAAAAAAATGAAGATGGAGAAACCGCACTTTATATTGCAGCATTGAATAATTATAAAGAAACTGCTGAACTTCTTATTTCACATGGTGCTAATATCAATGAAAAAAATGAAGATGGAGAAACCGCACTTTATATTGCAGCATTGAATAATTATAAAGAAATTGCTGAATTTCTTATTTCACATGGTGCTAATATCGATGAAAAAGATAACGATGGAGAAACCGCGCTTCATATTGCAGCATTGAATAATAGTAAAGAAACTGCTGAACTTCTATTTTACATGGTGCTAATATCAATGAAAAAGATAATAATGGAGAAACCGCACTTCATATTGCAGCATTGAATAATAGTAAAGAAACTGCTGAACTTCTTATTTTACATGGTGCTAATATCAATGAAAAAGATAATAATGGAGAAACCGCACTTCATATTGCAGCATGGAATAATTTTAAAGAAACTGCTGAACTTCTTATTTTACATGGTGCTAATATCAATGAAAAAAATAATAATGGAAAAACCGCACTTCATATTGCAGCATGGAATAATTATAAAGAAACTGCTGAACTTCTTATTTCACATGGTGCTAATATCAATGAAAAAAATGAAGATGGAGAAACCGCACTTTATATTGCAGCATTGAATAATTATAAAGAAACTGCTGAACTTCTTATTTCACATGGTGCTAATATCAATGAAAAAAATGAAGATGGAGAAACCGCACTTTATATTGCAGCATTGAATAATTATAAAGAAATTGCTGAATTTCTTATTTCACATGGTGCTAATATCAATGAAAAAAATGAAGATGGAGAAACCGCACTTTATATTGCAGCATTGAATAATTATAAAGAAATTGCTGAATTTCTTATTTCACATGGTGCTAATATCGATGAAAAAGATAACGATGGAGAAACCGCACTTTATATTGCAGCATTGAATAATTTTAAAGAAATTGCTGAACTTCTTATTTCACACGGTGCTAATATCAATGAAAAAAATGAAGATGGAGAAACCGCACTTTATATTGCAGCATTGAATAATTATAAAGAAACTGCTGAACTTCTTATTTCACATGGTGCTAATATCAATGAAAAAAATGAAGATGGAGAAACCGCACTTTATATTGCAGCATTGAATAATTATAAAGAAATTGCTGAATTTCTTATTTCACATGGTGCTAATATCGATGAAAAAGATAACGATGGAGAAACCGCGCTTCATATTGCAGCATTGAATAATAGTAAAGAAACTGCTGAACTTCTTATTTTACATGGTGCTAATATCAATGAAAAAGATAATAATGGAGAAACCGCACTTCATATTGCAGCATGGAATAATTTTAAAGAAACTGCTGAACTTCTTATTTTACATGGTGCTAATATCAATGAAAAAAATAATAATGGAAAAACCGCACTTCATATTGCAGCATGGAATAATAGTAAAGAAACTGCTGAACTTCTTATTTCACATGGTGCTAATATCAATGAAAAAAATGAAGATGGAGAAACCGCACTTTATATTGCAGCATTGAATAATTATAAAGAAATTGCTGAATTTCTTATTTCACATGGTGCTAATATCGATGAAAAAGATAACGATGGAGAAACCGCACTTTATATTGCAGCATTGAATAATTTTAAAGAAATTGCTGAACTTCTTATTTCACACGGTGCTAATATCAATGAAAAAAATGAAGATGGAGAAACCGCACTTTATATTGCAGCATTGAATAATAGTAAAGAAATTGCTGAATTTCTTATTTCACATGGTGCTAATATCGATGAAAAAGATAACGATGGAGAAACCGCGCTTCATATTGCAGCATTGAATAATAGTAAAGAAACTGCTGAACTTCTTATTTTACATGGTGCTAATATCAATGAAAAAGATAATAATGGAGAAACCGCACTTCATATTGCAGCATGGAATAATTTTAAAGAAACTGCTGAACTTCTTATTTTACATGGTGCTAATATCAATGAAAAAGATAACGATGGAGAAACCGCACTTCATATTGCAGCAAAGAAAAATAGTAAAGAAACTGCCGAATTTCTTATTTCACATGGTGCTAAAAAATAATGTTCTTATATAAGATATTATTCTTTATTTTTATGGTATTTTCCAGGAAGAATTTCATTAGAAAAAATAAATGATTAAAAGTATTTTCCTTCTTCAAAACCAGATGACAAACCTCCTCAATAAGGTTATTGAAACATCTGTAATTCTGTTGAATGGACCGTTCTCAGTCTGGAGACTAACACCAACCATTATTTCTGATGTATAGATACGAGATTCAGGATGATATAATTTTGTTTCGGCGGAACCTCCATCTTCGAGCTCAATACCGGACCAGCACTTTGTATCATTGTCACCGTAGAAGTATTCATGGCCAAAGTGCTTTACGGCAAAGAGATGGGCCTATGGAGTAATGAGGAAACTAAATATCTTTCCAGACTTTGTGAGGGCACATTTTCGTGGGGCTGATTCGAATCTATCGGGTGGTAGTGGCCATACAATGTAGGTGTGAAGAAGAACATTGAAGTACTGGTTAGTTGATACACCTCTTGATCTAGTTATTTTGGCTTCCTTTTCAACAATGCACACCTCCTATATTAATGCAAGGAAAATAGAGGCATTCTTAAGAATGCACTTACCATTTTTTGAAATTTTCTCAAATTTTCTGACAAAAGAGGTTCAAATCGTTGTTATCATGAAGATCCGATATAATATTATGACCTATTATTGAATGTTCATATAAAAAATAAATCTGAAAAGAAAAAATCTGCTTATATTGGGGTGAAATCTAATAATTGAGAGAATGTCAGAAAGTGGTAAGTGCACACTTAAGGCTGCACTAACGCCCATCTGACTTTAATTCAAATTTTTGACAACTGGCGTGAAGCGTCATTGAAAATTAACCTTAAATATCTGAATTGAACGCTATGTCATAGGGGCGTAAGTGCACCCTTAAGGGTGCACTTACCACTTTCTGACACTCTCTCAAAAAGAGATATACGGGTGTGAAGAGATGTAGAAAATAAAACCTTAAACAAGAAATTTGAGAGAATGTCAGAAAGTGGTAAGTGCACCCTTAAATAAAATTCAAAAAATATTTAAATAAAAGATTTCCTTTATTGAAAGTAAAAGAAAAAAGAATAAGGATAGTAATATACAAAACATTATTTACACAGATGCGGAGGAATTAATCCTTAAGTTCAACTGGAGCTTGGTAGTTCAAATTAATTTGTCTGTATCTCTGGATTGATTTGTTGTGTGCTTTGGTGAACAACAATTCACTCCAATCCTTCCATATCCTCATATTTACCATTAAATGATTGGTTTGGTAAATTTCGTTTGATTGAGGAATTTCAACACTGTTTATGATTTTAATAGCTTCATCAAGTGATACTTTCTGCTTTCCAAACTTAGGAAGAAAGTTATTAACATAAGAAATGATTTGTTCAAGTGGTTTTGTCGAATCTCCTGAAGATTTCTTAATTGAACTGATTTTCTGGATAATAAAGACTCTTGTGTTGATTGTCTCTTCTTTGTTCATGAGAACTGTGCCTGCAAATCCTTCAAGAAGCATTGAAATTTGCTCTCCTTCTAAATTCGAAGGGAAAAACTTGAAAAGTTTGTAACATGATGATACAGAGAAGTTTGCTGTTGGTAACATTCTCTTGATAATGCGGCAAATCAATGTATCCGTCTCTTTTGAAGAAATATTCAAAATAAATTCCAAAAGAATGTCGCAATAGTTACCACGATGTGGTCTAAATGTACAATCAAAGCTACCTGTAAACGATTTGTTGAGTTCAAGGCAAGAGGACTCTTCCAAAAGTAAAATGTCGATTAATGACAAAATAAACGTATGAACGACAGTCAAACCGATTGATTCAAAGGTATATTGCGACAATGCCAACAATTCGTAAATAAATAAATTCGAAATTTGGTTTTGTGCAATATAAGTGATCAAATCGCGATTCCAGATGCAGCAAAGATAGCACATTGAAAGGCATTCTGATGTTAGTAACGATGTACTTGTGAAATTCGGCTTCCTTGGGAAAGGTAATTTTGATGATCCGGCAATTGAAAGAACTATCTCTTGAGGATGGATGTTGGTTAATTTTTGAACGAAATCGGGCTGCCAGAATGAAGCGGAAAGGCAGAAAATGATAGAAGACTGGATATATTGCATTGTCATCTTTTCACTGGCAATTTTGTCTGTATATTTCGATATGTTCAAGACAGATCTAAGGAATTGCTCAGAAGGGAAAGGTGTTTCAATGTTGAAATTAATTTTTGGGATTTGTTGCATGGAAATCAAGTTAATATTCATAAGCATAAGTAGAGATGAAACAAGATCATATCGGAGAAGTATCATTGATATCGGATCTTCGGGATAAACACTCCAAATTTTCTGATCTTTTTTAACAACTAATCCTGGCTTGAAAAATAGTTTGTATACTACAGTTAAGTATCTTGTTAATAATGATGGCTTTGATTTTTCTGCAATGCGTTGTTCTTCTGGCATTTCGTCATAAACTTTACTATCTAAGCCTAATACGTAGTTATAATAATCCATATGATTAGGATTAGTAGTGCATGATATAACAGCGCATGTAAATGTATATAAGATTTCCGAAATCTGATTGAAAATGATCTGTGGGAAAATGTCAGCGGATTCGGCATTATTAACAAACTCCATAAAATTAATGCATTCCCTGAATAAGCGTAGTAAATTATTCGGATTTCTTGTTGCAATTTCGTCAATTAATCTTGGATTTGGCATTTTTAATTCGCTTCTATCCCAAACATGTCTAATCAACTCAGTCCAGTATGAATCATCCTGTGATTTATCTTGAACGCAGCAGTTCGCAAGGAATGAGTTAAAATCAACTCCTGATTCAGCGACACCCATTTTTGTGACGACTTTTTTATGCCAATGAACCAATATCAAGGGACAAGAATTGTTCATTTCATATGCCAATAACACATATAACTTAGTTTCATTTTCAAATTACTAAATATTCACAATTATTATCAAATATTTTGAATTAAATAAATTTATTGACTTGTACTTTGTATATGTTTACTAAAAAGGTATATATAGTAAGATGTTTACTCGTTCACTATTGAAATTGTATATGAGGCATCAAAATCTTGATTTCCTTTCAATTCATTGATATAATCCTTATGAGCCAAATCTCCATCATAATATTGGCGATCACAGCATCCATACCATGGCTCAATGCAAACAAATGGGGCATTCTTTCCAGCAGGAGTCCAAATTCCTGTGACAGGGAACTTATAGTCCATTTTGACGTATGGTTTTTTGTTCTTATCAAGTAATTGGAGCCATTCTATTGGTGTATCCTGGATTACATATGCATCATTATCAAACATTTCTGGTCTGAGCTCAAATATTCCATCTGGGGATTCAAGAGTGTATACTTTATCAACGTTAAGGCATCCTTGTGCTCCAACAAGCTTAAACAAAACTTTGTTGCAATTTGTTTGGAAATACCCTTTGACTTTGTCTTCTTCTTTGAAATCAACGTAGTTGAAGCCCGGATGTCCTCCAATTTGGAAGAACATTGACTTGTTGGATGGATTTGAAACCTTCCAATCAACTTTGAGTTGCCAATCCTTTAAAGTATATGAAACATTTAAGGAGAAATCGAATGGATATGATTTCTTTGTTTCATCATTGCTAGTGAGCTTAAAAGTAACTTGATCTGATGTCTTATTCACAACTTCAAATTGTTTAAATCTCGCCCATCCATGTTTATCAATGGAATATTCTTTTCCTTCGTATTTATACTTCATGTTCCAGTTGTTTCCGATGAAAGGAAAGAGCAATGGTGATTGGCCACTCCAATACTTTGGATTGCCAGTCCATAAATACTCACGATTCTTTGCTTTGTTAAAGATACTTGTTAGCTCAGCTCCAATATCCTTGATTGATATCTTCAATTTGTCATTTTGAATAATATTCATGCTACAAATCAAGAAGAATATTATGGCAAATGAAAAGAATTTGTATTATCTCAAATGTTTGAGAGAGATCTCACAATTCAATATTTTTTTACAAAACAAATGCTACACTTACTATCTTAGTATTATATAAGCATTAGCTGTCATAATGAATATTTTAGTTTCTATCTATATATTGAGCTGTTCACAAAGACGGTGATGTATTCTGTATTTTTTTGAAAATATATTATTCGGAAATATGTAATATCTTTAGATCAAAGCACAACTCAAGAAGCAAATGATATATTTACATTAATCCCTCATATGTAATGCATTCCTTAATTCAAAGTTAAGAGAAATTAAAGTACATTTTAAGCTTTATAAGATATATTCCCAAAAAGGATCCATAATTTATTAAACTTCGGAAGATACATTTTGTTTCAAACTTGTTTTCAGTTACTTACAGTATGATTTCAATGAAGATCCTAAAAGAACAGCTTTTCTCACCAGGATTTCAATGATATCGAGCAGGATCAGCATTGAAAATGTCCCCGTATCCAATTCTTCGATATTGTTCTGATATCTTAATGATCGAATTTACAGAAATTTGAATTGAATCAGTAAATTTATGAAAATTTTTCTCCAAAAAAAATTTTCTTTCCGGATTGAGAGGAAAAATTTCTATTGATAAAACTGAAATGTGAATACAAGTATAAACTGATAAAATATCCAAAAATTGGTAAACAAAATTTTATTGAAATAAATTTTTGAAAATACTCTGTATGCAATATGGATATTGGGAATATTAAGTTCTAAAAAATCCTTGTAGTTTCGAAATTTTTGACAGTTTGTTTGGTCGCGTAGTCTCAATCATTGAATTTTGAAAATTTTGAAATTCCAAATTATTTTTCATGCCGGCCGAAGAACCAGATCCTCGTCCAAGCTACTGGGAACGACTCAGCGAACAAGACAAGCAAACATACATGATTCTCCGAACAACTTTTTCAAGTGCGAATTGCAAAAATCGAAGAAACAAAAGCGCAGAAACATTTAAAGAGATCATTGACTCTTTAAAGGCCTTTGTCATGAGAGGTGATTCAGAAGATAGAAACAGAGCACTAGTTTGCGGCATTTATTGGTTGAAAGATTCAATCGCAATCAATACCAGGCAATTGATCAAGATCCTTTCTAAGTGCAAATCATCTATAAACGGATCATTCCAGCAGCTTGGCTATGGAACAATACCGGCAGGCGTTGATTCATGTGGAGAACTCATAAAAGTTTTCCCAGAGTGGAATAACAACTTTTCAGAGCTCAGACAATGGACAGTTAGACAATTAATGTCATCTGCTCCAAAACCATCAAGTATAGCAGAGTTTTTGCAGAAAACATTGCAAAATCAAAATCAAACTCAACAATTTTTTACTCCACCCCCAAATCAGTTGGAGATGATGAATTTACCAGGAGTGTCAATAGGAATGAATAATCAATTCACTTCCGCTCCTCCTGCACCGATAATTGAACAGCCTGCTCAGGATTTTAATAATTTCCATGAGCAGCCACTCAGCCCACAGCCTGAAATTGATAGCTATGCCTTTGAAAATGATGACATATCTAATTTTATGTGGGCTGCTTTCTAATTTTTATTATTTAGTTGTGTTTTTGTTGTAAATTATTCTATCACATGAATTTTCTTATATATTTCTACTTATTTTCTTATAGAAATTTTAATAACTAATTTTGTGATAAAGTTATTTCATCACGAATCTTTGTGATCATTGATTTCCTATTGTAATCCAAAGATATTTTAATTAATTAATCTATACCATTTTCAGATTTTTTCTCTCTTTTAAGATTTAAATTTTTTAATCACCTTTTCAGAAAACATCTTTCTTTAGTTCGGAGTAAAATGGCAATATTTCTGTGACGATTTTTTCCAGAAAATTTACCACCCTTTTTACACTTTTTGAATTTTCAATTCAAAAAGTGTAAAAAGGTCATCATTCTTTGCGCGCTTTTTCAATAAAATTTTTCATTTTTATTTTGAATACTTCACAAAATTTGAGTAGCAAATTGAAAAAGTGAAAAAGAATTAAAAAAATTTTTATGTCCGACAAAGACAATCATCCAAATAAAATCGGCGAATTGCGAAGTATCTGCAAATATCACATCGATTTATATAATTCTTTGTATCAACTGAAAACGGAAAAAGATGAAGATTTAAACTCAATTTACAAAATGATCAAAACAGAAATGATTGATTCAAAGAAATGTCTCCCAAAAAACATTATAAGAGATATTTTGAAAGTCATTCCGTATAATAATCGCTATACAAAGTCATATTTAAAACTTGCTAAACTTATATCTGATGATTATCGTGTCAAAGAGGTCAGCCGTGTTAAGCTTATCCCAACTATATCTAACTACCTGTATTATAAAGAATATGGAATTAAATTAGATAAGTCTGATAATTTCGAAGAAATTAAATCAGAAAATCTCGATATTCATACAGAAAATACAATTTACAGAGCAATTATGTATGATGATAGAGATAGGTTCATCACATTCATTGAAAGAGATGATTTTGATGAAGGTCGAAAACTTAAAAGCAGTTTATATCCAAATTATTATAAAGGAAATTCATTACTCGAATTATGTTGTTATCATGGAGCAATTGATTGTTTCAAGTTATTAAGAACAAAATTTGACTCAGAAATAACTGATAAATGTCTAGAATTATCATTTTTAGGTGGGAATCCAGAGATAATGAGCGAATGTTTGAAATATCAAAAACTAAATGATAAATGCATGGAGTATGCAATTGCTTCACACAACATTGATTTTGTTACTTTTTTGATGAATGAGTACAATAAAAGGATCAATTTATATGATAGCGTCGAATATAATAATCTTGAATCATTATTAGTATATTTCGATCAAACAAATGATATTAACAAATGCTTTATTTTTTCAGCAATGTTTGACATTCCATCCTTTTGCGAATATTTACTTTCACATGGGGCAAACATCAATGAAAAATTTAATTGTAAAGAAACAGCTCTTCATATTGCAGCAAAATTTAATTGTAAAGAAACAGCCAAACTTCTTATATCATATGGTGCAAATATCAATGAAAAAAATTTATTAGGATACACCTCGCTTTTTACTTCAGCACTTAATAATTGTAAAGAAACAGCGGAACTTCTTATATCACAAGGTGCGAATATCAATGAAATAGATAAAAATGGAAACACTGCTCTTCATGCTGCAGCATTAAATCGATTTAAAGAAATAGCTGAACTTCTTATTTCGCACGGTGTAAAAATCAATGAAAAAAATAATGATGGTAGAACTCCTCTTCATATTACAACAAAGTATATAAGTAAAGAGATGGCTGAAATTCTTATTCCACATGATACAAAATTCATTAATGATGATCATATTATTATATCGAATAGGAAATATAAAGAAATAGTTGAAGGTAGTATTCTCGAAATGGTAGCAAAAAATGTAAATACTACTTTTTTAAATGCTGCTCTTCATCCATCACTAATAGAAGATTGTAAAGAAATAACCAAACTTCTTATTTCACATGGTGCAAATATCAATGAAAAAGATATATTTGGAAATACTGCTCTTCATAATGCGGTCCATGAGAATTATAAAGAAATAACTAAACTTCTTATTTCACATGGTGCAAATATCAATGAAAGAGATATATTTGGAAGAACAGCCCTTCATTATGCAGCATCTTATAATAGTAAAGAAATAGTTGAAATTCTTATTAAACATGGTGCAAATATCAATGAAAAAGATATTTCTGAAAATACAGCCCTTTATTATGCCGGAATTCATTTTCATATAGAAATAGAAGAAATTCTTATTTCACATGGTGGAAATCCTGCGCTTGGTTGTGCAGTTTATTAGAATTATAAAGACACAGCCGAAGTTCTATGTCACATGGGCAAATATCAATGAAAAAAATAATAAAGATGGATTCACTGCTCTTCACTATGCATCGAATAAAATGAATAAAGAAACGAGTGAACCCTTATTTCACATGGTGCATATATCAATGAAAAATGATTGACAAGCTTTTTCTTTCTTTTGGTGATAATTTTGAAGATAAATTTCCTTAGAAATAAGAATTAACTATAGGGACACCTCTCAATTTTTTATCACATTGCCATATTTTTTAAGTTGATCTAAAATAAACGCGTATTTTAAAGTGAATTATTATTGAGGATGTTTTATTGTCGTCTGGAATAGTGACAAAATTATCATTGTGGTCTTAAAAAGAGATTTTAACAATCATGTTTTGGTAACTAAATAAAGGAAGAATATCAATGTCATCTATGTATATAGTGTACAAACATGTGTTATATATGGAATGGCTCTTTATCTGGCTAAAAATCCTTTAATTCGAAAATTCGCATTGTCGTCTAAAACCGCCAGACGACAATTATTATTCATCCACATGGAGCAAATATTAAAATAATAATTGGTTGAATAAGTGTGGAGGCTTTGTCTGATTGTTGAATTATTCATAATGTATGAATTAGCTATAATATACATAAATATTAATTGTATTTTGATATTAGAATAGACAAAATAATAAATTCAGTCATTTAAAGTTACTTTTATAAAATGGAGAAAACTTTTTTTTTCCTCAAAGTGATAAACTCTGAGTATACTTGAGATGATATTGATTATTATTAAAGAATAAGAAAGGATGGCATGATAGATTTGCTAATTATTTACATAAATAACATAAATTTGGACAAAAATATAAAATCCATTTACTCAACATAAAATTGCTGAGTAATTTTTTGAATCATTCTACAATGAATTTGTTTCATTGAAGGTAAACTAGTGAATGAGATTCCAGATGCTCTTTCAATTGCTAATGCAATGGCTACAATATTCTGTCTTTCTCTTCCATCTATCTCACAGAAAATGGAATACAATGTTTCATACAAATCCTCTCCACCATTAAAAACAGAAGTAGGACAATTCCAGCAGAATTTAGACAATCCTTGGATAAGAGATCTATCAAATTTCGGTGATTTCAAGATGTCCAAAACATGTGGAGAAGCGAAATATTTTGATGATAAATCAAATAATTTCTGTTGAATTTTTTGGTAATGAAATTGCGAAATTTTTACATAAAGGAGCAAGAAACATGTAAATACTTTCTGTAAGTCTTTCGTATCATCAATCTCAATGATATCAAGCATTGCTGATATCAGAGAAATATTTGATCTGTCTCCTTTTTTGCATTCTTTATGTAAAATTTCGATTTTTTCATGTTTCGTTAAATTTGTTGGAATAATAAAGTCATCATTATCATTGTCTTCTTGTTTATTGTGCTTATTCTGAAGTGAATGAGGAATAAATCTCCTTAGTATTGTCTGGTTCTGATTGTTTTGTCTTCTATAAAATCTAATTGCAACATCATGATGTAATCGACAAATAATTGATAAAATGTCTTCTGAATCAGGGGAAATCGGATTTTCTCTTATAAAGAATGATAAAATATCTTCAACAGTTTTGACTGAATACTGAGAAACTTTGTTTTCATGGTCTTTTATGATCATTAACACAAATTTCGGAGAATTTACTGGTTTGTTTCTCTTCAATTCTGATTCAATTGCTGCTTCAATTGCCATTTGTGGATTGGCTTCTTGGATCAATGCTTCAACCAAATCTCTGTATGATTCCTTATCTCCAAATTCTCGTGATACAGAAAGACATAATTTAACGATAATTGCTAAGTTCCTTGTAGTCAAAGATTCAGGAAATAAAACAATAATTCTTGAAATTATGTCCATCGCTGTATCAACAACTTTTCTGTGGAGAGGAAGAGCTCCTGAAAGAGCGCATTCAAGCATTTCTGTTCCGTCATAGTTTTGATATGATCCATCATCCAAACTTTTGCTAATTACATCAAGAAAAGTTAATCTCTCGAGCCAAGTGCAATTTGTGAGATCTCGTAAGTTAAATAATGGTGATTTAACTTGTTTCTTAACTAGTCTCCCTATTGGTTCTTTTGTAATATGGTTTTCTGACTGAGATTCGGAAATTTCGCTTTTAATTTTCTCTTCATTTTCTTTGTGGTCTGATATAATTGATCTTATTGATTGTTTTTCTAAGTATGAGTTCTTTGATTTCACTGAAGAAACGCTTGAAGCATCAGATTGAAGAGCAGATTTT
The DNA here is from genome assembly GCF_026262505.1 of Trichomonas vaginalis G3. Lineage (NCBI taxonomy): Eukaryota > Parabasalia > Trichomonadida > Trichomonadidae > Trichomonas > Trichomonas vaginalis. The sequence continues at coordinate 35,497,022 of NC_067206.1, read as the reverse complement.
CTTGATTGTGATTTTTGGCTTTCAGAATGCTGACTTTTCATTGATAATCTTGAACTTACTGATGATTTATCTTCATTTTTCTCTTTTGTTAGTGAAGCATTAGATTTAACAGATTGATTTTCATGATTTGACTTATTTGATAAAGCGCTTGCTATAGAAGACTTTGATTGGGCTGATTTAACACTTATGACGTCTTCTTCATCAGAAGCACGTGGTGATGAACTTGAATAAAATTTGTTTTCGATTTCTGGTTGTGTTGGCTGAGGATTTTCTTTCTGAACTGGCTTTGATTTGGCATTTTCTATGGTGTTCAAGTTAGTTTCTTCATCAAACACGTCTTGAATTGATGGTTTATTTTTGATTCTTTGATCTCGTGAGTTTAAATCGACTTTATCATCTTTAGAGTCAATGGATAATAAGTTTGTGGATGAACTAAGAAGGCCAAGCGATACAGACATATTTTCATCCATATCATTTTCATTTAATTTTGGATGATCGATGTAAAGGAACCGTTGTCGCTCATTGAGATTTTTTGTTGCATCTGTTTGTTCTAAATTGCTCTGTACTTTTGATCGACTTGCAATAATATCATGTTGATTATCTAAATATTCACAAACACTTCTATATGTAGAATAATTCACTTTGTATTTTGATAATGCTCTCAATACATCATCTTTGGTACATCGGCTAAGTATTATTTGTGTACGTTCACGTACCTTTTTATCAGGGCTTTCTAATTTCTTTAAAAATGGCTTTGCAGGCAGTTCAATGTTTAGTTGAGATAGAATTTTAAGTAATTTTAATTCGCATTCTTTTGATTTTGTTGTTTCTAAAACAGTTTCGATATCTTTCCACCAAAGTTTATATGGTATTTTCTGTGTAATTATTCTAATTGATATTTTTGCTGAGCGGACAATAAGTTTATTAACGGATTGAAGCCCAAATATTAGATTTGAAAGAGCAATTAATGGATTTTCAATATCTTCGAAGTTTTGGATAAATAAGTATTCCACAAGTGCAAAAGATATCGATCTGATTTTGTAATGATTATGTACTAGCTTCGGTGTAAGTGATTCAAAAATTATATTTGCTTCATCTCGTATCGATTGATTAGTTTTCACAAAATCAGTGATATTTACAAGCCCATATATGATCCCTGTCACTGACTTGCCATTAATCTGCTGTAAAATCTGTTCCATTTGGTGATTAGTGTACGTTTAAAAATAAGAAACGAAATTTTATTTTTTAATTTTCACAATATATTATTTTCATAGAATTAGATTACTCTAAATAGCTCAAGCAAATTATTCTAAATGTAAAAGAAATTAGAATTTTTTCAAAATGATCATTACAACCGATCATTTTTCATATAAATGGTTTCTTTGCCTATCAAGAGAAAAAATATCATTAAGTAAAGGAAAGAGTTACTAAAAAGATTTATTCACTAACGAGAATGTTATCGGGGGTAACTTCTTCGAGAGAGCATAATGCGTTAAAGCATTTGTTGCTTCCAACAGTCTTCCACTGATCGAGCTTAACGATTTTTTCGTTAATCTTTTTCATGAGTTCAGGCTGTTGTTTGATCATCTCTGGAACAACTGCGCTATATATGCCTAGAGAACGGAGTATCGTAAATCCAGAGTAATCGAATCCATACATTGCTGACCATGCATAAGCATCCAATGTATTTCCGTTCTTTGGATCAAAGAATGACGAATCTACTCCTGTTGATATGATTGATGTTACTTTTCTGCCTTTAAGAAATCCTTTCTCTATGTAGTTTTCGTAATCATAAGCAAATGGGAAAGAAAGGACACGCTCTGTGTAGCAGTAAAAGCATGATGGAAGTCTTCCAAACCAAAGAGGTGCGAAGATGACTACATGAGTTGACCAAAGTAAATTTTCTTGTTGAACTTTGATGCAATCGATCAGATTATCTTTGATCATTTGGTTTCCATCGTATGTAAATGGATCTGTTTTCAATTGCTTGAAGTCTCCAGCGGAGCCAGCTTTGTCAAAGCCTTCTGCAATTAAATTTACATATCTAACCTCATTTCCTGCTGCCTCAAGTGCTGCCTTTGCAGACAAAGCGAACCTAAATGATGTAGCTTCATGAGTTGGATCAGGATGTGCGACCAATATTAAGACACGCATTGGTTATTTATAAAAATGAAATGTAATAACGATCGAGATTTAAATGTATATTCAAAATTGTTAATGAATCTATTTGAAAAGAATTTTAACCTTCAAAAAAACTCTAAAATTTGATGGTGGTAAATGTTTGCAATTGCAAAAAGAGATGTCAAAAAAATCAGATACGTTGAATCGAAAACGATACAATAAAAATTCAGTATTTTATAAACAAAGGTAGTGTTTACGTCCAATAATAACAAATAATCCTTCTTCTCAAAATAATTGTGGGGAGATACTACCGAATGGTTCTCAATTTTCAAAAGAATGTTGATAATGTTCTGCAAAGTTTTAGCTCTTATCTCTAACAAAAAATTAATTTTTAAAAAAATGACCGAATACGTTTCACAGCGAGAAAAAAATAAAAGGCAAGATAGAATTTTCTAGACATAAAGAAGTTGTTTACCGAGTTTTAGCTCTTATCTCTAACAAAAAATTAATTTTTAAAAAAATGACCGAATACGTTTCACAGCGAGAAAAAAATAAAACTGTACACTGATTTTAATTTTCATTTCCAGTCACTTTACTTATTATTTTTTCTTTTTTTCATTTTAATTATAAATTATTTCATAATACGTTTATTTACGTTACCTAGGGTTGTTAGATTCCCGATGATAGGTGTCTTGGAAGATTTGCCTGGTGTCATCATAGTGTCTTTAAATCAAAAATTTTATTTTGGAGTTAGTTTTATTGATTTTTCAATAAAAAACATTTCTAAAACAAGAAAATAAAACGATAAAATATTTATATTTTATATAAGGATCTTATATATTTAAAATAAACATCATTTTATTTTTTTCATTGGTGTCTGTCAAACCATAATACACTATTCAAAAATTCAATGTGTCTTGCGGTTTCAAAAGACACCTTCAAATTGAACGATAGCACAGACACTATTGAATTTTACCCATTGTATTTAGTTTTTACCTTTTTTATTTTTAAGAATTAATGACTGAAACAGCCGTTTTGCTATGACCTCAATCACTTTTATTTGTTATTTTAAATATTATTTAATTTTATTATTTGAATAGGCCAACTTATATTTGAGAAGCTCAATTTGAGACCACTTAATACATTGAAATATCATAAATATTGAAATATTAAAAAGTGTATTTCAAAATATTGAAATTATAAAAATTTATAATACTGAAATTGAGACAAATTAATAAATTCAATGTGTTTTTTTTGAAATAACTCTCAAATATTATTTTTTTGTTTATTTAATGATGAATAAATATGATTGCTTTAGTCAATCATAAAAACTAATTTAAGTTTAAAATAATGAAAGGATAATTTGATCGTTTTTTAAAATACAATTATTGTTGATGATTTGCAAGAATCTTTGAAAAGAATATAATATAGGTTCTATTTTTGTAAAATTTATCCAAATCATGTATTACATAAATTACGATTAAAACGATGAAAGAACCAAAAAGTGTGTTTTGTGTTTTGTTGTTGCGTGTTGGATGCGGGATCCTGTTATTTCCGAAATCGACAAAAAATTTGGAAATTTAATTTCCGAAATCGAAATTATATTAATGTTTTTAATATTCTTATATCAAAAGGATTAAAGTTCATTAAGAGAAAAACAATTCTTCTTCTTCAATCTATTGGCGCATTTATTTCTACACGCCAATAAGGAAGGGAAAATTATAAGACACCATGGTGTCTTCAAAACGCTAATTTTTGATATTTTTAACAACCCTAACGTTACCATTTTCTTTATTCTTTTGAATTCCATACTAGACACTTATAGAATATTTTGATTGTTAACGTACTTCATTAGAATGAATCCTTACAAAGGGTATGTCGATCGAATTTACCTAATTGGTATTTCCAATCAGATTGAAGAAGGTAAAATGACATGGGAAGAAGCTTGCACCCATGTTCCCATCGCCCCAACCCTTCAATCAAATGATTTCAAATATTTAGATGTTTCAAAATCTTTTTTACAAAATCAATTTAGCTTACAGAATATCCCATTGCCTAAAGGCAAGAAAGGTCGTAGGGTCAATCCCTACGACCAAATCAAAGCTCTTGCTGTGATACATGACCACTGGGTCTTTCCCTGTGGTCAAACAAAACAATGGAAACGTTTGAAATTACAACAAATTGATGTATCTTATAGAGAAGTACGCAGATACTTCAAAGAAAATCATTTCACCAAGACGCGATTAGAGCATGCCGGGCCAGAAACAGCAGTAAGATATTGGGCGCTTTCACCCAATCTTATCTGGCACGCAGATGTTCATTATTTTAGGGGTGTTCGTGGCCAGTATATTTATGGCATAATCGACGATTTTAGCCGCAAAGTCCTAGCGTGTATACAAATACAAGATATGCTGGCAGCGACGACAGCGAACGTTGCGGCTTCCGCCTTCATTGAATTTGGCGCCCCTTATTGTTTCTGGACCGACAACGGTTCAGAAAATAGGGGCGCCTTTCAAGATCTACTTGATCTTTGGGGCGTCCAATGGCGGCATACAGACTCTCATTCTCCCTACCAAAATGGGAAGATTGAGAGATTCTGGCCGACATTGGAGCGCTGCCAAAGCATTCAGGCTATTCCTGCCTTTATTTGGGAGTACAATAATAACACACCGCATGAAGATCTCCCAATTAATCCATTAACTGGAACAAATTACACGCCAAATCAAATGTATCAGCTGAAACCGAAATACACAAATGCAGATACAGAAAGGTTGTGGCAAATATGGGATACAGATACAGGCATGACCGCTGTTGACACATTCACAGCGTAATAATAAACATAATTTTTTAATTTCATTTTTAACAAGTTTTTTTAAATGTATGTAATGAATAATTCATTAGAATATGATAATGCACATTGTAACAAAAAAAAAAAAAAAAAGGGACTGGGGCTTCCAGGCACTTCGTGCCCTCTAGCCCCGAAGATGTTTTGTCACTTTTCTGTCACTTTTCAGGGAAAAAACATTTTTATTGTATATAAAATGAATTTTACAAAACCACCGTTACCCTTCTTTGGAAATAAGAGTAGATGTAAAGATATTCTATTGAGAGAACTTAAGAAACTACCGAATGGTCTAACATTTGTAGATTTGTTCGGTGGAAGTTTCTATATATCTCATTTGTGCCATACAATATTTCCTGACTCAAAGATTATATGCAATGACTTCGACAACTATATGAACCGTCTCAAACATATACCAGACACAAACAAAATATTGAAAGAGTTAAAAGAAAAGATACCTATAGGTAAGATGGAACGTATACCATTAGATAAGAAAAATACTGTCAGAGAGGTTTTGAAAAAAGCAGAGTATATTGACTGGGATAGTATATCTTCTAGACTATTGTATAGTGGTGCTATAAGAGTTCATGACATTGAAACACTTATGTCAAAAGTTTTATATCTTAACTATACAAAGGTTTTCAAAGAGAACATAGAAAAATATACTGAGGGTATAGAGTTTGTGAGATGTCGTTGGACAGAGTTGTATGAAAAATATAAAAACAAGGAAAATGTTTTCTTTATAGTAGACCCGCCGTTCTATAACACATACGATTTTCAATACCAAGTAGACTGGACTTTGAGAGACTCTTTAGAAACTTTAGACGTTTTACATAACCATCCATGCTTTTACTTTACATCCGATAAAAGTGGTTTGGAAAGTGTCATGAGATGGTTAGAGGACATACATGACTATGATTTTAGATACGATAAGATAGAATATGAGAGAGGTCCTATAAACTGGAGAAAGTGTCATAACAAAGAAATTTTATTGGTAAGTAAATGTGGTTTGAAATAGGACTACTTGTTTTAGGTTTTTTCCATTGTGTCATTTACTTATTTGACGTGGCAGAAAGATATAGAGAATATGAAGATGAACCAATGCCAGCAAATGTTCAGTATATGTACTCGTAAGAGATATTTTTATCTAATATTAAATGGACGCACAGAACTTAGCGAATGCACAGCAACCTGGACAACCAAACCCAGAGAATATTCCAAATGAAGTTAGAATACAAACTGCAATGGCAAACTATGGTCAAGTGCCAACAGATGTACAAATGCAAACTGCCATGTCAAATGACGCTGCGTTAGGTTTGCCACCATGGTATGCAAATATGAGATGGAAAGAGTTTTATACAAACCCTGAAGTGGGATATAAACAACTCTATGCAGATGACGCGAACACAGGAGTTGACCCAGAGTATGTTTTCTACCAGAGGAGAAATAGAATGTATGAGCTCCAGTTAAAAAATGCTATGGAACTCAACAGGAAACGTAAGAGACTAGGTGGACATTAGATTTTTACATATAGTAAAATGGGTTTCTTCAGTAGTATTGGAAACTTCTTTCGAAATGTTGGAAGAGGTATATGGAATGGAATAAAAACCGTAGGAAGAGGAATTTGGAACGGAGTCAAAAATATTGGTAAAAGAGTAGGTCAGTTCGTTGGTATTATACCTAAAGACCCTGAACCAGAAGAACAAGCTCCTGTTATACAACAGCCTGAACCTGCACCACAGTCTAGTTGGCAACCAAATCCAACACCTCAACCGTATTAAAAAATTATATTTTTACCGTTCGATAGTAGTTGTATATGAAACTAAGTTCTAAGTAAAACGCATGGTATAATGGAATTATTCTCTTTCTTCCATCTGTTGTAAACCATACTTGAAAGTCTGAAATACTTCCACTTGGTGGTTCATATAGCTTTGTAGGTTTTTCGTAAAAGTCATTTGCCAAGCATAAAAAGAGTTTTGTGCACCAGAAAATGAAGCATGAACTATAATAGCATCTTGGTCGAAAACATTTTCATATGTTCCATTAGGGTTTTCGACTTCATAAAAGTCCGGGTGTACTGGATATGCTGCAGGCTGATTTAACATCCTCAAAAATCTATACCATGCCAAGTTGTTATATTTTGTAGAAATATAAACGTTTTCTCCAAGGTCTTCTATTTTATTGATTTTAACAGTTGCATTTTTCCTGTCATATAAAATATCGAGATGGTACTCTCCTTCGTCAATGTTAAACTGGTTTGCATATTCGAGATAGATATCGTTTATTTTTTCTTGAAAAGCTTGAAGAGTTGTTTCTAAGTTTACAAGCAAATTCACTTGTAAAAGTTTTCCCTGTTCAAATTTCTCATACGTACGTTTTTCTTTGTTATAGTATCGAACTTCAAAAGCGACCGTAAATGGGAAACCATGTATGGCTTCTGAAATGAACTTCATTCTACGAAAGCCAATAGCTTTTGTGACGGATGGGTCTCTTAGCCATCTTAAGGGGTAGTCAAAACGATAGCCTTCATGCTTTACGGTCTCTGTCTCAAACTTTTGACCGACATTCGTAAAAAGTTCATCTAATGGTTTAGTTGTAGCAACTCTTGAATTTTCTTTTTCTATTGAAAGCATATTTTATCTAGAATAAAAATGTCGAAAGAAACAGCGTCTATGAGAGAAATACAACACAACCGACAACTCATTATACAAGCTCTAAATAAGAACACAACAAACTTTTCAAACTATTCTAAGATATCTGAGTCATTGAAAGAAGGAAACTTAAAACTGACAATGAACCAATGACAGATGAGTTTCTGTTTCAAGCAATAGGAACCATACTGTCTGTATAAATCCAACAAAAGGAACTTTAAACGAGAAACCTATAGATGAACTTCTTTTGAAAGCAGATGTTGACACAAAGCTGACAAAGAGTATGTCATTGAAAAAGTTCAAGAAGAACATGACAGAGCAGATGCAACATATGCAACAAAAGAACATACTCATCCTGAACTAGCGGACAAAACATATGTTGACAATAAAATGTCAAGTGAAGTGACAAGAGCTGACAAAGAATATTCTAAAAAGACTCATACACATACCATTGCAAATATTACAAACTTACAAGAAACCTTAAACAGTAAAAGTGCCGTTGGACATACACATACCATTGCAAATTTACAAACTTACAAGAAACCTTAAACAGTAAAAGTGCCGTTGGACATACACATACCATTGCAAATATTACAAACTTACAAGAAAACCTTAAACAGGAAAAGTGACGTTGGACATACACATACATCTTCTGAAATAACAGACTTAAACGTTAGCCTTGAAAAGAAGGCAGATAAGAACCATACACACGATTTCTTCGCAACTGTTGGTATAGAAAATATTGCAGGAACGGTTGAAGAACCTGATGGAACTGGTGGGGATGCATTAAATTGGAAACCTCCTAACTTTCCACAAGGTTTAACATCGGATGATGACATAACAACGATGAAATACATTAGATGTAGAAATGTCTATGTCATGGAGGATGAAAACAAAGTTAAATTCACTGCTCAAGATTTATATGATAAGAAAGCTGACAAAACAGAGCTTCAAACGTTAAAGACAGAAATACTTCAAACACTATATCCTATAGGTTCTATTTACACGTCAATGAACTCTACCAGACCAGAAGTAGTACTTGGTTTTGGAACTTGGACTCAAATAGTCGACAGGTTTTTGTATTGTGCAAACTCTTCAAAGGAAACAGGTGGAAGTAAAACGATTTCAGGTGAAAACTTACCTGCACACAGTCACTACATAGATTTAAGTACATCTCAAGCAGGTTGGCATAAGCATAGATTTTGGGATTGGTCAGCAATGAAAAAAGGTAAAGGATATGATGTTAAAGACAACGTTCAGTTTGCTATAAATTGTTTCTGGGGTAGCACACAGGGAGAAGGAAACCATACACATCGCGTTTCAGGGTATACGCAAACAACGGACAAAGTAAAGACTACATGCCACCTTACATGACAGTTTACGCATGGTATAGAATTGCTTAGTCGTCATTTTCAACTTCTTTAGCATATTCGTCAGGAGTTGTCTTATATTTGTTAGGAACTGTCTTTGAAAGTATACCACCTTGAACCTTAACAAGTTTGAAACGAGGTCTGACAATAGTAGTTTTATCTTCTGCTTGCAGTCTGTACATTTTGCCATGTTTGCCTAAAACTTCATAATATTCTCTTGTATACTTTCTTCTATTTTTACGAACCGAATGTGAGTACCTGTCGAGTTCCCATTGTTGTCATAAGTCAATAGTATTTTCATATGGGTCGCGTTTAGGTATTTCTATTTTTACTTTGTCACCTTTCTTAAGTTTGAAGCCTGGCATTCTTTCTTGTTTGTCTCTTTTGACTAAACTATTAAATATATAGTCTTTCTCTAAGTCAGGGTTGTTTTTCATTTCTTCGGGGAGTGGTTTCCCAAACCTTTTTGTTTACGGCTATTGTAAATATTTAAAACTTGTCTCATCTTTGCCATGGAGAAGTGTCTATATTTGTCGTCATATGACATTTCATCTACCTCACCACCTTGTGGTTGATTTAAGTCTCTTAAGATTTTTATACAACTGTCAATGACACCAAGAGCAGAATGGTTTTGGTCGACAATGAAATATTGGTTTACATTTTTTGAACGCAGATAGTTTTTAATATCGTCTGATTTGAAAGAACTTTCACAGTCAGATGTCAGTTTTTGTTGGATGGTATTTGTCAACGAATATTGTCAAAGCAGTTTTCACATCTAAAATATTTTTGGACCATAATGGTATGGCTTCACAGTATCTTGTGTTTTGACCAACAAATATTAGCCAGTATGGTGGTCCATCTTCTCTATATCTCGGAATGTTTTCCAAGATATCCATAAACCAAGCATTTGGTGTTGAACTAAAGATTTTTACCATGAGTGCTTTCTTTGTCGCTTTAGAAACATACGGGTCCTTGTTTGAATTCGTCATTTTTAACCATAAGAAATGGGTTTATTTGGCGCATTAGCAGGAGTCGCATCTAGATTTTTACCCGCAGTGGGAACACTAGCCAGAGTGCATTTGGAATTGGAAGGAAGATTTTGAGTACATTAGGTATACTGAAAGAGAAAGCACAACCTATTATACAAACTGTACAGAAAGGTTGGGAGGTAGCACGAGATGCAGCAATCTTATTCCAAATCCTGAAACAAGAGAAAAGTTCAAGGATGGATGGACAATGTAGGAAGACAAGCAGGAAACTACTATAAAAAGCAAATGACTACTATAACAAGCAGGGCACTACATGGACCAAGGTGAAAGATTTTTTAACAGAGGATATAACCTGCACAACAGTGGGTAAACAACAACCAACCTCAACCCGCCTCAAACGTGGGGAATGTAAATTTTTTTACTGAGATGAAATGAACAATACAGCATTGAGACAAATGGGCTCAAGATGGCTTTGTCGGCTTCAGCAGTTACACAACCACGTGTTTGTCAAGTTCTTCCTATACCTCAGGAAGTTTTAGACCGACTTAAAAAACCTAAACAAACCAGTTGAAAACAAACCAAACTAAAATTTTTTACTGAGATGAAATGAACAATGCAGCTTTAGACAGAATAGGTCATGGAAGACCACCTTTTAAACCACGTGTTTGTCAAGTTTTTCATATACCTCAGGAAGTTTTAGACCGACATAAAAAACCTAAAACAACCAGTTGAAACAAACCAAACTAAAATTTTTTACTGAGATGAAATGACCGAAGAAGTTGAAACAGTAGATTTGACACCACAAACAAAAAGTTCAGAACCATTGTCAAAACCTGTCAAAGAACTTACAGATGAAGAGAAAAATTCAATAATAGAAAGTGCTAGGTCTGGAAATACAAACTCTAACTACAAAGTCACTTTTCATAAAAATGGAACGGCAAGTATCTCAAAAAAGAAACAGACTCTCACAAATAAAATATTGAAGTCTGAAGGAGCTTTCGAGACAACAGATGGAAAAGTTTACTTCACTGACCAACAGTTCATTATAGAACATCTCATTGACTTAGAGTCGAAATATTCTAAACTTTACAACAAACACAAAAAGTTGAAAGGAAAACAAAAACAGATGGCATATGACATTTATGAAGATGTTGACGACACAACTGTTCCAGCAAGTGAGGTAAAGTCAGATGAACCGAAAAGTGACGAAAAACCAATAGAAGAAGAGAAACCAAAACCAAAGGTTAGTTTCAATACTAAACCAAGTCAACCTTCATTAGCTGGTATGGGTTGGCGTCAAAGACTTATGGCAGCCGGTGGTTACGTAAAGTAAAGAAAAAAACATTTTTTTATTTTTATAAAAATGCCCCCGTATAGAATGGATAGAAGGTCTGCTAGAATAAAAGCAGAGTTAGAAAGATATGGTTGGAGAGTTTCGAAGAAGTTTAAATATAGGAAGGGAAAGCCAATAAAAGTCTATGACAAACTGTCTGGTCTTCGCTACGAAATGGACTTAGAAACAGCACGCGCAAATTATCCAAACAGATTAGAGAGGTTAGAAGAAGAGCGTCTTATGGACATGCCTTTCGATGTTAATGAACCGCAAGTTGAAGGACACGACGGCTTTGCCAGATTCTACTGGAAACATGACGAACAATTGCATCCTTTGAGAAGGAAAAAAGGAAAAGGTGAAGACGCACATGCTCCCATGGAAAGAACAAGATATGCATATGAAAAGTATCGTGAGGTTAGAAGTAAAATTACATCTGGTCGAACCTTTACAGTAAACTTTGACGAAGGAAAGAACAAAGAAGGCTTCATGGGAGTACTTGCTGCCATACAAGACGGAAATAAGAAAGGATACAATCTCAGACTAACCGTAACAGATTTAGATGGTCATATTTACTATGCACATGGCAATGTCACAACAGCCGCACAACTTCTTGACGCTTTCAAGACTACAAAGAGAGAACAAATGTTTGACTCCGACTCAGATATTTTGAATGCGATTGAAGGAATTGCAAGCGTGAAGTTCGAATGGTATCAACCCAACCCTCAAGCAGTCAGACAACATGCTGGATACTTCCCGTTCAGAAATAAGTCTGACATTAACCTGACAAGGTATGGAATTTACAATTCAATTGAAAAAATTGTCAATGAACCTTGTATTCTTACATGTCTCAGGAACTCTGGTCTTGTTTCAGAAGAGAAGATGAAGTATCTTGAGTCATGTGTGAAGACAAGGTACATTCTTAGAAGTCAATTGACAAAAATTGCACCGTTGGCAAATGTGAATATCCGAGTCAACATTCCGACTGAGAAAGGTTCTTCACATGACGACTATGTTGTTGACTTCAAATTGCCATGGTTGAAGATTGTACTTGTCCACAACCACTTCATGTTGAACGAAAGTCTTACAAACCCATTGTTCGGAAAAGGTAAGTGCAACATTGTCAGAGCTGTTAACATTCTTTTCGAGAAAGGCTTGTTGGAACCAATTCCAGATGACAAGCTGACAGAAACTTTTGTACCAAAAGACGAAACAAACTTTTCATTGTTGGTAAGACCAAAAGTTGTTCCAGACAAAGTTATAGCACAAAAGAAGTACACAGTTCCAAAAGGAGTTGGATTGTTCGGATACCAACCTGAACCAGAAGAACTTCCAATGAGGTTGCAAGAACTTCAAGATGCTATAAACAAACTTCCATTGAGACATCCAATTGACGTCAAATTGTATTGGAGAGCATCTGAGTTAGGTCAGAAGGTTTTATATGAAACAGGTTGCTTCGACGATGTTTATGAGATAACAGGAGAAGTTTCTCAGAAGATAAGAGACTCACTTGAATTTCCACGAACTGGGCCAATTGGATGCGACAAGTTCGACTCATATGAAAAAATATACTATGTCGACCTTAACGCTGCGTACATGAGGTTCGTCCAATATATTCCAACTGGAATTCCAAACGAAAAAGGTGAGTTCCCGGGAAAGAACTATACAGTTGGAAAAGTCATACAACAACTGTATGATATTAGGAAAGCTTCAAACCCCAAACTTGCAATGACAATCAAATTGCTTATGAATTCGACATGGGGATATTCCATTAAGAAACCTCAAAAGATGAAGAGTAAACACTATGAGAAGGTCGACAACTTTGTTGAAAGGTTTTCTCCTTTTGTTTTGAAGTACGAGTTCACCGAAGGTCAAAATGGCTTAGTAACCACAGTAAAACCTATTGTCGAACATTGGTCCTACCCTCAGTTCGCAAAGGCAGTCCTTGACAACTACAACAAATTCTTCTCCGAGGTTAAATCCAAAATTGTGGTATACTATGAGAACATTGACGCACTCATGACGAACGAGGAAGGCTATAACAAACTCATTGAAATGGGTTTAGTCGGTGAAAAGATGGGCCTTTTTAAGCTAGACAAGGTATTTTCCGAAGTTCATGTTCTCTCCAAGCGTAAGTACTGGGCCGTACTTGAAGACGGCACAGAAATAAAACATTGCATGAAATAAAAAATTGCATACCATTTTAAAACGTTTTTAAAACAGTATATTTTTACATATATAAAATGCTTCAGGTTGAAAAACAAAGAACAAAAGTAGCAGATACAAAACCGTTAGACTATATCTTTACAAACGCTGGTAGGAATATATCAGATGAAGAAATTTCATCTCGATCTTACAGGTTTGACTATCCAGTTCGTTGGCTTCAAAGTCCTTCAGATGCAAAGGCAATAGGATTTAGAAGAGTTTTGTTTTCAAATAGAACTAACGCATTCATGTTCGCAGTATATTTTCACGGTCAGTATAAAGGTTCTGATGGTCTAATAGAAAAATTTGACGAAATGAAAATCTTTACAATTCGTTCAGACGAAAGTCTTGAAAAAACTCTAAATGACTTTCAAACTCAAATAAACAAATACTACTGGGAATTTCAAGAAAAATACCACTCTTTACTAAATGGAACATACTATCTGAAGCTAGAATACGACAAGATGAACTCCACAGTTTCATTTCAAAAGATTGAAATTAACCCTCCAAGAGATACAGAGTTTTTATATTGGGGAGTAGACAAACGTTCTTGGGCGCAATTTCTTCGGTTACTAAACCAGAACGAACCATTACCACCAGATGGTCCATTTAAATTTATACTCCCACCAACAGATTTGACAGTTTATAGAAACGTGTTCGATCCTCAAAATGTCATGTGTCATGCAAGTTTCAGTTCAAGCAACAACAGTTTTCTTTGTATCGGTAAGGACTTTTATGACTTTGCTTCTAAATTCTACGAACCACCTAGTAACAGTTTCTCTGACTTTCAAGTTTGGTTCACAACAAACGGTGTGCAACATATTTTACCATTATACTATGACTTTTATCTCGAATTGTCTTTCATATACAACTACGGAAAAGTGCTGAAAAAGTACTGAAAAATATATTTTAGGTGAAGAGGTGAGATCTCACCTGTTTTCTCACCTCTTTTCTCACCCTCTTGAATTTTCATGAATTTCCTTAAGATAGAAAATATATTTTAGGGTAGATGGTTTTTTAGGTGTCACCAGGTCACCAGGTCCCCAGGTCCCCAGGTCCCTCGGTCCCCAGGTCATTTTAACTTCTCTGAAAAAGTGTGACAACATGACATTTAGACAACAACACAGGAAATAAACTTCATCGTACATGTTTTGTCAAAACTTCTTCATCGTATTCTTTCACCCGTTGAATTTTGTATAAAAAGCAACCCGCTGTTTTCCGCCGGTTGGTATATTCTTCACAAAATGCTTGTTTTGAGGTCGAGCCACTTTTGGCTCCACCTGTTTTTTCAACCAAAACTCATTTTTTTCGGCAAAAATATATTTTATGTTAGCATGTTAGATCTAACACGTTTTCTAACCACTTTTCTAACATCGTAGAAAACACACAAAACTCTTGAGTTTTATACAGAATTCGGCAAAAATATATTTTATGTTAGCATGTTAGATCTAACACGTTTTCTAACCACTTTTCTAACATCGTAGAAAACTCTCGAAATTCATGAGTTTTGACACTTTCATAAAAAACATAAAAAATAAAGTTAGTTTTTTTAAAAAAATATTTTTTATTTTTATTGTAAGAACATGTTAGCAACAACTTCACCAAACTCGTTAATCATGAACCCAACTTCAATGTTAGTAGAGATGAAAAGCTTCATTCCTTCTTCATATACTTTCGAAACAGAAATCCAGAAGATAAAGCAGGAACTTCTCCAAGGAGATTTAGATTGCACTGCGAAAGATGAAACAAATGAAGAATATCTTTATGAAATGCAGGATATTATTGACCATCTACCTAAACTTCCTGAAATACAACAACAAAAGCTTACTATTCCAGAATTTGAAGAAATTGAAGTCAAAGCAACTGACTCAGTAGAAACCAAGAAGTTCATACGTAAGGTAAACTATGAGTTTCTTGGATTTCATTGCAACCACAAAGTCATGGACAAAGACTGCGATATGGTATATAAAAATGTTTCTGACATATATAAATCTGAAGAATTTAAGACCTACGACAACTTTGTTTCGTTAGTTGCAAAATGTGTATGGCAGATAAGAGATAAAGATAGAAGAGGTAAAGTATGGAACCAACAGATAAAACCAGCAACTTTTGAGTTAAAGAAAACCATTGACGCCTTAGTTGTACTTGCAGGTTTTATTTCAATGTACAATGCTAAAATGAACCCACAATGTTCAAAATGTAAAGCAGCAATGAGGAAATATAACTACTCCGTCAAAGAGATAGAACGTATGAGAAACGACTATGCAGATTTAAAGAAAGAAGCAGAGAAACCAGCAGAAGATAAAATGGACATGTTGACATTTCTGAACAAAAACTATCCAACTGCTGACGATTTCCTTCTATCTGACGTCAAGAAGAAGTATAAAGATACATTCAATATTGTTAAAACTTTTGATATCCTTCGTGAAGAAATAGAAGCTACAAAACTGTTTAAAGTCATGAACCATCGCAACATATACCATGTAAAACGCTTGTAAATAGTTATGTTAGAAAAGTGGTTAGAAAACGTGTTAGATCTAACATGCTAACATAAAATATATTTTTGCCGAGTAAAATGACCAAATTTCATTATATAACTGTTATGAGTGACGAAGAGAACTTTGACACTTCGTCAAAAAAATCCCTGAAATCATATCTTTTATACAAAATTCAAGAGGTGAGAAAAGAGGTGAGAAAACAGGTGAGATCTCACCACTTCACCTAAAATATATTTTTGCCTGATTTACACTCATTGACGATGAAATTCATGACAAAACATTTACGATGAAGTATATTTCCTGTGTTGTTGTCAAAATGTCATGTTGTCACCGTTTTCAAAAAGATGTTAGTTGACCGAGGGACCTGGTTAGATCTAAAATATATTTTTGCCGAGTAAAATGACCAAATTTCATGAATTTCCTCATATGTTTGCGACCGGTGGAAAACCGCGGGTCGAGATTCCATTCGAAAATCGTGGAAAATTGCGAGTGGGAGAAAAACCCTGGTCGCCTAAAACTCATGAAAATCGTAAAAAAATGCGAGTAGGGAAAAAACCGGGGTCGCCTAAAACTCATGAAAATCGTAAAAAAATGCGAGTACGGAAAAAACCGTAGTCGCCTAAAACACATGAAAATCGTAAAAAATTGCGACCCCGACTTTTCCCGGGGTCGCCTAAAACTCATGAAAATCGTGAAAAAATGACCAAATTTCATGATATAACTGTATTTTTTTGACGAAGAGAACTTTTGCACTTCGTCAAAAAATCCCTGAAATCATATCTTTTATACAAGATAAAAAAATAGCGTTAGTTTTTATTTTTTTTATTTTTTTATTTTGTATGTAAGAACAGGAAATGACAAACACTGAGTTTGAAACAGTTAAAAAGATAGACAATGAGACCAAGGTGGTTAGAATAGGTGATTTAAACGTAAGATACTCAAAGAAATACAAAAAATATTCTTTGTCAGACATTTTAACACTATCTGAAGGAAAGAAAGCACACGACTGGGTTAAAAATGCTTCTACTCAGAAAATTTTGACAAAAAATCCTGAGCTTATGATATCGGTAAGATTCTATGGAACAAGAGCATATCTTATAGACAAAAGTCTTATACCAGTAGTTTTGTTCTGGATTGACCCAGTTGTTGGATATAATTTCATAACATATGGTTCATTCGATACGGAACGTTGCAGTGAAGGCTTACTTTACATCGTTCAGAAACCGAAGGACTTCAATACAAAAAGATATAAGATAGGAAGAACATATAATATAACTCAAAGATATGACAGTATAGTCAATAGAGTTAAGGTTGTGTTTGTGAATGATATGAGAGCTGCTGAAACAGAACTACTTGAAAAGTTTGAGAAAATGTATGGTGCTCCCACGAAAGGTAAAGAAACGTTTGAAGTAGATGAGATCGACAAAGCTATAAAATTATTTGACGAAGTTGCTGAAAAATACATGTAAAGCGTTTATTTTTGGTCTTTTATACAAGATAGAAAATAACGCTAATATTTTTTATTTTTATTTTTTATTTTGTATGTAAAGACAGATATGACAACAACAGAGAACACAACAACTGCTATCGTTCATGAAGCTATAGATGAAGAATACGAGTGGGTTCAGTATAACAAACAGTTACGTCTCATTCGTTCGGTCAAAGATGACATGTACCAAATGCAAAGTATTTTGACAGCATGTTTTGCTCCAGATACCAAACATACAGACGATTGGTTCAAAAACCAAAGCACACAAGAACTTTTGAGCGAAGCACAGCGAGACAGACTTTTTTCGGGGTCGCCAAAACTCTATGAAAATCGTAAAAATTTGCCAAATGGTTTGAGAGGTTGGTATGTACATAGACTTCTTGTAAATAATGTGGCACAATGGGCTTCAGCTCGCTATGCTTGGTATATTTGCAGACTTCTTGACGAAATTCATAGACAAGAACGTGAAGAGCTAGAGAACAAGCTAGAAGCAAAAGACAAAAACATACAGAAAAGAATACCACGTTCGGTACCAAAAGGAAAGGAAAAGAACTATAAGTATATGATTTACACTGAAGAGATGGAAAATGAAGAAGACAGAGATATGGTTATGTTGCATTTAGTCAGAAGAAACAACAAAAGCTTTTACGACCTTGCTAAGATTTACAAATCTGACAGAAATTGGTTCTATCGCGAAAACTTACCGATTTCAATGACACCAAATGAAGATGTTAAACAGATAGTTCAAGATACGTTACCTCAAACACACTATGATATGAAAGGTTGTACAATACTTACATTCAAAGAAGATTTGCCGCTACTGAAGGAAAAAATAACAGAGTATTTCGATAACTTCAAAGAGGAAGAGTAAATGAACCATATATTTTTCAAGCTTGACACCAAAGATGGCTCAGGTAGCTCTAGATGGTAAATTGTCTTGTCAAATCCTTCTGGCATTCCGAGTCCTTCCATCCGACAGGAAAAGTTTTTCCTTCCAACAGGAAAAAAATTTCCTTCCAACAGGAAAAGTTTTTCCTTCCAACAGGAAAAGTTTTTCCTTCCAACAGGAAAAAATTTTCCTTCCAACAGGAAAAAATTTTCCTTCCGACAGGAAAAATTTTTCCAGTTGTCCGTCCGTAAACCATTCAAATTTTCGAAAATTGAGAACTTTTTGGCCGACCTTCAGGAAAAATTTTTCTTTCCGACAGGAAAAATTTTTCTTTCCGACAGGAAAAGTTTTTCTTTCCGACAGGAAAAGTTTTTCTTTCCGACAGGAAAAGTCCTTCCTTCCGACAGGAAAAGTCCTTCCTTCCGACAGGACACAAACGAATGGCTGACGTTCCACCAACCGAGTCCATTCCAAAGCCAGAAGAACCGACAGCCCCAGCACCACAACAGACTAAGACTCAAACACTTACATTTTTACGCTTGACTTTTTACAATTTGAACTTTGTTTGCGTAGATGTGAATTCTGAAAGAAGTATGAGGGTCTTGTATGACTTTGTACTTCTCCCATAGTTCATGTCTGTCAAACTTACCTGCCATGGACTCTTTCATAAGTTCCATGAAATCGTCTTCGGACAATCCGGGGAAAAGTACAATGTCAGTAAGTATTCTCTTTACATCCTTACTTAAACTCTTGGCTGTCTGTACACAAATGACAACTGAAATGTTAAAGTGTCTGAGCTTCTTAAGAATTCGACACATGTCTTGTTCTCTGTTCTTTAAAACAAAGGATGAGAAGCAAAGTCATCTAAGATAAGAAGACATCTGTGAGGGTAAGTCTTCCAATTCGTAAGATTGCAATTTCTTTCGAAATGTATTCTATCTCTTTCTGTTTGTTTCTGAAGTGTTTCTTCTCTAATATTCTCTGCATTTCCTCATTTGGGTCTTTAAACCTCGAATTGACATACTCATTTATAGCATTGTACTTCAAAAACTCTTCTTTGGTACTTCTTTATCCAATCTAACAACTCAGTATCTTTTATACATACTAACTTAGACTTTTTTATATATCTTTGAACGAATTGACGGTTTGGTCAAATTGACCAGAAGTACTACAAATGACTACTAACTCATAGAATGGGTTCTTCTCTCATCTAGTTCTTGTTGTTGTGCAGCCATTTTAAGATAAGTGAAAGTCTTACCCGACCCAGGTGGTGCGATTAGACCTGTTATACCATTCTGAGCAAATAAGAACTTGTCATGTATGGGTTTTATCTGAGCATTTTCCAACTTCCTCTTGTTCTTGTTTAAAACATTCTCAAATTTCTTGTCAATGTCAGCAAACTTTTTTTCTAACATATTTTTAGAAAAATTAAAATTTTTATCTTTTAGGAAATGTCTAGCGATTTCGCTATCTATATTCGAGACAAGCTTTTCGACAGCAAAACATCTGTCGACCATAAAATCTTACATAGTGTAAACAAGAAAGGTGAATTTGTTCTAAAGTTCTGTTTCTGGGAATATGACAAGAACCATAAAACCTTAAGCAGAGAAGTCTTAAAATTTGTCAATGACAGACTTGTTGACAGAGATGACGCCTCTTGGAGAGATGAAGTCCAACAAAACTTCTTAGAATGCAAAGAAGACACATGCGCTGTTCTTGAAAATGAAATAGAAAACAGAATAGAAGAGCTATTAAATGACAAAGCACTTTTACAAAAATATGGTTCTGAGAAGTTTGACATAACTCCACCAGAGAAGAAGAAGAGAGAAAAGAAAGAAAAGAAAGTAGAAGAAGAGAAGAAAGAACCAGAGCCAGAGAAGAGATATGACATGTAAAAATAAAATTTTATTTTTAGAACATTTCTGGGTCAATGTCAATGTTCTCTTCCTCTTTAGGAGCAAACACTGGCTTAGACTCTAAAATCTTTTTACCCAATTTACCTTGAACTTCAACTATCTTAGACTCATAATATTCATAGTCGTCTGCTTTCTTTGGTTCATAAGGTATAACAAGTTTGTATGCTTTGCCTTCTTTAAGGTTTGAAACCTTCTGTCAAAACTTTCTTTGACTGTTAACAAACCTTCTATGTCTAAGTCTTCAAATTTCGCACCATTTTTAGTCACAATAGCAAACTTAACTGGTTCGATGTTCCAAACTTTGTCAAATGTAGACTTTTCAAAATGGTAGAAGTAAACATTCAAATATGTGAATGGGTCTAGTTCTTCTTTAAGTCCTGACATGTACTTGTTGACTGAGATGAATTTCGTCATCTTTTCTATCGGATAAAAAAAATATTTTTTTTAAAATTTACTCAGAAAAATTTTTCTTTGTATATACACCATTCTGTACGTCTAAAAGACTTTTGACATTTGCCAAGAATGTTCGTTTAGACGCTGTCATATAACCATACTCTTGACAATACTGTTTATACGAATCGTACAATGACCTTTCATCTAAACACTCAAAGTCAGTTTCATCTATGAACAGTTCATATACACTCTTGTTTGCTTCTAACAATGTTTGTCTCTCTTCGGTATGTGGAATTTGTCTTGGATTGAACTTTGAAATATCTAATGTCATGAAATATGAGAACAAGTGGTTGTAAAAGTTAGGTGTAAAGTTTCTGCTAAGTCGTCAAAATATTCTGTATCTTGCATATGAGCTTCTGACGTTCTGACAACTACATATCTTCTGTCAGAACTTTCTAACTTCATCGGAACGGCATTGTTTGAAACCATGATGAAATTTGCAACATTTTCACAAACTCTTTGGTCTTATACTTTCTTTCAACAACTCCAACTTTGTCTGTTATAAGACTCTTCAAAGCATCTGAGTTCAAAACCTTTGTTGTATCTATACTTTGAAGTTCGTTACATACTATAAGTTTCATATTCTCTATTGAAGAGTTAAATTTACCGCAGATGTTTTCTAAGTTTGTCATATTCGGGTTCGAATAGCCCTCTAACAGTTTGCATAAGATATCTGTAAAGAAAGTGTTCTTACCTGTTCCTTGTTTTCCAATTATGATGAGAGCAGTTTCATTTTTAGCACTTGGATGTTGTAAGATGTTTGCAAACCAACATAAGATATACTCATAGACTCTTTCGTTTCCATTGCATATAATTTCTTTGACATGGTCTAACCAAGCTTCTATAACATTTTCTTTCCATTCTACTTGTTCGTATTTATATCCAGTGAAGATAGAATAGAAGTTTGGAGATGGTGTATAGAACTTTATACCACGAACTGAAAAATCTTCTAACTTTGACAATAAGATATCCCAAGCATCTAACATCTTCATGCCAACTTGTACGACTTTTATTTTCTTAAGTTTCTGTTTACATTCTTGTTCTGAAACTATTGTCGCTTTAGGTTTGTTAAAGACTACATCCCATTCTTTCATGACATAACATTCTGGGGCAGAGTCGACATAAATGACTAAACGTTTCAAATTCTCGACTGCTTTGTTATAGTCTCGAAATGGACACATATTTCTGAACGCTTGGAAGTCATAAAAATCTGAAACGTCTATTCTGTACATTTTTTTATAAAAATAAAAAAAAATATTTTTTATTCTTGAGCTATTTGTTGTTCTTGACTTTGTTGTTGCATTTGTTCCATTTGTTGCATTTGTTGTTCTTGAGCTATTTGTTGTTGAAGTTGTTCTTGTAGTACAATACTTTCACCAGTTGCATCTTCCAATTCGAAACTTTCTGCCGTCATTGACAAATACATAGGACATAAAAGTTTTACAGGAACAAAGTTTGCGTCAACTAAGGTTAAGTTTATGTTTGCTAAAGTGTTTGAGTTTACTAAAGCTGAAAACTCTGCATTCGAATGAACAATAGGCAAACCAGCAGAGAAAGTGTTGTTTATACGCATGAGTATCTTTTGGTCATAGTAGTTTCTGTCGACATTCGAATAGCACTTTGAACCTAAGTTTGAAACAATATATAAAATAGGTGTACTTAAAGTCAATGGAACAGACATTCCTTGTATGACACCTTTTCCTGTTATAGGAAACTGTTGGTAGTAAAAACCAGATATAAGTTTTGTATTATAGCTCATATCGTTTATACTAAACTCAGTCGGACATCCAAACATAATGAAACCTGCTCTAGTTGCAGCACATGTTACATCCGTCCTTAAAGTATTAAATAAGTCAACAAAACCTGTTGGTGGTATATCTGAGTAAGTATCTTCAAAGGAGTATTTTTTACCATTCACAACAAAAAATCTTCTGGTGTCAAAAGAGCAAAACAGGCTTTAGTCGTCATCGTGTTTAAGGTCAGTTTACAATATCGTCCTTGAGGACTTTGTAAGTTTGTTGTTATAGAATTATATGACTCAGGGTTTTTAGTCGTAATAGTATAAACCACTATGTCTTCTGCCATTTACATATATTTAAAAGTTTTTCTGAAAGTGGAGAAGAACTTCATCTAAACTTTCACATGGCGTTTCTTGAAGTTCTCTGTCTAAGAAGTTCAAATATTTTGTAAAGACATAGAACTTTCCTTTGTCTACACGAACAAACAAAACAGGGTCTTTCATATCGTTCAAAAGTGTGTAAAGTCCTTTACATGAAATAAAGTCTATATTGTTTTTCTTCAAACATCTTTCAAGAAGTTTTGACATTTTTACTTAGCAAGTAAATTTTAATGAAATGTTGTGGTCGTCAAATATTTTTATGACGTCTGGGAAACTATATTTTAAGTTCAACGTTTCACCTCCTTTCATAACGTATATCTTGTCAATGACATTATATGAAACACCACAGCAAGCAATGTCGGGTTCTATTTCTTTGATGTTTATATCGTCTGCCTCTGTCAAAAGTTTCAATAGTTCTTTCAAAATTTCATGAGGTGCAATGACATATGAGTTCACTTTTACAGGGTTGTGTTCAACCAAGTTTAACATTATACCAAAGCTTGACAAATCTTCTCCTGAGTTTTAAGTTTGTCTTTAAGTTGTTGGTAGTCGTTTCGAATATCTGCAACAGAACTTAAGTCTCTGCTAACTTCAGGTATGTTGGTTGTTCTTTTACAGGAACTATTGTTATACCATCTTCGTCTTCGTATGGTTTCCCCACTTCAACATCTCTGTCTTTGACATTGACAACAACACTTTGACTGTTTGTTTGAGTTGGTGAATTTAACTTCACATCTGCCATCGCCATTAAACCTTTTGAAACACTTACGCTTCTATTTTTCGGAAATGACATTTTACTTAGAATAAAAAGATGGACGTATTTGAGTATCTCTTCGAATTGAAGCAAAACAAAGTTTACACACACAAACAATACAAGTTCATTGACAGAATAGTTCTTTATACAAACAATGGAAAATGTTATAGAATAGCAGTCTTTGCTGAACCAAAATATTTTCATAAAGCAAAGAAAGTTGGTATAACCGAGATGGTGAAAGTTCTTGAAGCAGACAAAAATATAACAACAAAACTGACCGATATTTCTAAAGGTAAGTTTTAATACAATATTATATCAAAACTGGCGTACTGTCAATATTTGACGGAGAGAAGTCAGTTCAAGAACAACTTACTGACCTGCTGCCAAAATCTGCTCGATGGAAGCTGTCGTTATACCAATCTGAGGAGCCCCAGCAGGTTTCATCGAACGAATCTTCAAAAGAGCATCTTCCGTGAAAAGTGCTATTGGTTTTGTAAACTTCTTTGCTTTCAATTCATCTGGACCGTCTCTGTCACCAGTATATTGTATTTGAACTGTACCAACAGTTGAAATACCACCCATAAAGTCTTCTGAGTCAGCAAATGGAATGCCAAGCCAAAAGTTTGAACGGTCTCCATTTGTATATTGAGTTTTTTGACCTCCTGTATGAGTCCATACTTTCACATATGGCATAATAGAACTTTGCATTTCAGGGTTAATGGTTGTTGTGAAGTTGTTGTTAAAGTTCATAGCATCTAATGTCAAGTTGTATGACCTCATATCCTCAACTGTAGAATATTCTTCTCTTGGATAGTATTTGCCATCTATGTTTATATGATATTTAATACCGGGGTTGTAGAAACAAGAATAGTCATTTATAGTTCGTCTGAACAGTACAAACATAGTATCTGCATGTTTCATTGCAGTTGTTAAGCAATATCTGTTCTTGCACCTGGGTCAGCACTTTGGTTTCCAACTTCACCTGCAAAGTCTTTGACAGATATTTGGTGTATAGGGAACATAAGTGGAACTGCAATATATTTGGCAGCTAAAGCATTTGAAATATCTGGGTCCAACATATAGACTGCAAGTCTGCTTTCTATTCTCTTGCATTCAAACTTTTCGCATGTGAACTTAACTGGGTCCCAAGCAGTTCCAGCAGCATTGAAGTAGTAGTTTACTTCAGTGTTGAGGTTTGAGAAACCAAAGTCTAAGTCAACTTTGTCTTTGCAAAAGTCACAGAACTTGGCTCCACCAGTTCCAGCTACAGAGTGAATGGGTCTTGTGTTGGTGCAATGACTAAGTTATTTTTGCTTGGAGTAAGTTCGATAGAAATTTTTCCTGCCCAGTTTGGCAAGTATCTTAAAAACCTGAAGATGAGGAAAGATGACAAAGGAACTCTAAGTTTCAATTTTACTTTGGTTACTGCTGCTGCAGTTTGTCCAGAAAGGTCAACATAAACTCCTGGAACGTTAGGGTCAAGTCTTCTTATTTTCTCAATAGTTGCATACTGGTCTGTTTGTTCTCTAGCTTGTGGTTGTACTGAGTTTCTCAAAGCGAACCATTCATAGTTTGCCCATGTTACTGTTTGAACTAAGTCAGAGTTAGAATATATCTTATATCCCATGAAAACTTCTGGAGCATATTGGTATCCGACATAGAAAATTCCATTGCAACCTTTCTTGTCAGACAACTTGGCAGAAGGTTTTATTTCAATGTCTTGTTCCACGTATAAGAAAGAGTTGTCAATAGAAATTATATGAAACCTGTCGCAAGCAATATCTACTGTTGTTGAAGAACCTTCTCCAAACTCACCTACGTTTCCATAAGAAACAGCAGTTGTATATTCGTAAGTTCCAGGAACTATTTCTGACCTTCTAATGGCATTGTCGCATTCGTTATACCATTCGGAAACATTTCCATTCATGGCATCCAAAACTGTTGGCGTTATATTCTGAGCGGCGTACATTTCATATGGTAAAAATATAGAATAGTTGGATTTATATGTCATAATAGAACCCACGTGGACCAAGCTTTACTTTCTTCCTGACTGAGTTTTTAACTCTTCTTTTTCCTTCATTGCCACTACTTTCACTAGATGAAGTTACTTCTTCACTACTTTCACTTTGTTCTACTCTTCTCTTCTTCTTTGGTGTCGCTTTGGTAACTTGCCCTCTGCTTCAAGTTGTTGCATCTTTGCCTCATGTTCACCTAGTATGTTGTAAATTTCCCATGTCCTTTTTGCCTTTGGGCTCTGGTCGCCCATCTCAGGTAACCTATATCCTAGAAAGAGTTTGTCATAGTTTGTATTTGAGTCTTCGCGTATTGTTTGCATGACTCTTCCTGAGTTTCCGGTTCAAGCTCTTCAAACAGTGCCTGTCCATATGGAATATGCTCGTTTCCAAATATATGTTTTTGTAGCCATTCTGGTTTTCTTTCCATGTTACCAACTATATCTTTTGTGAATGGGAAAGCTTTTACCCAATCTTTCAGTCTTGCGTCATTTATTTCTGTAGTTGGTTTTATTTTGTCAAGGAACATGTTTTTCAATACTAACATTTCATTTGGTACTGTCCATTTGAGTTTTCTTAAATATTCATCCCTTCTCAGTTCATTGTCTGCAAAGTAAGTTTTTATGACATTTTGTAAACTTTCGTTTGCAAGGTCATGTACAATAGGTTCTCTTCCTTCTCTCTCCCTAACTTTCTTTCTAAACTCTTCACCAAATATACCATCTCTATGGTTCTGTGTAGTTCTTTGAGATAAATGTTCTAGAACGTCAGGTGTTATATTTCCATCAGCCATGTTCATTTCATACTGGTCCAAAATATCTGCATGTTTCATATCTTTCAATGGCATTAAAGCCGCGCTTAAAATACCAGCTATATCTGGTTCACCATTGACTTCCATTGCGTCTACAACTTCTTGGAATTGTGGTTGTAAGTTTATGAACCACCTATCCGGGTTAGCTTTATGACCCCATCTCATTGTAGTTCCATCGTCTGCAGAAACAAAAGTAGGTTTGTTTCCATCTTGGTTAGGTTCTGAATGAACTTTAAACAATGTTTCATTTCTATATGTTTTCTTGAAATTTAACCTTTTATTTTCACCGAGTTCATCCGAAGATTGAACGTTAAATGCTCGTAAGTAAAAAGGGTTGTTGTATTTGTGTACATTTTCTTTCAGTACTTCCATTCTATGCTGAATATTTTCATCTGGTGTTGGAGTCTTTTGTATGTCGGCAAACATTTTTCGATATTCTTCTACTATGTCAGCCGAATTTTTTTTAGACTCTTGGAAATATTCCATATTCTCCGCATACTTGTTGAGGGTCAAGATTTTTCGGCTGTTCCAAATCTTCATCTAGTTCTGTGAAGTTAGTTTCCAAAGGAGGACTTGTTCGTTTCCTTCAGGCTCTTCTAGCTGTTGTTGCTGAACTATTTCTTCCATGTCTGGTTGTATCTGAACTATTCTTCCTGTGGAGTTTCTTGTACCTCATCTGCTGGCATTTCATATATTCCGAGACCGTTTTTAACAAGTTCCCTATCTAAGTCATCCGGACTCATAAACCTTTCTTCTTTCGTTCCGTCTCTATTTTTTACGCGTTTCATGAAGAGAGTTGAATTGTCATTTAGCTCTGACATCAAATATCTCGGAGTAAATTCGTTCATGTCATTTGGATGATATGCTATTAAATCATATCCCTTAGCGAGCTTGTATTTTCCAGGTTTGAATTATATCCCTTTGGTGCTGAGCCATAAAGCTAAATAGGTTCGGGTCAGTATTTCCATCCTTGAACTTTCTAATAGCTTCTTTATATCTGTCACTAAAGTCAATAGTATCTGGGTAACCATAGTCTTCTTTAAGCATTTTTAAGAATTCTTGGTTTCCTTGTTCTCTACTTCTTTTATGTCCTTGCTCTGTTTGTGGTTGTTGTTGGCAGGGTTTTGAACTGTTGGTTGCTGTCTGTTGTGGAGGTGGTTGTTGTGCAGGGTTTTGAACTGTTGGTTGCTGTGCTGTTTGTGGTTGTTGTTGTGCAGGGTTTTGAACTGTTGGTTGTTGTGTTGGTTTTGGTGCATGCCTGTGTCTGTGTCCATGTGACGATGTAAATGTTTAGGTAGTCCTGGTGCAGGTGCTTCTCTTGGAGGGTTTGGTGGTATATAAGTTCCACTAGTAGTATATAAGTTCCACCAGCTGGTATATAAGTTCCACCAGCTGGCACATATGTTCCATCTGCAGCGTAATGTCCTACCTGACTTTTCGTTTTTAAGAAAGCATTTACTAGGTCTGTTTTGGTCTGTTGTAACTCTTTTTCTTGACTTTTCACAACAGTTGCTCTAACGGCGTCATAGGCACTTTGAACTGCCTGTCTCGTTGCTGCATCTGTTATTTTCGTCATATTTTGTGCTACTTCTTTTAACTCTTTGTCGAAACCTTCAGACTTCAGTTTCTTTCCAGATGAGAAGTCGTTCACTGTTTCACCTTACTATGAAGAGCTTCGAAGGCGTTCTTAAAGTCAGCATTTGTTAAAGCTTCATTTGAACTGTCTTCATCCGCTTGTATTTTTGTCCTTATTGACCCTATAAGCTGGGCTGCTTTAGCGTTGGCTTGGGCATCTAACCAGTCATTGTTAGCTTTTATATATTCTGCGCTTTCATTGCCTTTTGCATGGCTGCGTCGTTATTTTTACTTTCTTGTGCTAAGTTTTCATACTGTACGGTTTGGTTTTGCAACTGTAAAAGTTTTTCTGCCTTTACATTTGCTTCAACTTCTTTTTATACTCATCGCTATCCATATATGTCTTCAGGGCTTTTTGTTTTATCTCTCATCTTTCAGTACTTTATATTGAGTAGTATGGTTTTTTCAAATTTACAACATCTTTTCCATTTTTGCTACTTCTGCTGCTTTTTCTGACACTTTTTTCGCATATTCCTCTGTACTTAGTTCTTTCAGTTGTTCTTCTTTCTTCTTTTTCTCTACGTTTAACTCATTGAGTTTCTTTGTGTGTCTGTCATATTCTAGTTTCTTTTCGTTTTCACTTATTTGCTTTCTGTATGTCTATGTTTGACTTTTGACATCTGCTATTTGATTTTTGAGTGAACTCAAATTCATTTGACTTTGAGGGTTATAAGCTGTTCCGTCTGCAGCTCCACCATAGCCTGCCATTTTCGCTAAAAGTGCCGCTCTTAAACCTCCACTCTGTGCACCAAAGAACTCGGTTTAAAAGCATTAGGATTGCTTGACATTTGTTGCAACATAGTGGGGTCATTCAGCATTGTGTTGCAACTGTTGTTGTGGTGTTAGTCTTACTATTGGATGTTTCAATGCTCTCTTCCTCTTACGTATATTCTTACGTATCTTACGTGGCATTTTAAGTGAAGTTAAAAAGCGGTTTTATACTAAACATCTTCGGGGCTAGAGGGCACGAAGTGCCTGGAAGCCCCAATGCCTTTTTTTTTTTTTTTTAACAGAATAGAACAATCACCAAATTTTTTTTTTGAAATTAAAAAATAAAAGTAAAAAATATAAAGTAATCTAACCAAAAAAGATATTTAAAAGTAGGGTTGTTAAAAATATCAAAAATTAGCGTTTTGAAGACACCATTGTTGTAAACAGAAATTCATCAAAAGTGAGACCTCAGAAAAGCTAAAATATTGAATTTTTGGAACTTTTGATAGAGCACGTTTTTAAATATTAATTAAAGTAAATGTATATTTTGTAAAGATTCTTTTTAATAAAAAATAAAATTTTGAGAAGAACACAAAATCTTCTGAAAAATAATATCACATAAACTCATATTATTTTCTAATATATAACTATTTATATAAAAATCAAATTCAATTGATCTTAAAAAGCGAAGGATAAACCTCAAAATTTACGAATATAATGAGTGGGAATATAATGCTTATCTATCATAAAACCATATGAAATATCAATTTTGCTTTACGCCTATTCCCACTCATTATATTCGTAAATTTTGAGGTTTATCCTTCGCTTTTAAGATCATTGAATTTGATTTTTATATAAAATAGTTAGATATTAGAAAATAATATGAGTTTATGTGATATTATTTTTCAGAAGATTTCATTCTATATGCCTATGAAAAGTACTCTCAAAACTAACTTTTCCCTAATTATAATTAAATCTAGAATATTGTATTATGTTTAGTATTATTTCATTTTTCTCATTCAATTTAGAATTTACAAATGTCAAAAAATTGAGAGCTGTCACTTTTGATGAATTTCTGTTTATTACACCATGGTGTCTTATAATTTTCCCTTCCTTATTGGCGTGTAGAAATAAATGCGCCAATAGATTGAAGAAGAAGAATTGTTTTTCTCTTAATGAACTTTAATCCTTTTGATATAAGAATATTAAAAACATTAATATAATTTCGATTTCGGAAATTAAATTTCCAAATTTTTTGTCGATTTCGGAAATAACAGGATCCCGCATCCAACACGCAACAAACAAAACACAAAACACACTTTTTGGTTCTTTCATCGTTTTAATCGTAATTTATGTAATACATGATTTGGATAAATTTTACAAAAATAGAACCTATATTATATTCTTTTCAAAGATTCTTGCAAATCATCAACAATAATTGTATTTTTAAAAAACGATCAAATTATCCTTTCATTATTTTAAACTTAAATTAGTTTTTATGATTGACTAAAGCAATCATATTTATTCATCATTAAATAAACAAAAAAATAATATTTGAGAGTTATTTCAAAAAAAACACATTGAATTTATTAATTTGTCTCAATTTCAGTATTATAAATTTTTATAATTTCAATATTTGAAATACACTTTTTAATATTTCAATATTTATGATATTTCAATGTATTAAGTGGTCTCAAATGAGCTTCTCAAATATAAGTTGGCCTATTCAAATAATAAAATTAAATAATATTTAAAATAACAAATAAAAGTGATTGAGGTCATAGCAAAACGGCTGTTTCAGTCATTAATTCTTAAAAATAAAAAAGGTAAAAACTAAATACAATGGGTAAAATTCAATAGTGTCTGTGCTATCGTTCAATTTGAAGGTGTCTTTTGAAACCGCAAGACACATTGAATTTTTGAATAGTGTATTATGGTTTGACAGACACCAATGAAAAAAATAAAATGATGTTTATTTTAAATATATAAGATCCTTATATAAAATATAAATATTTTATCGTTTTATTTTCTTGTTTTAGAAATGTTTTTTATTGAAAAATCAATAAAACTAACTCCAAAATAAAATTTTTGATTTAAAGACACTATGATGACACCAGGCAAATCTTCCAAGACACCTATCGTCGGGAATCTAACAACCCTATTTAAAAGAATTTTGGAAAAAACAGAATAAGGATAATGATATTATTTTAGATACACAATCGATGTACTGAAGAATAATCCGGTAAAATGATGATATAAAATTAGATTATTTTACAAGTAGCTAAAGAATAAAACTATAATATAAAATAAATGAAGTTTAATGAAACAATAAAGGTTAAATAAATAATTAAAGATTTTTATTTATATCAGTATTTAGAAGAAGTAACAGCTGACACTTGGTAGAACAACTTCTTTATGTCTAGAAAAATTCTATCTTGCCTTTTATTTTTTTCTCGCTGTGAAACGTATTCGGTCTTTTTTTTAAAAATTAATTTTTGTTAGAGATAAGAGCTAAAACTCGGTAAACAACTTCTTTATGTCTAGAAAATGTCATATTCTATTGCCTTTTATTTTTTTTTCTCGCTGTGAAACGTATTCGGTCTTTTTTTTAAAAATTAATTTTTTGTTAGAGATAAGAGCTAAAACTCGGTAAACAACTTCTTTATGTCTAGAAAATTCTATCTTGCCTTTTATTTTTTTCTCGCTGTGAAACGAATTCGGTCTTTTTTTTAAAAATTAATTTTTTGTTAGAGATAAGAGCTAAAACTTTGCAGACAACTCCCCCATGTCTAGCAAATTTAACATTCGTCTCCCATTTTTATATATTTGGTTTAGAATGTTCGAAAATGCGTAATATGGTCATTAATATTAATTGAAAAGAACGTTGAATTAATTCAATCTGATCTCACAAAATATTTTAAATTACAAACTTTGTAGTTTGAATAGACAATTAGTAGTAAACTCAAATAACTAGTTTATTTTTGAATAAAAATTATTTGAATTCATTCAATTTTGTGAATTTTCCTTCAAAAATCAAGTTTAAATATCTTATTTGCCATATAATTATAAATACAATGAAACATATTCGAAATTGAAAAGAATGACTTTTTCTGTTCTTTCAATCATTCAATTTGAATTTTGCAATATTGGATTTCTCATTAAGTAGCTATTAAAAACAACAAGCAATTTAACTGACATTCAAATTTATTTGTGTTATATTCAATCTTCTCAAAACTTATAATTTTCGGCTATAGCATGATTATATGCTATATTGTTGTAAACAGAAATTCATCAAAAGTGACACATCAGAAAAGCTAAAATATTGAATTTTTGGAACTTTTGATAGAGCACGTTTTTAAATATTAATTAAAGTAAATGTATATTTTGTAAAGATTCTTTTTAATAAAAAATAAAATTTTGAAGAAGAACACAAAATCTTCTGAAAAATAATATCACATAAACTCATATTATTTTCTAATATATAACTATTTTATATAAAAATCAAATTCAATGATCTTAAAAGCGAAGGATAAACCTCAAAATTTACGAATATAATGAGTGGGAATATAATGCTTATCTATCATAAAACCATATGAAATATCAATTTTTGCTTTACGCCTAATTTTTGACGACAATTAGCAAAAAATGTTAAATGTTAACACTCAGTCCATTTGAATATGAAAAATAAAATTGACTTTGATTAAATGTTTTTATTTATCATGCAATTCTTCTTGCGACCAAAGATTTGAATAAAATTTCAAAAAATAAGATAGCTTAAAAAATAATATACGGTAGTGTTTACTAATAGAAAAAAAAAAAAAAAAAAGGTATTGGGGCTTCCAGGCGCGTTGCGCCCTCTAGCCCCGAAGATGTTTAGTATAAAACCGCTTTTTAACTTCACTTAAAATGCCACGTAAGCTACGTAAGAATATACGTAAGAGGAAGAGAGCATTGAAACATCCAATAGTAAGACTGACACCACAACAACAGTTGCAACAACAAATGCTGAATGACCCCACTATGTTGCAACAAATGTCAAGCAATCCTATGCTTTTAAACCGAGTTCTTGGTGCACAGAGTGGAGGTTTAAGAGCGGCACTTTTAGCGAAAATGGCAGGCTATGGTGGAGCTGCAGACGGAACAGCCTATAACCCTCAAAGTCAAATGAATTTGAGTTCACTCAAAAATCAAATAGCAGATGTCAAAAAGTCAAACATAGACATACAGAAGCAAATAGGTGAAAACGAAAAGAAACTAGAATATGACAGACACACAAAGAAACTCAATGAGTTAAACGTAGAGAAAAAGAAGAAAGAAGAACAACTGAAAGAACTAAGTACAGAGCAATATGCGAAAAAAGTGTCAGAAAAAGCAGCAGAAGTAGCAAAAATGGAACAAGATGTCATAAATTTGAAAAACCATACTACTCAATATAAAGTACTGAAAGATGAAGAGATAAAACAAAAAGCCCTGAAGACATATATGGATAGCGATGAGTATAAAAAGGAAGTTGAAGCAAATGTAAAGGCAGAAAAACTTTTACAGTTGCAAAACCAAACCGTACAGTATGAAAACTTAGCACAAGAAAGTAAAAATAACGACGCAGCCATGCAAAAGGCAATGAAAAGCGCAGAATATATAAAAGCTAACAATGACTGGTTAGATGCCCAAGCCAACGCTAAAGCAGCCCAGCTTATAGGGTCAATAAGGACAAAAATACAAGCGGATGAAGACAGTTCAAATGAAGCTTTAACAAATGCTGACTTTAAGAACGCCTTCGAAGCTCTTCATAGTAAGGTGAAACTAGTGAACGACTTCTCATCTGGAAAGAAACTGAAGTCTGAAGGTTTCGACAAAGAGTTAAAAGAAGTGCACAAAATATGACGAAAATAACAGATGCAGCAACGAGACAGGCAGTTCAAAGTGCCTATGACGCCGTTAGAGCAACTGTTGTGAAAAGTCAAGAAAAAGAGTTACAACAGACCAAAACAGACCTAGTAAATGCTTTCTTAAAAACGAAAAGTCAGGTAGGACATTACGCTGCAGATGGAACATATGTGCCAGCTGGTGGAACTTATATACCAGCTGGTGGAACTTATATACTAGCTAGTGGAACTTATATACCACCAAACCCTCCAAGAGAAGCACCTGCACCAGGACTACCTAAAACATTTACATCGTCACATGGACACAGACACAGGCATGCACCAAAACCAACACAACAACCACCTCCACAACCAGCACAACAACCACCTCCACAACCAGCACAACAACCACAAACAGAGCAAGGACATAAAAGAAGTAGAGAACAAGGAAACCAAGAAATCTTAAAAATGCTTAAGGAAAAATATGGTTACCCAGATACTATTGACTTTAGTGACAGATATAAAGAAGCTATTAGAAAGTTCAAGGAAGGAAATATTGACCCGAACCTATTTAGCTTTATGACTCAGCACCAAATCGAATATAATCTCAAACCTGGAAAATACAAGCTCGCTAAGGGATATGATTTAATAGCATATCATCCAAATGACATGGATGAATTTACTCCGAGATATTTGATGTCAGAGCTAAATGACGATTCAACTCTCTTCATAAAACGCGTAAAAAATAGAGACGGAACGAAAGAAGAAAGGTTTATGAATGCGGATGACTTAAATAGGGAATTTGCTAAAAACCGTCTCGGAATATATGAAATGTCACGAGATGAGGTACAAGAAACTCCACAGGAAGAAATAGTTCAGATACAACCAGACATGGATGAAATAGTTCAGCAACAAAAGCTAGAAGAGCCTGAAGGAAACGAACAAGTCACTCCTTTGGAAACTAACTTCACAGAACTAGATGAAGATTTGGAACAGCCGAAAAATCTTGACCCTCAACAAGAGTATGCGGAGAATATGGAATATTTCCAAGAGTCTAAAAAAAATTCGGCTGACATAGTAGAAGAATATCGAAAAATGTTCGCCGACATACAAAAGACTCCAACACCAGATGAAAATATTCAGCATAGAATGGAAGTACTGAAAGAAAATGTACACAAATACAACAACCCTTTTTACTTACGAGCATTTAACGTTCAATCTTCGGATGAACTCGGTGAAAATAAAAGGTTAAATTTCAAGAAAACATATAGAAATGAAACATTGTTTAAAGTTCATTCAGAACCTAACCAAGATGGAAACAAACCTACTTTTGTTTCTGCAGACGATGGAACTACAATGAGATGGGGTCATAAAGCTAACCCGGATAGGTGGTTCATAAACTTACAACCTCAATTCCAAGAAGTTGTAGACGCAATGGAAGTCAATGGTGAACCAGATATAGCTGGTATTTTAAGCGCGGCTTTAATGCCATTGAAAGATATGAAACATGCAGATATTTTGGACCAGTATGAAATGAACATGGCTGATGGAAATATAACACCTGACGTTCTAGAACATTTATCTCAAAGAACTACACAGAACCATAGAGATGGTATATTTGGTGAAGAGTTTAGAAAGAAAGTTAGGGAGAGAGAAGGAAGAGAACCTATTGTACATGACCTTGCAAATGAAAGTTTACAAAATGTCATAAAAACTTACTTTGCAGACGATGAACTGAGAAGGGATGAATATTTAAGAAAACTCAAATGGACAGTACCAAATGAAATGTTAGTATTGAAAAACATGTTCCTTGACAAAATAAAACCAACTACAGAAATAAACGACGCAAGACTGAAAGATTGGGTAAAAGCTTTCCCATTCACAAAAGATATTGTTGGTAACATGGAAAGAAAACCAGAATGGCTACAAAAACATATATTTGGAAACGAGCATATTCCATATGGACAAGCTCTGTTTGAAGAGCTTGAACCGGAAACTCAGGACAGAGTCATGCAAACAATACGCGAAGACTCAAATACAAACTATGACAAACTCTTTCTAGGATATAGGTTACCTGAGATGGGCGACCAGAGCCAAAAGGCAAAAAGGGCATGGAAAATTTGCAACATACTAGATGAACATGAGGCAAAGATGCAACAACTTGAAGCAGAGGGCAAGTTACCAAAAGCGACACCAAAGAAGAAGAGAAGAGTAGAACAAAGTGAAAGTAGTGAAGAAGTAACTTCATCTAGTGAAAGTAGTGGCAATGAAGGAAAAAGAAGAGTTAAAAACTCAGTCAGGAAGAAAGTAAAGCTTGGTCCACTGGGTTCTATTATGACAAATAAATCCAACTATTCTATATTTTTACCCATATGAAATGTACGCCGCTCAGAATATAACGCCAACAGTTTTGGATGCTATGAATGGAAATGTTTCCGAATGGTATAACGAATGCGACAATGCCATTAGAAGGTCAGAAATAGTTCCTGGAACTTACGAATATACAACTGCTGTTTCTTATGGAAACGTAGGTGAGTTTGGTGAAGGTTCTTCAACAACAGTAGATATTGCTTGCGACAGGTTTCATATTATTTCTATTGACAACTCTTTCTTATACGTGGAACAAGACATTGAAATAAAACCTTCTGCCAAGTTGTCTGACAAGAAAGGTTGCAATGGAATTTTCTATGTCGGATACCAATATGCTCCAGAAGTTTTCATGGGATATAAGATATATTCTAACTCTGACTTAGTTCAAACAGTAACATGGGCAAACTATGAATGGTTCGCTTTGAGAAACTCAGTACAACCACAAGCTAGAGAACAAACAGACCAGTATGCAACTATTGAGAAAATAAGAAGACTTGACCCTAACGTTCCAGGAGTTTATGTTAACCTTTCTGGACAAACTGCAGCAGCAGTAACCAAAGTAAAACTGAAACTTAGAGTTCCTTTGTCATCTTTCCTCATCTTCAGGTTTTTAAGATACTTGCCAAACTGGGCAGGAAAAATTTCTATCGAACTTACTCCAAGCAAAAATAACTTAGTCATTGCACCAACACAAGACCCATTCACTCTTACAGACGTAAAGGGAGCAAATCAAACGTCATTCGCCGAATTTTGCAAAGACAAAGTTGACTTAGACTTTGGTTTCTCAAACCTCAACACTGAAGTAAACTATTATTTCAATGCTGCTGGAACTGCTTGGGACCCAGTTAAGTTCACATGCGAAAAGTTTGAATGCAAGAGAATAGAAAGCAGACTTGCAGTCTATATGTTGGACCCAGATATTTCAAATGCTTTAGCTGCCAAATATATTGCAGTTCCACTTATGTTCCCTATACACCAAATATCTGTCAAAGACTTTGCAGGTGAAGTTGGAAACCAAAGTGCTGACCCAGGTGCAAGAACAGATATTGCTTTAACAACTGCAATGAAACATGCAGATACTATGTTTGTACTGTTCAGACGAACTATAAATGACTATTCTTGTTTCTACAACCCTGGTATTAAATATCATATAAACATAGATGGCAAATATTATCCAAGAGAAGAATATTCCACAGTTGAGGATATGAGGTCATACAACTTGACATTAGATGCTATGAACTTTAACAACAACTTCACAACAACCATTAACCCTGAAATGCAAAGTTCTATTATGCCATATGTGAAAGTATGGACTCATACAGGAGGTCAAAACACTCAATATACAAATGGAGACCGTTCAAACTTTTGGCTTGGCATTCCATTTGCTGACTCAGAAGACTTTATGGGTGGTATTTCAACTGTTGGTACAGTTCAAATACAATATACTGGTGACAGAGACGGTCCAGATGAATTGAAAGCAAAGAAGTTTACAAAACCAATAGCACTTTTCACGGAAGATGCTCTTTTGAAGATTCGTTCGATGAAACCTGCTGGGGCTCCTCAGATTGGTATAACGACAGCTTCCATCGAGCAGATTTTGGCAGCAGGTCAGTAAGTTGTTCTTGAACTGACTTCTCTCCGTCAAATATTGACAGTACGCCAGTTTTGATATAATATTGTATTAAAAACTTCCTTTAGAAATATCGGTCAGTTTTGTTGTTATATTTTTGTCTGCTTCAAGAACTTTCACCATCTCGGTTATACCAACTTTCTTTGCTTTATGAAAATATTTTGGTTCAGCAAAGACTGCTATTCTATAACATTTTCCATTGTTTGTGTAAAGAACTACTCTGTCAATGAACTTGTATTGTTTGTGTGTGTAAACTTTGTTCTGCTTCAATTCGAAGAGATACTCAAATACCCATCTTTTTATTCTAAGTAAAATGTCATTTCCGAAAAATAGAAGCGTAAGTGTTTCAAAAGGTTTAATGGCGATGGCAGATGTGAAGTTAAATTCACCAACTCAAACAAACAGTCAAAGTGTTGTTGTCAATGTCAAAGACAGAGATGTTGAAGTGGGGAAACCATACGAAGACGAAGATGGTATAACAATAGTTCCTGTAAAAGAACAACCAACATATCCTGAAGTTAGCAGAGACTTAAGTTCTGTTGCAGATATTCGAAACGACTACCAACAACTTAAAGACAAACTTAAAACTCAGGAGAAGATTTGTCAAGCTTTGGGTATAATGTTAAACTTGGTCGAACACAACCCTGTAAAAGTGAACTCATATGTCATTGCACCTCATGAAGTTTTGAAAGAACTATTGAAACTTTTGACAGAGGCAGACGATATAAACATCAAAGAAATAGAACCCGACATTGCTTGCTGTGGTGTTTCATACAATGTCATTGACAAGATATACGTTATGAAAGGAGGTGAAACGTTGAACTTAAAATATAGTTTCCCAGACGTCATAAAAATATTTGACGACCACAACATTTCATTAAAGTTTGTTTGCTAAGTAAAAATGTCAAAACTTCTTGAAAGATGTTTGAAGAAAAACAATATAGACTTTATTTCATGTAAAGGACTTTACACACTTTTGAACGATATGAAAGACCCTGTTTTGTTTGTTCGTGTAGACAAAGGAAAGTTCTATGTCTTTACAAAATATTTGAACTTCTTAGACAGAGAACTTCAAGAAACGCCATGTGAAAGTTTAGATGAAGTTCTTCTCCACTTTCAGAAAAACTTTTAAATATATGTAAATGGCAGAAGACATAGTGGTTTATACTATTACGACTAAAAACCCTGAGTCATATAATTCTATAACAACAAACTTACAAAGTCCTCAAGGACGATATTGTAAACTGACCTTAAACACGATGACGACTAAAGCCTGTTTTGCTCTTTTGACACCAGAAGACTTTGTTGTTGTGAATGGTAAAAAATACTCCTTTGAAGATACTTACTCAGATATACCACCAACAGGTTTTGTTGACTTATTTAATACTTTAAGGACGGATGTAACATGTGCTGCAACTAGAGCAGGTTTCATTATGTTTGGATGTCCGACTGAGTTTAGTATAAACGATATGAGCTATAATACAAAACTTATATCTGGTTTTTACTACCAACAGTTTCCTATAACAGGAAAAGGTGTCATACAAGGTTTGTCTGTTCCATTGACTTTAAGTACACCTATTTTATATATTGTTTCAAACTTAGGTTCAAAGTGCTATTCGAATGTCGACAGAAACTACTATGACCAAAAGATACTCATGCGTATAAACAACACTTTCTCTGCTGGTTTGCCTATTGTTCATTCGAATGCAGAGTTTTCAGCTTTAGTAAACTCAAACACTTTAGCAAACATAAACTTAACCTTAGTTGACGCAAACTTTGTTCCTGTAAAACTTTTATGTCCTATGTATTTGTCAATGACGGCAGAAAGTTTCGAATTGGAAGATGCAACTGGTGAAAGTATTGTACTACAAGAACAACTTCAACAACAAATAGCTCAAGAACAACAAATGCAACAAATAGCTCAAGAACAACAAATAGCTCAAGAATAAAAAAAATATTTTTTTTTATTTTTATAAAAAAATGTACAGAATAGACGTTTCAGATTTTTATGACTTCCAAGCCTTCAGAAATATGTGTCCATTTCGAGACTATAACAAAGCAGTCGAGAATTTGAAACGTTTAGTCATTTACGTCGACTCTGCCCCAGAATGTTATGTTATGAAAGAATGGGATGTAGTCTTTAACAAACCTAAAGCGACAATAGTTTCAGAACAAGAATGTAAACAGAAACTTAAGAAAATAAAAGTCGTACAAGTTGGAATGAAGATGTTAGATGCTTGGGATATCTTATTGTCAAAGTTAGAAGATTTTTCAGTTCGTGGTATAAAGTTCTATACACCATCTCCAAACTTCTATTCTATCTTCACTGGATATAAATACGAACAAGTAGAATGGAAAGAAAATGTTATAGAAGCTTGGTTAGACCATGTCAAAGAAATTATATGCAATGGAAACGAAAGAGTCTATGAGTATATCTTATGTTGGTTTGCAAACATCTTACAACATCCAAGTGCTAAAAATGAAACTGCTCTCATCATAATTGGAAAACAAGGAACAGGTAAGAAC
Source organism: Trichomonas vaginalis G3 (assembly GCF_026262505.1). Lineage (NCBI taxonomy): Eukaryota > Parabasalia > Trichomonadida > Trichomonadidae > Trichomonas > Trichomonas vaginalis. The sequence continues at coordinate 35,456,836 of NC_067206.1, read as the reverse complement.
ACTTTCTTTACAGATATCTTATGCAAACTGTTAGAGGGCTATTCGAACCCGAATATGACAAACTTAGAAAACATCTGCGGTAAATTTAACTCTTCAATAGAGAATATGAAACTTATAGTATGTAACGAACTTCAAAGTATAGATACAACAAAGGTTTTAAACTCAGATGCTTTGAAGAGTCTTATAACAGACAAAGTTGGAGTTGTTGAAAGAAAATATAAAGACCAAAGAGTTTGTGAAAATGTTGCAAACTTCGTCATGGTTTCAAACAACGCCGTTCCGATGAAGTTAGAAAGTTCTGACAGAAGATATGTAGTTGTCAGAACGTCAGAAGCTCATATGCAAGATACAGAATATTTTGACGACTTAGCAGAAACTTTGACATCTGACTTTTACAACCACTTGTTCTCATATTTCATGACATTAGATATTTCTAAGTTCAATCCAAGACAAATTCCACATACCGAAGAGAGACAAACATTGTTAGAAGCAAACAAGAGTGTATATGAACTGTTCATAGATGAAACGACTTTGAGTGTTTAGATGAAAGGTCATTGTACGATTCGTATAAACAGTATTGTCAAGAGTATGGTTATATGACAGCGTCTAAACGAACATTCTTGGCAAATGTCAAAAGTCTTTTAGACGTACAGAATGGTGTATATACAAAGAAAAATTTTTCTGAGTAAATTTTAAAAAAAAATATTTTTTTATCCGATAGAAAAGATGACGAAATTCATCTCAGTCAACAAGTACATGTCAGGACTTAAAGAAGAAATAGACCCATTCACATATTTGAATGTTTACTTCTACCATTTTGAAAAGTCTACATTTGACAAAGTTTGGAACATCGAACCAGTTAAGTTTGCTATTGTGACTAAAAATGGTGCGAAATTTGAAGACTTAGACATAGAAGGTTTGTTAACAGTCAAAGAAAGTTTTGACAGAAGGTTCTCAAACCTTAAAGAAGGCAAAGCATACAAACTTGTTATACCTTATGAACCAAAGAAAGCAGACGACTATGAATATTATGAGTCTAAGATAGTTGAAGTTCAAGGTAAATTGGGTAAAAAGATTTTAGAGTCTAAGCCGGTGTTTGCTCCTAAAGAGGAAGAGAACATTGACATTGACCCAGAAATGTTCTAAAAATAAAATTTTATTTTTACATGTCATATCTCCCCTTCTCTGGCTCTGGTTCTTTCTTCTCTTCTTCTACTTTCTTTTCTTTCTTTTCTCTCTTCTTCTTTTCTGGTGGAGTTATGTCAAACTTCTCAGAACCATATCTATGTAAAAGTTCTTTGTCCTTTAATAGCTCATCTATTCTGTTTTCTATTTCATCTTCAAGAACAGCGCATGTGTCTTCTTTGCATTCTAAGAACTTTTGTTGGACTTCATCTTTCCAATCGGCGTCATCTCTGTCAACAAGTCTGTCATTGACAAATTTTAAGACTGCTCTTTGTAATGTTTTATGGTTCTTGTCATATTCCCAGAAACAGAACTTTAGAACAAATTCACCTTTCTTGTTTACACTATGTAAGATTTTATGGTCGACAGATGTTTTGCTGTCAAAAAGTTTGTCTCGAATATAGATAGCGAAATCGCTAGACATTTTCTAAAAGATAAAAATTTTAATTTTTCTAAAAATATGTTAGAAAAAAAGTTTGCTGACATTGACAAGAAATTTGAGAATGTTTTAAACAAGAACAAGAGGAAGTTAGAAAATGCTCAGATAAAGCCTATACATGAAAAGTTCTTATTTGCTCAGAATGGTATAACAGGTCTAATTGCACCACCTGGGTCGGGTAAGACTTTCACTTATCTTAAAATGGCTGCACAACAACAAGAACTAGATGAGAAGAACCCATTCTATGAGTTAGTTGTTATTTGTTCGACTTCTGGTCAATTTGACCAAACCGTCAATTCGTTCAAAGATATTATAAAGAAGTCTAAGTTAGTATGTATAAAAGACTCTGAGTTGTTAGATTGGATAAAGAAGTACCAAAGAAGAGTTTTGAAGTACAATGCTATAAATGAGTATGTCAATTCTAAGTTTAAAGACCCAAATGAGGAAATGCAGAGAATATTAGAGAAGAAACACTTCAGAAACAAACAGAAAGAGATAGAATACATTTCGAAGAAATTGCAATCTTACGATTGGAAGACTTACCCTCATAGATGTCTTCTTATCTTAGATGACTTTGCTTCTCATCCTTTGTTAAAGAACAGAGAACAAGACATGTGTCGAATTCTTAAGAAGCTCAGACACTTTAACATTTCAGTTGTCATTTGTGTACAGACAGCAAAGAGTTTAAGTAAGGATGTAAAGAGAATACTTACTGATATTATACTTTTCCCCGGATTGTCCGAAGACGATTTCATGGAACTTATGAAAGAGTCCATGGCAGGTAAGTTTGACAGACATGAACTATGGGAGAAGTACAAAGTCATACAAGACCCTCATACTTCTTTCAGAATTCATATCTACGCAAACAAAGTTCAAATTGTAAAAAGTCAAGCGTAAAAATGTAAGTGTTTTAGTCTTAGTCTGTTGTGGTGCTGCAGCTTTCGGTTCTTCTGGCTTTGGAATGGACTCGGTTGGTGGTACGTCGGACATTCGTTTGTGTCCTGTCGGAAGGAAGGACTTTTCCTGTCGGAAAGAAAAACTTTTCCTGTCGGAAAGAAAAACTTTTCCTGTCGGAAAGAAAAACTTTTCCTGTCGGAAAGAAAAATTTTTCCTGTCGGAAAGAAAAATTTTTCCTGAAGGTCGGCCAAAAAGTTCTCAATTTTCGAAAATTTGAATGGTTTACGGACGGACAACTGGAAAAATTTTTCCTGTCGGAAAGAAAAATTTTTCCTGTCGGAAGGAAAATTTTTTCCTGTTGGAAGGAAGGACTTTTCCTGTCGGAAAGAAAAACTTTTCCTGTCGGAAAGAAAAACTTTTCCTGTTGGAAGGAAAAACTTTTCCTGCCAGAAGGAAGGACTCGGAATGCCAGAAGGACTCGGACAAGACAATTTACCATCTAGAGCTACCTGAGCCATCTTTGGTGTCAAGCTTGAAAAATAAATGGTTCATTTACTCTTCTTCTTTGAAGTTGTCAAAATACTCTGTTATCTTTTCCTTCAGTAGCGGCAAATCTTCTTTGAATGTAAGTATTGTACAACCTTTCATATCATAGTGTGTTTGAGGTAACGTATCTTGAACTATCTGTTTAACATCTTCATTCGGTGTCATTGAAATCGGTAAGTTTTCGCGATAGAACCAATTTCTGTCAGATTTGTAAATCTTAGCAAGGTCGTAAAAGCTTTTGTTGTTTCTTCTGACTAAATGCAACATAACCATATCTCTGTCTTCTTCATTTTCCATCTCTTCAGTGTAAATCATATACTTATAGTTCTTTTCCTTTCCTTTTGGTACCGAACGTGGTATTCTTTTCTGTATGTTTTTGTCTTTGGATTCAAGCTTGTTCTCTAGCTCTTCGCGTTCTTGTCTGTGAAGTTCGTCAAGAAGTTTACAAACATACCATGAATAGCGAGCTGAAGCCCATTGTGCCACATTATTTACAAGAAGTCTATGTACATACCAACCTCTCAAACCATTTGGCAATTTTTCACGATTTTCATGTGTTTTATGCAAGACCGAGAATTCTCGGTCTAGAGAAATTTCACTCAAAAGTTCTTGTGTGCTTTGGTTCCTAAACCAGTCTTGTGGTTTCTTAGTATCTGGAGCAAAACATGCTGTCAAAATACTTTGCATTTGGTACATGTCATCTTTGACCGAACGAATGAGACGTAACTGTTTGTTAAACTGAACCCACTCGTATTCTTCACTTATGGCTTCATGAACGATAGCAGTTGTTGTGTTCTCTGTTGTTGACATTTCTGTTCTTACATACAAAATAAAAAAATAAAAAAAAATAAAATTAGCGTTATTTTCTATCTTGTATAAAAGACCAAAAATAAACGCTTTACATGTATTTTTCAGCAACTTCGTCAAATAATTTTATAGCTTTAGCTATCTCATCTACTTCAAACGTTTCTTTACCTTTCGTGGGAGCACCATACATTTTCTCAAACTTTTCAAGTAGTTCTGTTTCAGCAGCTCTCATATCGTTAACAAACGCAACCTTAACTCTATTGACTATACTGTCATATCTTTGAGTTATATTAAATGTTCTTCCTATCTTATATCTCTTTGTATTGAAGTCCTTCGGTTTCTGAACGATGTAAAGTAAGCCTTCACTGCAACGTTCAGTATCGAATGAACCATATGTTATGAAATTATATCCAACAACTGGGTCAATCCAGAACAAAACTACTGGTATAAGACTTTTGTCTATAAGATATGCTCTTGTTCCATAGAATCTTACTGATATCATAAGCTCAGGATTTTTTGTCAAAATTTTCTGAGTTGAAGCATTTCTAACCCAGTCGTGGGATGTTTTCTTTTCAGATAGTGTTAAAATGTCTGACAAAGAATATTTTTTGTATTTCTTTGAGTATCTTACGTTTAAATCACCTATTCTAACCACTTTGGTCTCATTGTCTATCTTTTTAACTGTTTCAAACTCAGTGCTTGTCATTTCCTGTTCTTACATACAAAATAAAAAAATAAAAAAAAATAAAAACTAACTCTATTTTTCTATCTTGTATAAAAGATATGATTTCATAGAGTTTTTTACGATTTTCATGAGTTTTATGCAAGACCGAGAAAAGTCGGGGTAGCATTTTTTCACTGTTTTCATAGAGTTTTTTTACGATTTTCATGAGTTTTAGGCGACTACGGTTTTTTCCGTACTCGCAATTTTTTACGATTTTCATGAGTTTTAGGCGACTACGGTTTTTAACGTACTCGCATTTTTTTACGATTTTCATGAGTTTTAGGCGACCCCTGTAAAAGTCGGGGTCGCATTTTTTCACTGTTTTCATAGAGTTTTTTTCACTGTTTTCGTACGGAATCTCGACCCGCGGTTTTCCTCGGGTCGCAATTTTTCACGATTTTCATGAGTTTTATGCAAGACCGAGAAAAGTCGGGGTAGCATTTTTTCACGATTTTCATGAGTTTTTTTTACGATTTTCGTACGGAATCTCTATCCTCGGTTTTCCGCGGGACGCAAACATATGAGGAAATTCATGAAATTTGGTCATTTTTTTCAGCAAAAATATATTTTAGGCGAACCAGGTCCCTCGGTCCCTCGGTCAAATGAACTTCTCTGAAAAAGTGTGACAACATGACATTTTGACAACAACACAGGAAATATACTTCATCGTAAATGTTTTGTCATGAATTTCATCGTCAATGAGTGTAAATCAGGCAAAAATATATTTTAGGTGAAGAGGTGAGATCTCACCCGTTTTCTCACCTCTTTTCTCACCCCATATGTCCTTACTGAAAAAGTACGTGTTCCATATGTCATTTTACTCAGAATTCAATAAAAATATATTTTAGGTGAAGAGGTGAGATCTCACCTGTTTTCTCACCTCTTTTCTCACCTCTTTTTCACAAGCGTTTTACATGAATTGTACGATGTATATTTGAAATCCTAAACAGTTTTGTAGCTTCTATTTCTTCGCTGAGGATATCGAATGTTTTAACAATGCCGAAGGTTTCTTTATATTTCTTCTTGACATCTGAAAGAAGGAAATCGTCAGCAGTTGGATAGTTTTTGTTCAGAAATGTCAACATGTCCATTTTATCTTCTGCTGGTTTCTCTGCTTCTTCCTTTAAGTCAGCATAGTCGTTTCGCATACGTTCTATCTCTTTGACGGAGTAGTTATATTTCCTCATTGCTGCTTTACATTTTGAACATTGTGGGTTCATTTTTGCGTTATATTCTGAAACCTTACCTGCTAAAACAACTAAGGCGTCAATGGTTTTCTTTAACTCAAAGGTTGCTGGTTTTATCTGTTGGTTCCATACTTTACCTCTTCTATCTTTATCTCTTATCTGCCATACACATTTTGCAACTAACGAAACAAAGTTGTCGTAGGTCTTAAATTCTTCAGATTTGTATATGTCAGAGATGTTCTTATATACCATATCGCAGTCTTTGTCCATGACTTTGTGGTTGCAATGAAATCCAAGAAACTCATAGTTTACCTTACGTATGAACTTCTTGGTTTCTACTGAGTCAGTTGCTTTGACTTCTATTTCATCGAATTCAGGAATAGTGAGCTTTTGTTGTTGTATTTCAGGAAGTTTAGGTAGATGGTCAATAATATCCTGCATTTCATAAAGATATTCTTCATTTGTTTCATCTTTCGCACTACAGTCTAAATCTCCTTGGAGAAGTTCTTGCTTTATCTTCTGGATTTCTGTTTCGAAAGTATATGAAGAAGGAATGAAGCTTTTCATCTCTACTAACATTGAAGTTGGGTTCATGACTAACGAGTTTGGTGCTGTTGTTGCTAACATGTTCTTACAATAAAAATAAAAAATATTTTTTTAAAAAAACTAACTTTTTATTTTCGGGAAAATTCATGAAAATTCAACGGGTGAGAAAAGAGGTGAAAAAACAGGTGAGATCTCACCACTTCACCTAAAATATATTTTTGCTGAGTAAAATGAGTTTTGGTTGAAAAAACAGGTGGAGCCAAAAATGGCTCGACCTCAAAACAAGCATTTCGTGAAGAATATACCACCCCGCGGAATTCCGGCGGGTGCTTTTTATACAAAACATTTACGATGAAATCATGGCAAAACAAGCATTTTGTGAAGAATATACCAACCCGCGGAATTCCGGCGGGTGTTTTTTATACAAAACATTTACGATGAAATCATGGCAAAACAAGCATTTTGTGAAGAATATACCACCCCGCGGAATTCCGCGGGGTGCTTTTTATACAAAACATTTACAAAGAAGTTTATTTCCTGTGTTGTTGTCAAAATGTCATGTTGTCACACTTTTTCAGAGAAGTTCGTTTAACCGAGTGACCTGGTGACGTAGTGACACCTAAAAACCATCTAACCTAAAATATATTTTTGCCGAATTCAATAAAAAAATGGTTCATTTACTCACAATATTTTTGTACAAAAAGACCCCAAACTTTTAACCTCTCTTCTGCAGCTTCTAATGAAACTTTAGCGAGTTCATATTCTCTAAATTCTCTCTTTAAATCTTCTTGTTCCCATTGGTCTAGTTCGTATGGAGAGTCTCTATAACCAGAACATATCTCATGTTCATGTTCTATTTGTTTTTCATGCATTTTTCTAACTTCTTCTTCGAACAAAGGTTTTGCATTCTCTACTGTATCTTCAAGTTCTTCTTCATCTAATTTCTCATGAACTTTCTTGTCTATGGAGTCCAGAATTTTTCCAACTGCTATGCAATATTTTGGAGAAGCCCACATTGCTATATAGTTTACGAGTCTTGGGTCTGCATACGTTCCTCTAACCTGTTTGATTTCATCGGGAATTCCTGCATTAACATTGTATAAAAAGCAACCCGCGGAATTCCGCGGGTTGGTATATTCTTCACAAAATGCCTTAAAATACTCTTCCCAGGACTTATTTTCCAACAACCTTCTAAAGTCTTTCCTAAACTGCTGACATATCTTTGTTACATTTATATAACCATCCTTGTCTCTACGTAAGACTTCAATACCGTTGTAAGTGCCTTTTGTGAATGTTTCGCCATTAGATTTGTTCGTGAACGTTTTTGCTTCGACTGTCATACTGTTCTTACAATAAAAATAAAAAATATTTTTTGGTGGGACGTCGGACATTCGTTTGTGGCTTAACCGTCGGACATTCGTTTGTGGCTTAACCGTCGGACATTCGTTTGTGGCTTAACCTCAAAACAAGCATTTCGTGAAGAATATACCACCCGCCGGAATTCCGGCGGGTGCTTTTTATACAAAATTCAACGGGTGAAAGAATACGATGAAGAAGTCTTGACAAAACATTTACGATGAAATTCATGACAAAACATTGACGATGAAGTTTATTTCCTGTGTTGTTGTCTAAATGTCATGTTGTCACACTTTTTCAGAGAAGTTAAAATTACCTGGGGACCTGGGGACCTGGTGACACCTAAAACCATCTACCCTAAAATATATTTTTCAATACTTTTTCAGCACTTTTCCGTAGTTGTATATGAAAGACAATTCGAGATAAAAGTCATAGTACAATGGTATAATATGCTGCACACCGTTTGTTGTGAACCAAACTTGAAAGTCAGAGAAACTGTTACTAGGTGGTTCGTAGAATTTAGAAGCAAAGTCATAAAAGTCCTTACCAATACAAAGAAAACTGTTGTTGCTTGAACTGAAACTTGCATGACACATGACATTTTGAGGGTCAAACACGTTTCTATAAACTGTCAAATCTGCTGGTGGAAGTATAAATTTAAATGGACCATCTGGTGGTAATGGTTCGTTCTGGTTTAGTAACCGAAGAAATTGCGCCCAAGAACGTTTGTCTACTCCCCAATATAAAAACTCTGTATCTCTTGGAGGGTTAATTTCAATCTTTTGAAATGAAACTGTGGAGTTCATCTTGTCGTATTCTAGCTTCAGATAGTATGTTCCATTTAGTAAAGAGTGGTATTTTTCTTGAAATTCCCAGTAGTATTTGTTTATTTGAGTTTGAAAGTCATTTAGAGTTTTTTCAAGACTTTCGTCTGAACGAATTGTAAAGATTTTCATTTCGTCAAATTTTTCTATTAGACCATCAGAGCCTTTATACTGGCCATGAAAATATACTGCGAACATGAATGCATTAGTTCTATTTGAAAACAAAACTCTTCTAAATCCTATTGCCTTTGCATCTGAAGGACTTTGAAGCCAACGAATTGGATAGTCAACCCTGTATGTTTGGGATAAAATTTCTTCATCTGATATAGTCCTACCAGCATTTGTAAAGATATAGTCTAACGGTTTTGTATCTGCTACTTTTGTTCTTTGTTTTTCAACCTGAAGCATTTTATATATGTAAAAATATACTGTTTTAAAAACGTTTTAAAATGGTATGCAATGTTTTATTTCATGCAATGTTTTATTTCTGTGCCGTCTTCAAGTATGGCCCAGTACTTCCTTTTCGATATTACATGAACTTCGGAAAATACCTTGTCTAGCTTAAAAAGGCCCATCTTTTCACCGACCATTCCCATTTCAATGAGTTTGTTGTATCCTTCTTCGTTCGTCATGAGTGCGTCGATGTTCTCATAGTATACCTTCACTTTGGATTTAACCTCTGAGAAGAATTTGTTGTAGTTGTCAAGGACTGCCTTTGCGAACTGAGGGTAAGACCAATGTTCGACAATAGGTTTTACTGTGGTTACTAAGCCATTTTGACCTTCGGTGAACTCGTATTTCAAAACAAAAGGAGAAAACCTTTCAACAAAGTTGTCGACCTTCTCATAGTGTTTACTCTTCATCTTTTGAGGTTTTTTAATGGAATATCCCCATGTCGAATTCATAAGCAATTTGAGTGTCATTGCAAGTTTGGGGTTTGAAGCTTTCCTAATATCATACATTTGTTGTATGACTTTTCCAACTGTATAGTTCCTTCCCGGGAACTCACCATTTTCGTTTGGAATTCCAGTTGGAATATATTGGACGAACCTCATGTACGCAGCGTTAAGGTCGACATAGTATATTTTTTCGTTTGAGTCGAACTTGTCGCAACCTATCGGCCCAGTTTGTGGAAATTCAAGTGAGTCTCTTATCTTCTGAGAAACTTCTCCTGTTATCTCATAAACATCGTCAAAGCAACCTGTTTCATATAAAACCTTCTGACCTAACTCTGATGCTCTCCAATACAATTTGACGTCGATTGGATTTCTCAATGGAAGTTTGTTTATAGCATCTTGAAGTTCTTGCAACCTCATTGGAAGTTCTTCTGGTTCAGGTTGGTATCCGAACAATCCAACTCCTTGTGGAACTGTGTACTTCTTTTGTGCTATAACTTTGTCCGGAACAACTTTTGGTCTTACCAACAATGAAAAGTTTGTTTCGTCTTTTGGTACAAAAGTTTCTGTCAGCTTGTCATCTGGAATTGGTTCCAACAAACCTTTCTCGAAAAGAATGTTAACAGCTCTGACAATGTTGCACTTGCCTTTTCCGAACAATGGGTTTGTAAGACTTTCGTTCAACATGAAGTGGTTGTGGACAATTACAATCTTCAACCATGGCAATTTGAAGTCAACAACATAGTCGTCATGTGAAGAACCTTTCTCAGTCGGAATGTTGACTCGGATATTCACATTTGCCAACGGTGCAACTTTAGCCAATTGACTTCTGAGAATGTACCTTGTCTTCACACATGACTCAAGATACTTCATTTTCTCATCTGTAACAAGACCGGAGTTCCTGAGACATGTGAGAATGCAAGGTTCGTTGACAATTGTTTCAATTGAATTGTAAATTCCATACCTTGTCAGGTTAATGTCAGACTTATTTCTGAACGGGAAGTATCCAGCATGTTGTCTGACTGCTTGAGGGTTGGGTTGATACCATTCGAACTTCACGCTTGCAATTCCTTCAATTGCATTCAAAATATCTGAGTCGGAGTCAAACATTTGTTCTCTCTTTGTAGTCTTGAAAGCGTCAAGAAGTTGTGCAGCTGTTGTGACATTGCCATGTGCATAGTATATATGACCATCTAAATCTGTTACGGTTAGTCTGAGATTGTATCCTTTCTTATTTCCGTCTTGAATTGCAGCAAGTACTCCCATGAAGCCTTCTTTGTTCTTTCCTTCGTCAAAATTTACTGTAAAGGTTCGACCAGATGTAATTTTACTTCTAACTTCACGGTACTTCTCATATGCATATCTTGTTCTTTCCATGGGAGCATGTGCGTCTTCACCTTTTCCTTTTTTCCGTCTCAAAGGATGCAATTGTTCGTCATGTTTCCAGTAGAACCTGGCAAAGCCGTCGTGTCCTTCAACTTGAGGTTCATTAACATCGAAAGGCATGTCCATAAGACGTTCTTCTTCTAACCTCTCTAATCTGTTTGGATAATTTGCGCGTGCTGTTTCTATGTCCATTTCGTAGCGAAGACCAGACAATTTGTCATAGACTTTTATGGGTCTTCCCTTCCTATATTTAAACTTCTTTGAAACTCTCCAACCATATCTTTCTAACTCTGCTTTTATTCTAGCAGACCTTCTATCCATTCTATACGGGGGCATTTTTATAAAAATAAAAAAATGTTTTTTCTTTACTTTACATAACCACCGGCTGCCATAAGTCTTTGACGCCAACCCATACCAGCTAATGAAGGTTGACTTGGTTTAGTCTCCAGACTAAACTTTGGTTTTGGTTTATCTTCAGTTTTTGGTTTTTCTTCTTCTATTGGTTTTTCGTCACTTTTCGGTTCCTCTGACTTTACCTCACTTGCTGGAACAGTTGTGTCGTCAACATCTTCATAAATGTCATATGCCATTTGTTTCTGTTTTCCTTTCAACTTTTTGTGTTTGTTGTAAAGTTTAGAATATTTCGACTCTAAGTCAATGAGATGTTCTATAATGAACTGTTGGTCAGTGAAGTAAACTTTTCCATCTGTTGTCTCGAAAGTTCCTTCAGACTTCAATATTTTATTTGTGAGAGTCTGTTTCTTTTTTGAGATACTTGCCGTTCCATTTTTATGAAAAGTGACTTTGTAGTTAGAGTTTGTATTTCCCGACCTGGCACCTTCTATTATTGAATTTTTCTCTTCATCTGTAAGTTCTTTGACAGGTTTTGACAATGGTTCTGAACTTTTGTTTGTGGTGTCAAATCTACCGTTTCAACTTCTTCGGTCATTTCATCTCAGTAAAAATTTTAGTTTGGTTTGTTTTCAACTGTGTTGTTAGGTTTTTTAAGTCGGTCTAAAACTTCCTGAGGTATAGGAAGAACTTGACAAACACGTGGTGGTGTAACTGCTGGAAGCCGACAAATCCATCTTAACCCATTTGTCTCAATGCTGTATTGTTCTTCATCTCAGTAAAAAATTTTACATTCCCCACGTTTGAGGTGGTTGAGGTTGGTTGTTGTTTACCCACTGTTGTGCATGGTTATATCCTCTGTTAAAGAATCTTTCACCTTGGTCCATATAGTGCCCTGCTTGGTTATAGTAGTCATTTGCTTTGTTATAGTAGTTTCCTGGTCTTCCTACATTGTCCATCCATCCTTGAACTTTTCTCTTGTTTCAGGATTTTGGAATAAGATTTGCTGCATCTCGTGCTACTCCAACCTTTCTGTACAGTTTGTATAATAGGTTGTGCTTTCTCTCTTCAGTATACCTAATGTACTCAAAATCTTCCTTCCAATTCCAAATGCACCTCTGGCTAGTGTTCCCACTGCGGGCAAAAATCTAGATGCGACTCCTGCTAATGCGCCAAATAAACCCATTCTTATGGGTTAAAAATGACGAATTCAAACAAGGACCCCTATGTTTCTAACGACAAAAGAAAGCACTCATGGTAAAAATCTTTAGTTCAACACCAAATGCTTGGTTTATGGATATCTTGGAAAAACTTCCGAGGTATAGAGAAGATGGACCACCATACTGGCTAATATTTTGTCGGTCAAAACACAAGATACTGTGAAGCCATACCATTACAGTCCAAAAAATATTTTAGATGTGAAAACTGCTTTGACAATATTCGTTGACAAATACCATCCAACAAAACTTTCATCTGACTGTGAAAGTTCTTTCAAATCAGACGATATTAAAAACTATCTGCGTTCAAAAAAATGTAAACCAATATTTCATTGTCGACCAAAACCATTCTGCTCTTGGTGTCATTGACAGTTGTATAAAAATCTTAAGAGACTTAAACCAACCACAAGGTGGTGAAGCAAATGAAATGTCATATGACGACAAGTATAGACACTTCTCCATGGCAAAGATGAGACAAGTTTTAAATATTTACAATACCGTAAACAAAAAGGTTTGGGAAACCACTCCCCCGAAGAAATGAAAAACAACCCGACTTAGAGAAAGACTATATATTTAATAGTTTAGTCAAAAGAGACAAACAAGAAAGAATGCCAGGCTTCAAACTTCAGAAAGGTGACAAAGTAAAAATAGAAATACCTAAACGCGACCCATATGAAAATACTATTGACTATGACAACAATGGGAACTCGACAGGTACTCACATTCGTGTTCGTAAAAATAGAAGAAAGTATACAAGAGAATATTATGAAGTTTTAGGCAAACATGGCAAAATGTACAGACTGCAAGCAGAAGATAAAACTACTATTGTCAGACCTCGTTTCAAACTTGTCAAAGTTCAAGGTGGTATACTTTCAAAGACAGTTCCTAACAAATATAAGACAACTCCTGACGAATATGCTAAAGAAGTTGAAAATGACGACTAAGCATTTCTATACCATGCGTAAACTGTCATGTAAGGTGGCATGTAGTCTTTACTTTGTCCCGTTGTTTGCGTATACCCTGAAACGCGATGTATATGGTTTCCTCTCCCTCAGTGTTACTCCAGTAACAATCTATAGCAAACTTAACGTTGTCTTTAACATCATATCCTTTACCTTTTGTCATTGCTGACCAATCCCAATATCTATGCTATGCCAACCTGCGTTAGTTGTACTTAAATCTATGTAGTGACTGTGCGCAGGTAAATTTCACCTGAAATCGTTTTACTTCCACCTGTTTCCTTTGAAGAGTTTGCACAATACAAAAACCTGTCGACTATTTGAGTCCAAGTTCCGAGACCAAGTACTACTTCTGGTCTGGTAGAGTTCATTGACGTGTAAATAGAACCTATAGGATATAGTGTTTGAAGTATTTCTGTCTTTAACGTTTGAAGCTCTGTTTTGTCAGCTTTTTTATCATATAAATCTTGAGCAGTGAATTTAACTTTGTTTTCATCCTCCATGACATAGACATTTCTACATCTAATGTCTTTATCCGATGTTAAACCTTCTGGAAAGTTAGGAGGTTTAAAATATAATCCACCCCCACCAGTTTCTTCAATCGTTCCTAAAATACTTTCTATACCAACAGTTGAGAAGAAGTTATGTGTATGTCCAACGTCACTTTTACTGTTTAAGGTTTCTTGTAAGTTTGTAATATTTGCAATGGTATGTGTATGTCCAACGTCACTTTTCCTGTTTAAGGTTTCTTGTAAGTTTGTAATATTTGCAATGGTATGTGTATGGTTCTTGTCAGCTTTAAGGTCTAAACATCCTGAAACCCACCCTGTATCAGCTTTAAATTTAAAAGTCTTTGATGTCCGTTCATGGTACCATTCAACCCTTTCTATAATTTCATTGTCTTTTTCATCCACATATTCCTTATCTGCCTTCTTCACTAACGCACTAGCCACATATGCTAACTCATCGTCAACATACTCTTTGTCAGCTTTGTTGTCAATATCTGCCTTCAAAAGAAGTTCATCTATAGGTTTCTCGTTTAAAGTTCCTTTTGTTGGATTTATACAAACAGTATGGTTCTTACTGTCTTGAAACAGAAACTCGTCTGTCATTGGGTTTATCGTCAGTTTTAAGTTTCCTTCTTTCAATGACTCAGATATCTTAGAATAGTTTGAAAAGTTTGTTGTGTTCTTATTTAGAGCTTGTACAATGAGTTGTCGGTTGTGTTGTATTTCTCTCATAGACGCTGTTTCTTTCGACATTTTTATTCTAGATAAAAAATGCTTTCAATAGAAAAAGAAAATTCAAGAGTTGCTACAACTAAACCATTAGATGAACTTTTTACGAATGTAGGTCAAAAGTTTGAGACAGAGACCGTAAAGCATGAAGGCTATCGTTTTGACTACCCACTAAGATGGTTAAGAGACCCATCCGTCACAAAAGCTATTGGCTTTCGTAGAATGAAGTTCATTTCAGAAGCCATACATGGTTTCCCATTTACGGTCGGTTTTGAAATTCGATACTATAACAAAGAAAAACGTACGTATGAGAAATTTGAACAGGGAAAACTTTTACAAGTGAATTTGCTTGTAAACTTAGAAACAACTCTTCAAGCTTTTCAAGAAAAAATAAACGATATCTATCTCGAATATGCAAAACAGTACAACATTGACGAAGGAGAGTACCATCTCGATATTTTATATGACAGGAAAAATGCAACTGTTAAAATCAATAGAATAGAAGACCTTGGAGAAGACGTTTATATTTCTACAAAATATAACAACTTGGCATGGTATAGGTTTTTGAGGATGTTAAATCAGCCTGCAGAATATCCAGTACACCCGAACTTTTATGAAGTCGAAAACCCTAATGGAACATATGAAAATGTTTTCGACCAAGATGCTATTATAGTTCATGCTTCATTTTCTGGTGCACAAAACTCTTTTTTATGCTTGGCAAATGACTTTTACGAAAAACCTACAAAGCTATATGAACCACCGAGTGGAAGTATTTCAGACTTTCAAGTATGGTTTACAACAGATGGAAGAAAGAGAATAGTTCCATTATACCATGCGTTTTACTTAGAACTTAGTCTCATATACAACTACTATCGAACGGTAAAAATATAATTTTAATACGGTTGAGGTGTTGGATTTGGTTGCCAACTTGACTGTGGTGCAGGTTCAGGCTGTTGTATAACAGGAGCTTGTTCTTCTGGTTCAGGGTCTTTAGGTATAATACCAACGAACTGACCTACTCTTTTACCAATATTTTTGACTCCGTTCCAAATTCCTCTTCCGACAGATTTTATTCCATTCCATATACCTCTTCCAACATTTCGAAAGAAGTTTCCTATTCTTCCAAAGAAACCCATTTTACTATATGTAAAAATCTAATGTCCGCCTAGTCTCTTACGTTTCCTGTTGAGTTCCATTGCATTCTTTAACTGGAGCTCATACATTCTATTTCTCCTCTGGTAGAAAACATACTCTGGGTCAACTCCTGTGTTCGCGTCATCTGCATAGAGTTGTTTATATCCCACTTCAGGGTTTGTATAAAACTCTTTCCATCTCATATTTGCATACCATGGTGGTAAGCCTAACGCAGCGTCATTTGACATGGCAGTTTGCATTTGTACATCTGTTGGCACTTGACCATAGTTTGCCATTGCAGTTTGTATTCTAACTTCATTTGGAATATTCTCTGGGTTTGGTTGTCCGGGTTGCTGTGCATTCGCTAAGTTCTGTGCGTCCATTTAATATTAGATAAAAATATCTCTTACGAGTACATATGCTGAACATTTGCAGACATTGGTTCATCTTCATATTCTCTATATCTTTCTGCCACGTCAAATAAGTAAATGACACAATGGAAAAAACCTAAAACAAGTAGTCCTATTTCAAACCACATTTACTTACCAATAAAATTTCTTTGTTATGACACTTTTTCCGGTTTATAGGACCTCTCTCATATTCTATCTTATCGTATCTAAAATCATAGTCATGTATGTCCTCTAACCATCTCATAACGGTTTCCAAACCACTTTTATCGGATGTAAAGTAAAAGCATGGATGGTTATGTAAAACGTCTAAAGTTTCTAAAGAGTCTCTCAAAGTCCAGTCTACTTGGTATTGAAAATCGCATGTGTTATAGAACGGCGGGTCTACTATAAAGAAAACATTTTCCTTGTTTTATATTTTTCATACAACTCTGTCCAACGACATCTCACAAACTCTATACCCTCAGTATATTTTTCTATGTTCTCTTTGAAAACCTTTGTATAGTTAAGATATAAAACGTTTGACATAAGTGTTTCAATGTCATGAACTCTTATAGAACCACTATACAATAGTCTAGAAGATATACTATCCCAGTCAATATACTCTGCTTTTTTCAAAACCTCTCTGACAGTATTTTTCTTATCTAATGGTATACGTTCCATCTTACCTATAGGTATCTTTTCTTTTAACTCTTTCAATATTTTGTTTGTGTCTGGTATATGTTTGAGACGGTTCATATAGTTGTCGAAGTCATTGCATATAATCTTTGAGTCAGGAAATACAGTATGGCACAAATGGGATATATAGAAACTTCCACCGAACAAATCTACAAATGTTAGACCATTCGGTAGTTTCTTAAGTTCTCTCAATAGAATATCTTTACATCTACTCTTATTTCCAAAGAAGGGTAACGGTGGTTTTGTAAAATTCATTTTATATTTAATAAAAATGTTTTTTCCCTGAAAAGTGACAGAGAAGGCTTCTCAAAAGTATATTTCTTGGAACGCCCGTAACTTTTCTGTAGCGACGATAGACCCTTACTTGTCCGGACATAGTTATACTATTTTGAGTCCTCTACCGAAAAGTCAACGACAACGACTTTCAAAAATTTTTAGGGCTAGAAGGCACGAAGTGCCTGGGAAGCCCCCTTCACCCAAAAAACCTCATTTTATACTTCATTGTATACTAAACATCTTCAGGGGCTAGAGGGCACGAAGTGCCTGGAGGCCCCACTACCTTTTTTTTTTTTTTTTTTTTAATAGATGAATAGTATATAAATTCTATTAAAATGGATTTGATCCAAAAAAATATAAAACCAAAAATAATTGTTATAATTTAAATGAAGAAGTAATTTAAAACGATTTTATTTATGATCAAATTTTATATATTTTTTTGGATCAAATCCATTTTAATAGAATTTATATACTATTCATCTATTAGTAAACACTACCGTATATTATTTTTTAAGCTATCTTATTTTTTGAAATTTTATTCAAATCTTTGGTCGCAAGAAGAATTGCATGATAAATAAAAACATTTAATCAAAGTCAATTTTATTTTTCATATTCAAATGGACTGAGTGTTAACATTTAACATTTTTTGCTAATTGTCGTCAAAAATTAGGCGTAAAGCAAAAATTGATATTTCATATGGTTTTATGATAGATAAGCATTATATTCCCACTCATTATATTCGTAAATTTTGAGGTTTATCCTTCGCTTTTAAGATCATTGAATTTGATTTTTATATAAAATAGTTATATATTAGAAAATAATATGAGTTTATGTGATATTATTTTTCAGAAGATTTCATTCTATATGCCTATGAAAAGTACTCTCAAAACTAACTTTTCCTAATTATAATTAAATCTAGAATATTGTATTATGCTTAGTATTATTTCATTTTTCTCATTCAATTTAGAATTTACAAATGTCAAAAAATTGAGAGCTGTCACTTTTGATGAATTTCTGTTTATTCCAATATAATATAATAAACCTATAATAGTATCATTCTTTCAATTATTTGAAGAGAAAACCGAAAAAATCTATTTTCGGTCTATAACAATAAAAACTGAAAAGTCGTTGTAAATATATTTTGCTAAAAATTATTCATTTTTAAAGAATCGCTGTGTATGATAATCTTTAAAGCCACGCATTTTGCCTAAAGCATGCTTTATCGAAGAAAATTTTGGGAAAAACCACAAAACAATTTTAGAAAAATATCTAATACTACTCTAGAATATCCTCTTTGCAAGAAGAACTTTAATTTATAAAAATAAAAATAAGGAATTTAAATTTCAATAAATCAAACAACATTTAATGTAATAAGGGGTGTGTTCGTTGACCACTCATAATTTTCCTTAACATAGATTGTGTTGCATACACTGATATCTTATCACATATCTCAATTGAAAATTTTGGTACATTTTCATCATCATTTATGAAGTTCTGTTTAACGAATTCCATGTTATCGTCTTTACTGATATTCATTTTGTTGCACACACTATTAAAGAAGGGATTGTCAGCCTCAGAATCCTTATTTTCATATATACAAGTAAAGATTGATTGAGTCTTTGGTGTAGCATTCATTGTCTCATGAAGGAGGAATAATATATGACTGTATGCATTCAGTCTAAATGCTCGAATGAATTCTTTATTTGGACCAAATTCAATTGGATTATCGGAATCAATAAAGTAAAGCTCTGAATCAATAATATCTGATTGCTTAACGCCTGTGTATCTGTAAATATATTTGTAAATAGCAGTGGATTGATCTGGATTTATTACATCATCTGAATCTTCCAATGAAATTACTGGATTGTAGTTCTCTCTATCGATATTAGCATTTTGTGGATCTGGAAGAAATGCAATTGGTTGCTCACCGATGAATAATTTTGTTTTAATTTGATTTGAGTCTTTGTATAATATTTTTCCTGCTAGTTTTAATGCATAAAATCCATTTAAAGCAACTTTCCCGCATCTGACTATATTAAAACCACGTGATAAATCTGCATTATTCGTTTTAAGCATAAAGCAAGGCTTTCCAAAATCTGTTTGGAATACAATTTGTTTATCTGTATTAGTTTGATTCACTATTACGATATTCTTAGAATCTTGAGTCACGAAAAACTTATTTGGAATTGAAGCCCATGGATCTGTTATAGATAAATGTTGAAATCCTGCTTCTCTAAGCAATTTTGATGCAAAATCAATAAAATGATCAATAGTCGGGCATTGTTTAAGTTCAGAAATCAAATCAAAATTCATCAAAAATGGCAGAATTCTTCTTAGAATTATTTAACAATAATGGAATCGAATAACATAATACATATAATAGTTAATTTCGATTTGATGAGCAGGCTCTACCTATTAATTTCATCTTTTAGTATTACATGCATAGCTGTTTCACTTCGGCAAGGCATGAGATAATCAATATGGTAATTTGGAGTGAAAGCACTTCTTTTTCGATTTGTTATGAAATAATTTCTAGATTTGGGGTAGTTTGTCATAGAACTAAAAAAAAAAAAAAAAAAAAAAAAAAAAAAGGTAGTGGGGCTTCCAGGCACTTCGTGCCTTCTAGCCCCGAAGATGTTTAGTATAAATGAAGTTTAGAGGACATACATGACTGTGAGTTTTATTTACGACAAGATAGAATATGAGAGAGGTCCTATAAACCGGACAAGTAAGGGTCATATAAACATCTGTCATTTTACTCAGAATTTTATACAGAATTCAATAAAAATATATTTTAGGGTAGATGGTTAGATCTAACCTCTTTTCTAACCTCATTTCTACCCATATGTCCTTACTGAAAAAGTATGTGTTCCATCTGTCATTTTACTCAGAATTTTATACAGAATTCAATAAAAATATATTTTAGGGTAGATGGTTAGATCTAACCTCTTTTCTAACCTCATTTCTACCCATATGTCCTTACTGAGAAAGTGTCATATAAACATCTGTCAAAAGCCGCTTTTCTGTCACTTTTCAGGAAAAAAACATTTTTATTAAATATAAAATGAATTTCACAAAACCACCGTTACCCTTCTTTGGAAATAAGAGTAGATGTAAAGATATTCTATTGAGAGAACTTAAGAAACTACCGAATGGTCTAACATTTGTAGATTTGTTCGGTGGAAGTTTCTATATATCCCATTTGTGCCATACTGTATTTCCTGACTCAAAGATTATATGCAATGACTTCGACAACTATATGAACCGTCTCAAACATATACCAGACACAAATAAAATATTGAGTGAGTTGAAAGAAAAGATACCTATAGGTAAGATGGAACGTATACCATTAGATAAGAAAAATACTGTCAGAGAGGTTTTGAAAAAAGCAGAATATATAGACTGGGATAGTATATCTGCTAGACTATTATATAGTGGTGCTATAAGAGTTCATGACATTGAAACACTTATGTCAAAAGTTTTATATCTTAACTATACAAATGTTTTCAAAGAGGACATAGAAAAATATATTGAGGGTATAGAGTTTGTGAGATGTCATTGGACAGATTTGTATGAAAAATATAAAGACAAGGAAAATGTTTTCTTTATAGTGGACCCGCCGTTCTATAACACATGGGATTTTCAATACCAAGTAGACTGGACTTTGAGAGACTCTTTAGAAACTTTAGACGTTTTACATAACCATCCATGCTTTTACTTTACATCCGATAAAAGTGGTTTGGAAAGTGTCATGAGATGGTTAGAGGACATACATGACTATGAGTTTAGATACGATAAGATAGAATATGAGAGAGGTCCTATAAACTGGAGAAAGTGTCATAACAAAGAAGTTAGTATCCCTAAGTCGTGTACGGAGGCACTGCGTTCCTCCGTACGCAATACTTGTGAATTTGACACTTTACAAAACCGTTAACGTATATTTTACAACACAAACGACAACACTAATTTAACCTTAAATATTTACAAACCGCCAACCACTAATGACTTCATTAATGTAAAAATAAACGTTCTCACTTACAAAAGTATTGCAACTCCTCCCATTGCTGTGCTTCACATAACAGCTCATAATCTTCTGACTCACTTTCTTCTTCATATAGGTCAAAGTCACTGTCAAAATGAATGTTAGTAAGTTTTGACAAAGCTAATGAAACACGCTTACCGTTTGTATCGTATGCTTGTATAAACTTTCCATTCTTCATTCCTTCATAAACGCTCAAACTAACTTTACCCTTTCTCCCTCGTATCTGATAGAATGTATTTTCACGAGGAACGAAGAACAAATTCTTGAACTCATGACCGTTGTAGTTTGTTATCTCAATAGTTTTCGTCATTTACATCCAAATAAAAATTTTCAGTAAAAATAAAAAATAAACTTAAAAATTAATGATATCACCACCCTCACACGTATGAAAACATAGCGCAAAAATAAATTTAGGTGAAGTGGTGAGATTTCACCTCTTTTTTCACCTGTTTTTTCACCCACTTGAATTCATTGCTTTATAACTCTCTTCCTTTCTCCAACTCTTCTAACTTCTTCCTAAGTTCAGCAATGTTGTCCTCATGAAGTTTAATCTTCCTTAATATACCTTCTCTATCTAATGGTTGCTTTATCTTTCTAAACTGAACTCTACCATCCTTCATAGTATGAACGTAAAAACCTTCTGGAACCGCTCCTGATTTAATGTATTCTACCAAAAATTTTTGTTTCATTGCTTCAGTGACTTTAGTCGTCATTTTACTCTAAATAAAATGTTCAAATAAAATAAAACTAACATTATTTTTTCAGTAAGGAAACGCAGGAGTTTTACGATTTATTTGAGGCGTAGGTTCTGGTTTAAATGTTGGAGTCGGTTTAGGAGTTGACTTTTGAACAGGAGTTTGTACTTCCATAGGTTCAGGAGTTATTGAAGGTTTTGCTTGTGAAGGCGTTGGTTTTGGCGAAGGTGTTGGAGTTTTGTTTAACTTCAGCTATTTCAGTATTTATTTATAACATTTGCTTTATTTCTTTCAACATCATTACTGCTCCTGCTGTAGCTAGCAAAACCTAGTGGGAGACATATTTTATATAAGGACTTGACCAAATGCTATTTTTGACAGGAGCTGGTGGAACACCTAACCTTGGTGAGACTGCTCTTTGCCATTGTGCAGCTCGTAAGAAATATTCAATAGGTGCTCCATAATCGTTTGGTAAAGTTTGTTTCATAGATGGTGAAGGTTCGCGAGAGCTTGATGAAGAACTCATTTATAAGCTTTAAAAATAAATGTTCATCCTTTATTCCTCACTGTCGTCCGTGGCTAAGTTATAGTCATCTAATCTTATTATGGGGATGCCATTAGCACGCACCTGAATGGCAAAGCAACAATCCCTCATAAATCCAATAAGTGGCTTTGGTACATTTTCAGTTGCTAGTTCAATAGGTCCTTTAACAGACAATTTGTATGTTATTGGAGCAGTAGATGTTTGACCTTGTTGGAAGCAAAAGTCCACTTCTGTTGGAAAACCACATAAGAAATGTGTGTTGTCATAGCTATCCCATTTATGTTCCACACTACCATCATCCACCAATGACCTCATAACATCTTCATTAAATCCTATCATTGTTTGTATTGCAGGCGTTCGCAACCATTTCATAAAATACAGGTCCATATGATTTTTCAGGTTCTGCAGGCATATTTCCATAAGCTCCCATGGAAAGCTGAAGATATTTAAACTTAGGGTTCTCAAAATTAACATAATAGTTGTCTTTCTTTCTAAATAGTGCCCAAATACTTTTAACATTAATAGGCGTATAAGCTGCTGTAAATGTTGCACTTGAACTATCTGTATTCTTTGAGAATGAACCGTCCATAGGAATCCAATCCATAACTTTAACAGGAAAACATAAAGCCTCGTTTGTATAATGTTCTACAAGTTCTGTATAAATGTTAGGGTCTAAAGAGAATGACTTTGGATGAATGAAACATTCATTAAAATCCATCTTTGTTCGAAATAGTTGCTGGTTTACAGTTGTAATAGTAACTGTTCCACTAGCTTCTACTGCCTTCGTTATCATAGTGAATGGTTCATTCCATGGAACAAATTTATTTGTCGGTGGATTTGAATCTGAAGCAAATGCAACTTTAAGAGTTGGATTGAAAGCAATGATATCATTTACAGATATAGATGTGCATTGTAAGGCGTCGCTACTGAACTTTACTTTAAGCTGAATGTTTCCTGCAAAAGCTGGAATAAATCGAATAGCTTCTAATGGAAGGAATCTTCTAACAGGAATTCTTAAACGAAGCTTAAAATCAAATGATTTTCCTGCTGTAATTGGACCACTAACAATTTGTCCTGTTCTGCATGTTCCCGAATGACTCCATACATCTTCATGTCGAGTCTTTGAAAAACATCTACTTTCTTTATTTGTTCGGTAGTTTGTGAGTTTGAAGTTATATATGCTTCTTCTCTTGCGTTGTCTTGAGAATATACGATACGACCATTTGCAAGGATTTGATATCCAGCAACTGCATAGAAAGCGTCATCAAAACCAATCCAAAATCCTGGGGGTTTGTTTTATTGGAACCTGAACCAATTTCTTTATCTACAATAAATTGACCTTCCATTTTATACGTAATGAATGTATTGTAAAGGTCCAACATATTTTCACCAGGAGGTGAGAGATTGAATGTTACCCATGTGTTATCTTTAGCAGTTCCAGTTGTGATGGAATCTTTGCGTCAGAATATTTTCTATTAGTGTCACCAATTTGAACTGCATTGTCTATGATATCGAAATATGAGCGAATCTGATGAATATGCTCTGCTGGAGTAAATTCGTTTAACTGTTCGTTCTGCATGTATTTACTTCAGATAAAAATATCTATTTACTTCATTATTCTCACTCTTCTTCTTGGCATTCGTGGTGGAAGTTGTTTCTTGACATTTTCAATGAACTGTACATTCTCTTTTGTCTCAACTTCTTTCACTGGTGGGTCAGGGTTCTTTGACTCGGTTTGTTTTTCAATGAAATTCACGAACTTTGCAATAAGCTCTTGGTTCGTTATTGAAAGAACATCTGGCTTCTTTTCTTCTGGTTCTATTGACTTTTCAGTTTGAACAGAAGGTTTTATATGGGCTTCGTGGACTTCACCCTTGCCATGCACCTTAATGTTGTCGCTCTCTGCATTCGCTAATGGTACCTTTCTTTTTCTTACGTATATTTTACCATCTTTACTCTGACTTACATAATAGAAAGGATGTTGTATTCCTCTGCGTCATTTAATATAATAGACTCTCGTTCTGATTTTGACAAGCTCATTTTACATCGGTTAAAGTTTTAATTTAGTTTTTTATCTACAGTCAAATGACTCAGACAATCCTACGGACAAGACCCAAGGGGTCATAGATGTTGAAGCATTGAAGAAAGAAATTCGCGAGCAAATTTTATCCGAACTGAAGGAACAAAAACAAGAACAAAAGCCAGAGAGACCAAAGAGAAAACTTAGTGAAAAACAACTAGCTGCATTAGCTGCTGGAAGACAGAAGAACCCACGTTTGCTGGCGAAAAAAGCTAGAGAAGAAGCAAAAGCAAAGGAAGAACAAAAAGCAAAGGAAGCTGAAGCAAAGAAAGAGTAAATGGTTTATTTTTATCCGAATTAAATGTATAGACAAATACCTTTATCTGTTGCGTTCAGTAGTGAAAACCCTGACGTCAAAATAAAGGGGAACAGAGTAACGTTTAAGTTTCCAACAGACTGGATTGTGAACATAAATGAAGAGAAGTACATTGGCATAACATCTATGTATATAACACGTGCTTTCAGAAAGGTTGACTTTATACTTCAAGTCGAGATAGAAAATGACGAACAGTCTTTAAGCGCCCAAAACATTCACATATACAAATACTTTAAAGACGATACAACATTGTTGCAATGTATGATTTCATTTAATGAGATGTTCGAGAAAAAGTTCAACATTGAAGTACAAACTTTACAGCCTTTACGTGAGTTTCTTGCACAACTGAAAGAAGAAGGTAGTCAGCCACAACTTATAGACTTTCATTATGAATTTAATGAAAATGAAGATGGAACTCATGACTGTCAATTCATTGTATTCTCACCATTCAATGAAGTCGCTAAAAGAAAAAAATCCATTACGTATAAGATTTCAAATCTCGAACCAAGTGATGATTTTAAGAATGTTTTCAATTATGATGCAATGCTTCCGAGGAAAAATGAATTTTCAAAGATTGTAACACCTGGCATTTGGGATAGAAAGCAAGCAATACTTTACTCTAATATAGCCAAAGGCGTTGAAAATGAGTTCATTGGTCATACAAGAACTTCACCACTTCCTAACCCTAAATACTATAAATTAACTGGCTTCAATCGTGAGTTTTGGATAGACATGTTCTCCACTCATGACCATAAATGTCCAGTGTTCTTGCCTCCAGACCATAAGGACTGTCTCTACATTGAAGCACAACTCTTAAACTCTACCATCGCAGTATTGTAAAATCTACGCTAGCTTTATTTTTATCACGAATGACCTCATTGCTGACAAAAATAAATGACCTCAGAACTTCAACTTACGAATAAAGCTTGTTTTAGTCGTTATTGAAAAGTTGAACTTTTCAGCAAAGCAAGGTTGACATGACTTACATAAGTCGAATGCAATCTCTTGACCATCATAAAGTGCTTTGTAAAGTTTCATTAAACTGAACTCAGAGTCTTTGTCATATGTTCCAACAGGTATGTGAATGTTCTTATCTTCATTGTAATAGCATTGTATAGCTTCAGGAAACATTTCATTAGCGGTTAAAGCAATAACATCTTGCTTCACGCCTTTCATTCTGCAGTGAAATGCAACTTCATTTAAATCGTTAGTGAGTAAGTCTATGTAGGTCTTCTTTCCACAGAAAATACTTTTATAAGCTAAACTTTGTTTTCCAGGTGTTATTTCTGCAAAGTCGCTATGAAATTGACCAAGGTTCTTTCCTATAAGTTCGCGACCATATCTCTTCTTAAACTCTGCTGCAAGCTTTGGTATGTCTTCATTATATAAGTGCATACTGTCGGTATCCTGGTAAAAGATTTGAAGACCCATGTCCTCTGCAGTACAGAATACTTCATTCATAATACGTTTTGACATAGACAGAATATTAACACCAAGTGGACAGAAGTTAAAGTGTCTGCAAATGCTTTTCGTTAGCTTGAAAATAGTTTTATCTGAACCATCCAAACCTTCGAACTTCACTATATGGTTGTAATTTCTTATAGCATATCTTATAGCATCTTTGTCATTTACTATGGTTATTTTTGACTCAATAGGAGATAGAATAGTTTTGCCATAAATGCTGTTCAGAATGAGTTTTATAATTTCTTGTAAGGGGTTTCCTTCTTTCTTATACTTTAACCTTAACTCAAACAACTTCTTTACTTCATCTCTTATTCTCATATCTCTGTTTCCATCGTAATAGTATCCTTGCAACACTTCACATTTGACACATTGATATTTTATGAGGTCTTGTAATGTTATATGGTCAACATACATGAGACAGCAAGTGTTTGAACTTCTTGGAACGTTAAGTTCTGGATTTAGTTCAGGGTCGCAAACTATTAAATGAAAGTGTCTGGGTATACCAATCTCTGTTATCTTAATGAGAACAAAGAAGCCAGACATAAACTTTTCACCAATGGGTTCCTTTTGGTCATCATCGAATAAATGTCTCATGAGATACTCTGTGCTTAACATTTCTTCCTTCAATACTTTTGGAATACCTTCTAAAGTATAAAGTCTTGCTATAGCTGAAGGATATAATGAAACAGTGTCGAAGTCAGCAATGAGTTTCTTTTTGCTCTTTTGTTTCATGTTATCTGACAACATACATCTTCCACCTTGAATGCATCTCGAAATAAATTCTCTTGGTTTATTTGAGAGGTCATAAAGATTTCCATTCGGGAAGTATACTCTGTTCTCAAACAATTTGTTAGCAATAGAACAAATACTAACGTAGTCATAAACGTTTAAATCAAACTCTTTCAATAAGTCATTGCGGAACTTTACAAAACCTTCTCTTAAAATTCTTACATCTTGTTTGCAGTAAAACGTGCTATATTTTTCTAAGTCGAAGTGGTTTTCATCTATTCTGCAACCTTTGATGGAATCTATGTTTTCATAAATGTATCTGCATCATGGATAAACTTACATGCTTCAGAAATGACACCAGTTCTGTTGTCATTTGCTAACAAAACACTGCTGTAGTAGTTATATGGAAATACTTCTTTCGGTCCTGTTTGTAAGTTAAACATAGCAGGAAATAGTTTAAGCTTCTTATTTATAACACTGTAAGAGTCTTTTATAATAATTGCCCGTCCTTTATATAAACCAGTTATTTGCATTGTTCGTGAACCTTTAATGATGGGAGTTCCTTTCACTTCTGTCATGTGTCTTAAGATGAAGTTTATGTCATAACTGAGGTTGTGGAAATATATTAAACTCTTGTCAGGAAGTCTTTCCAAAAATTCTGTTGCACAGTTTTGACCCCAAATGCTTTCACTCACTGAACCATCTTCACTGTCATAACAGATGTTAAAAGCTTTATGAAAGCCGTCTGTGCTACACTCAAAGTCAGCAAAGAAAACGTGCTCAGGAATGAATTTACATTTAGCTTTATTTACTTCTTTTGACTCTGCTTTCTTCTTCAGTTGTACACAATACTTTGGAGCATATGTCAAATCTTTAAATGGTGCAAGGTTCTGTTTATATAAGTCAGTAGTATATGTGAAAAGTTCTCCATAAGAAATAGGTTCGAAATATTTGCACTCCCACAATGTTTTCATAACATCCCATAGCGGTGTTGTTCTATCATAACGAACTACATATTTATCTTCTCTCTTTGTATAAATCTTCATCTGTTTCTCAATGTTCATTCCACCACACTCCTTCAAGATTTCTATATAGTTTCGAATGAAGTATGTTGTCATTGGTAATCTTTCATTTAGCATGTAGTGGTCTTCAACAAGAAGTAAGTCAATAGTTCTAACAGTTTCGCATTCTTTTGGTATATATCTCTTTATTTCATTATGTCTTGAGTCATTGAAATAACCAATGGTAACATTAAATGCTATACCTGTTGAATCGGAAATTTCTTGTACTTTACTTTGAGGAAAGTCTCTAACACGAATGACTTCTCTCATGTGGTCAATAGTTTCTTCATTTACTCCAGCCTGAATGCAAGCATAAACGAAACAATTGTCCTCTGTCATAAGTGTTGCAGTTCTTTTGTTCAGTTCATTGAAGATTTGGTAGCGTTCAAGATTTATAGGTAATGTGCAAAGATACTTCCAGAACTGACCGCTTCTCTTCTTATAAAACTTCTTTTCACCATTATCTTTCCAAAAGCTTTCTATAAGTGCTGGGTTTCCTGTTTGCTTAAGAGCTTCCAAAATGGCTTTCTGGTCATTTGTCAGTGTGCTTTCATCTCTATATGGTCTCTTTTTTGGTTTGCCTTTCTTTACATCTGACATCGTTAAGCCTTCATATTCTGTTAAATCATACATCTTTATTTCGGTAAGATTCTTTATGTTTGTCAAGAAGAAGTCATAGTGCATTTCAACAATACCTGCAGCATTTGCTTCTATCTCTGATATAAAGTTCTCCTTCAAGAGCTGATGTAGTAATGTTCCAATATTATTGAGGTTTAACGTAGAACATTCATACTTTCCACCAAGTTTATAACATACCATCCATCTCTGTTGCGAGTTTATTTTAATTTTCTCTAAGAGTCTCATGAAAACCTTACCGAAATGTTTGTGTAAGTAGTCTCTGTTTGGTTCATCTAAAGCTTCGATGTTAAAGTCAATGAGTCTATTGCCTGACTTCACATTTCTCTTCCTATTCTCTTCATCTTTCTTTAACCATCTCTCACCTTCTTTTGGTTTGTCGTCAATGGAACGAATGACATCGTTAGCTTTGCGAACTTGTTCTATAGCACTTTTAAACATCTCTCTTCTCTGTTGTTTCAGTGTGTCATCTCTCTTTCGTGTTTCACCAACGTTTGCATTTGTTATGTCAAACATCTCTCTTCTTACTTCATGAGGTACAGCTCTTCTTGTTTCACCAACGTTTGCATTTGTTATGTCAAACATCTCTCTTCTTACTTCATGAGGTACTGAACGTCTATGATATAAGTCAATAGCAATGTCATTTAAAGGAAATGCTCTTGCATGGACTTCGTCCTCGCCGCGTTGCGGCTTTATGAACTCATGAATTCTATCATAACTTATTGCACCATTATAGTCTTTAATGAAGTCAGCGAGTGCTTTTTTGTTTGTTGCGTAATGCTTTGCAACATCTATATTAGCTTCTGTAAGAAGTTGTTTTATTTCCGAGTGTTCTAACTTAGACAACTTCCGATACATCTTTAGTAGGAAATAAAAAAATATTTTTTGAAAAAATTAGATTAGATTTTTTTTAAGTTATTTTTCAAAATAATTTAATATTTTTATTTTAATGAAACACATGCAAGATTGCAAGTTCTTTTCATACAATGCTCTCGCTACTGCCATCAAGAATGAGTTCAATAATGCTTCAAACGTTAATGTTATCTTTAACAAGAAGTTTGTGAAAGAATCTAAGTTTGGTCAGTATGTCAGACCATTAGCTATCGTCATTGACCGCAAACGTTATACTTCACAAGAGTTAGCAGTAGTTTTGAAACAAAAGGGTTTCTTCGTGAATGTCAAAGATACACACTATACTGTCATAAAGAACTCCAACATTGACTTCTTCAGTATTGCTATGAATCTTTCCGAACAGAAAGAATATAAGAAGGGTGAAACATCTGTGAAATATTATCCTTCATCTCTGAAGACAATAACGAACAAAGATGTTATACAAAAGTTCTTACCAAAGGTTGAAGAAGCTTCAATTGACATTGACGAAGGAAGTGAAATGGTTGAAGAAATTGACCCTGAAGCTATTTAACCAAAAATATATTTTTGGTGAAGAGGTGAGATATCACCTGTTTTTTCACCTCATTCTCTCTTCGTTAATGTTGTCGTGACTTCTTCGTTAATGTTGTCGTGACTTCATTCTTCCTCTTTGAAGTTATCGAAATATTCTGTTATTTTTTCCTTCAGTAATGTTAAGTCTTCTTTGAAGGTAAGTATTGTGCAACCTTTGATGTCATAGTGTGTTTGAGGAAGAGTATTTTTGACAATTTCTTTTATTTGCTCATTCGGTGTCATTGAAATCGGTAAGTTTTCACGATAGAACCAGTTTCTGTCAGATTTATATATTTTAGCAAGGTCGTAAAAGCTTTTGTTGTTTCTTCTGACTAAATGCAACATAACCATATCTCTATCTTCTTCTTTCTCCAACTCTTCAGTATAAATCATATACTTATAACTCTTTTCCTTTCCTTTTGGTACTGAACGTGGTATTCTTTTCTGTATGCTTTTGTCTTTGGATTCAATGACTTCATCTTTTGCTTGAAGTTTCTTTTCCATCTCTCCACGTTCTGCTTTATATAGTTCATCTAACATCATGAAAATATAACAAGCATAACGAGGTGAAGCCCACATTGCTACAGCATTTACTAAAAGTCTATGAACATAATAACCTTTCAAACCAGGTGCCAAATTCTTGCGATTTTCGTACGGAATCTCTTCCCTCGGTTTTCCGAGGGAAGCAATCATATGAGGAAATTCTTCTAAAAGTTCTTTTGCCTGTTGGTTTTCAAACCAATGATATGCTTGCTTTGTAGAACGAAGAGCGTTCATTATACTTTGCATTTGATACATATCATCTTTGACTGAACGAATGAGTCTCAATTGTTTGTTATATTGTATGTATTCGTATTCTTCATTTATGGCTTCATGAACGATAGCAGTTGTTGTGTTCTCTAATGTTGACATTACTGTTCTTACATACAGGATAAAAAAATAAATAAAATAAAAACTAACTTTATTTTTTCTGAGATAAACACTATTTCTTCACAACATTAAATTTTATCCTGTATGAAATGACTTTAAAAAGATTATTGACTGACTTCGAATACTATCTCATTGACGCACTGACAGACCCTCAAAACTGTGTTGAAAGTTCTTTAAGCTTTAAGATTGAAGGTACGACGCATTTTGTCTTCACTTACGTATTGAAAGAATATGACCGTTATCATAACGAAGTGAATCAAACACTAATAAAATTTGTAGATAAAAAATTGGTTAACAATGAATATTTTAAACGTGAAGACCCAAACACTGCTGGAGATGATGAAGAATACAGACAAGTTATTGAAAAAAATAACGCAAGATTAGATGCAATAGAAAAGAAGTTTAATGAATGTCTTACAAACACGTATGAATATCTTATGCAGTGGGAAGCCAGATGGAAATAAATTTACGTCAAATATGCAATTTATAAAATCTTATGTCGACAGGCTACGTAGCACAGTGGTCTAAGGTGGTGTTATGGAGGGGTCAAGGTCTGTGGTTCGAACCGCGACAGCGCCGTATTTTCTTATTTTCTTTATTTGTCTTGTTTGTCGTGAATAAAAAGTGTCATAAAAGTGCTCTATCTTCCACGGGAATAAATAAAAAATTTACTTTTTTCTTCTTTATTTCTTTGTTCCCGTGGAAGAAGGGTTTTGCTGTTTTTTCTCAGCCGAAATCAATGATTTTTTCATTTTTGGAATCCTTAGCGAATGAGGAATCTTTTCTCTCGTGGAAGCTTTGACCTAAAATAATAATTTAGGTGAAGAGGTGAGATGTCACCTTTTCTCACCTCTTTTTTCACCCTCGTGACTTTGTCATAACTTCTTCGTAAATGCTTTGTCATAACTTCTTCGTAAATGCTTTGTCATAACTTCTTCGTAAATGAGTGTAAATGACCAAAAATATATTATAGGTGAAGAGGTGAGATGTCACCTCTTTTTTCACCTAATTTCTCACCCTCATGAATTTTCATGAATTTCCTTAAGATAGAAAAATAACGTTAGTTTTATTTTTATTTATTTTTTTATTTTGTATGTAAAGATATGATTTCAACAATCGGCACAACAACAATTCAAGCCGCGAACGGCGGGACTCTGTCCACAACAACTTCACCAAACTCGTTAGTCATGAATCCAACATCTATGTTAGTAGAGATGAAAAGCTTCATTCCTTCTTCATATACTTTCGAAACAAAAATCCAGAAGATAAAGCAAGAACTTTTAACAAGTAATTTAGACTGTAGTGCGAAAGATGAAACAAATGAACAGTATCTTTATGAAATGCAGGACATTATTGACCATTTACCTAAACTACCTGAAATTCAGCATCAAAAACTAACTATTCCTGAATTCGATGAAATAGAAGTGAAACCAACTGACTCAGTAGAAATAAAGAAGTTCATTCGAAAGGTAAACTATGAGTTTCTAGGATTTCATTGCAACCATAAGGTTATGGACAAAGATTGCGACATGGTATATAAGAATGTTTCTGACATATATAAATCCGGGGAGTTTAAGACCTACGATAACTTTGTTTCGTTAGTTGCTGAATGTGTATGGCAGATAAGAGATAAAGATAGAAGAGGTAAAATATGGAACGAACAGATAAGACCAACTGCTTTTGAGTTAAAGAAAACCATTGACGCCTTAGTTGTTTTAGCAGGTAAGGTTTCAGAATATAACGCAAAAATGAATCCGCAATGTTCTAAATGTAAAGCAGCAATTAGGAAATATAACTACTCCGTCAAAGAGATAGAAAGAATGCGAAACGACTATGCAGACTTAAAGAAAGAAGCAGAAAAGCCAGCAGAAAATAAAATGGACATGTTAGCATTTCTGAACAAAAACTATCCAACTGCTGACGATTTCCTTCTATCTGACGTCAAGAAGAAATATAAAGAAACTTTCGGCATTGTTAAAACTTTTGACATACTGACAGAAGAAATAGAAGCTACGAAATTGTTTAGGATTTCAAATATACATCGTACAATTCATGTAAAACGCTTGTGAAAAACTGGGGTGAGAAAACAGGTGAGAAAACGGGTGACATCTCACCTCTTCACCTATAATATATTTTTGCTTTAATTAAATGCTTTCCGGAAACGTCGATGAAAATCATATGGACAAATTATATGAAAAAATTAATAATGATTACCCCTCATTAACCAGGGAAATGACGGATTCTATAGTTCGTAAATTCGATGAAATACAGGATATGTGGTTCGACAGATTCGACATGAACGATAAGGAAAAGAGAAAGAACGATAACAATTTACTTACTAAAAGAATCCTAAAATCTAAAATAGGTGAAGCTTCAACATTTAACACAGTACATAACTTTTACACCGCTGTTTATATTTTCAATAATTTATTTAACGATGAACGAGAAAGAAAAAGTATGTTTAACGGAAGAAATGAATATGATTTTATCCTTTGTGCTGTTCGGGATGTTGACATGAAACTAAAGAAAATATTCTTATTACAAGATGACACGGTTGAAGATGAAGTCAATGAGTTTTTAAATCGTGATTTAAATGAAATTGATGAAGTTATGACCGAATGTTATAAAAAGTTCAAGAGGTGAAAAAAGAGGTGAGAAAACAGGTGAAATCTCACCTCTTCACCTAAATTATATTTTTGTCTGATTTACATCCAACGAAAAAGTTTAGAAGAATTTTCTTATTCTTTCTGGCATGTTTTTATCTTTCCAGTACTCCCGCTCTAATGGTCCCAGATGA
The DNA here is from genome assembly GCF_026262505.1 of Trichomonas vaginalis G3. Lineage (NCBI taxonomy): Eukaryota > Parabasalia > Trichomonadida > Trichomonadidae > Trichomonas > Trichomonas vaginalis. Next base: position 35,423,046 of record NC_067206.1, on the reverse strand, counting down.
GTTGGTTTAGATTCTCTCAAGTTCTTAGATGGTATAACATCTTCAACGCCTCCTTCATATCTTACTTTATAAGTGTCATCGTTTGTGTTATAGTCAAGTATTTCAATAACCACTCCTCGCTTTGCTTCGTCAATGGTTTCAGCAAGTTTGCCATTACTACTTTCGACTAATTTATGTCGAGGGTAAAATGCTATGGAGTCGTCAGCAGCTTTTATAAGATATCCATTACCTTGCGTAGAGTCTACGATATAATAATTTCGACTTAACCTTAAACGTTTCTTTGTCAATGGTTTGTCGTCAAGAACTACACGAACTTTTGTACCAGGAATGAGAGTAAATTGTGTTGAATTTCTGATATTTTGTGTTTGGCTTCGTTTCTTTTGTATATACTTTTCTTCTTGTTGTTGTGTCATTGAATTTGGTGTATGTCCTGTTGTAGAATGTGTTGAGGAATTATATACTTCGAGAAAATGTTTCATTGTTTCTTCGGTAAAGTCTCGCTCTTGATTTAAATCTCTGAGAGTCCTTATGAAGCGGTTAATGATACCGAGTATGTTATGGTTATGGTCTTCAGTAGTGTAGTGAGTTATGTTATGCTTAATGAGAAATTCTGTGATTTCGTTGCTGAGGTATGCACCGTCTTGGTCTGATGTTAAAATACTTGGGCTATGTTCTGCTACAAACTTTTGTAAAACTCTTAACACTTCATGAGTTCCTTTATTTCTCATTATATACGCATATGCTTTACGAGTGTTAACATTTATGAAGATGAGGAATGGTTTATGTCCTCCTTTTCTGCTTTGAATGAGAGTGTCAAATTGGTATGCGTCAGGAGTGTTGGAGTAAATTGGTAAAAAGTAGTCGTAAGGATTTATTTTTGTTTGATGTACAACATTTTTGTCAAAGAACCTTTTCACTTCAGCTCTGTTAGTAAATCCCGAACTCTTTGCAGCTTCATTGAACTTCTTAAATGACCTCCATGGATGTTGTTCGAATACTTCTTTCAAGCTCATTTATGTAAAGTTAAAGATTTTAACCAACTCGTATCCAAGCGTGCATTGTTATATAAGGAGGCATATAATCTTTTCCATTACCTGCTGGGTCTGTAATACCAGCTACAACATGTGTATGATTTCCTGCAGTTCCACAGAAAATACCTGTGCTAACATCTTTGGGGTCAGTTGTGATATCATATCTATGCATTCCCTGTCTATCCGAACCCGCTGCAAGATTTGTATAACCTCTTTTTGTTATTGAATGTGAATGGTTTCCTTCCACAGATGTTCTTCCACTGAACCTATGCATATGTGAAGGAAGGTTTTCAATACCTATTTTCTTTGAACCTCCCATCTTCATTGACTGCGTATTAGTGTAGAATGGAAAACTGTCAACTATTTCATACCATCTACCACCAAATAAAGTGTTTGGATTTATTGGATTCATAGACGTATAAACAGCTCCTATAGGATATATTAAATCATATATGCTCATAACTCTATAAACATATTCTAAAGAACTTATGTCATTAAATACCATTTGGAATGTATCTCCCGGATGAAATGTTGCATTTGTTCCACTTTTATAATGTAATGTTAGTTCAATAGAATTATCCAAGAAAAATTCAAAAGTATCTGGTTGAAGACCTCTAACAAATTCAAATGGAGTTGCTGGTTCACCATTTATAATTTCTGTTGTAAATGTCATTGTATCTGGTTTCGAAAATTTCTTTGTTAGTTCTGCATCCACATAAGTTTTATCTGCTTTCTTGTCTAACATTGCTGGTAGTTCATATGCTTCAAGTTTCTGGCATGATCTTCGGTATTCCTGCAACTCTTATCTAAATTGTTAAGAGTATCTTTTACGCTTGTACTCGGATTCTCTAAAGGTGCACTTGAACCAAGGTCAAAGTTCAATATTATGTCGTCTGCTCTAACAGTAGTGAAGGATTTATGTGTATGGTTCTTGTCTGCTTTCTTGTCATATAAATCTTGAGCAGTGAATTTAATATTATGTTCATCCTTCATGACATAAACATCTTTACATCTAATGTTTCTCATCGTCGTTATGTCGTCATCCGATGTTAAACCTTGTGGAAAGTTAGGAGGTTTACAATATAATGCAGCCGCGTGCGGCGGGCTCCGCCCTCCCCACCAGTTTCTTCAACCGTTCCTTCAATACTTTCTATAGCAACAGTTGTGAAGGATTTATGTGTATGGTTCTTGTCTGCTTTCTTATCTAACATTGCTGGTAGTTCATGTGCTTCAAAGTTTCTGGCATGACTTTCAATGTTCCTGCAACTGTTATCTAAACTGTTAAGAGTATCTTTTACGCTTGTACTTGGATTTTCTAATGGTGCACTTGAACCAAGGTCAAAGTTCAATATTATGTCGTCTGCTCTAACAGTAGTGAAGGATTTATGTGTATGGTTCTTGTCAGCTTTACTGTCTAAAGAAGTTTGAAGTTCATTTATATCGGAGATGTTGTGTTTATGAGATTTCAAAACTTTGTTCGTTGCGTCAAGTTCAACTTTGTCAGCTTTACTTTTAATAGCATCTTCAAACGTTATTTTTGCCTTAACTCTTAACATAAATCTTGGTTCAACTAATACACCATTAACAGAGAAAGTAGAGGCATAAATTTCATCGTTATAACTAAATGCTTCTGGTGCTTTACCTGTGTCATACTGTACAGTACAGCTTATGTCATAACCTTTAGCACGAATGTATTTATATCTTCTTTCATTAACATTTTTTGTCTTCGCTTCATCACTTCGTGTTAAATATCCATGGTAGTCCGTTATAATCTGTTCGTCTGAAGTTATATAATGAACGTGGTTTTTATCTGCTTTTTCGGCTAATTTCTCATTAACATCATTCACTTCTAATTCAACTCTTCCGCCAGAACTCTTATTATCATTAATCTTTTTCATTAATTCGGTAATTACGTCATAAAGACTATATTCTGTTTTCGGTTTTGTAAATAATGAGTCAAAATTTCTTTTCATCATTACATCGCTGACATTAATGATATCACCAATTCCTTTTTCATTTATTCTCTTCATTAATTCTGCAATAATGACGAATATATAATCTGTTAATTTATTCTCTTCATCGAGGGTTATAGAATGTTTTGAAATTGAATCATTAACTCCTCTAAATAAATCAATAACTTCAGGATACACGTTTTTAATGTCTTGAATAACCCGACCAGTATCCTCGCCACTATGTGGCTCTGAGCCCGTTGGGCTCTGTTGTTCATGTTCTTCGTTCCCGTCGTTACGTGGTTTTATATCTCTAACCATCATCAACGCAGCCATAACCGGAGGGTTTGTTGCTACCTGTTCGAAAATCCGTCCGTTATGTATGGTATATCTAAATAATTTCTTTGTGTTTGTTAAAACATTTGAAACAAGTCTTTTAAAACCATCTACAAAATTTCCTGTTTCACCTAATGTTCTTGCAGCATTTACAAGCTCACCCATTCCCGCTTTTGACCCCAAAAACGTCCATATTGCATTTATTTCACTCTGTATAGTTGTCCATTCAGCGAAACTAACACCCGCATTCGCTAAGCTGAAAATGAAATTCAGTGGATCGAACTTAATTCCACCTTCTTTTTCAATTTCAACGAACTCACTAACATGAGATTTTAAATATTCTTTCGTTAAAATTGTTTTCCCCGATGTTATGTCATTAACGAAACTATCACCGTCAAAAGTTAACGAATTCAATTTCGTCGTTGATGCTTTTATTTCATACACCGCTTTATCGATAGTTTTTGGCTCACCTTCTTTAGAAGCATATGAAACATTAATGAATGAATTATATGTATTCGTGAATGAATTAAAATCAATGATTTTCATTAATGACGCCTTTAATGATTCATTAACTGTTGAATCCCTTAAAACAATTAATGAACTGTCATGGGCTTCGCCCTGGTCGCTTCGGTCTGAAAGACCTTCAGGACTCAAAGAGTCCGTTTGCGACTTTATGAAAGGTACACTGCAAACCGTCGAGTTTGGATCAAATGCTGTAGTTGGTGCAGGAATATTAATGATATAAGTCATTAAATCATTAAGTGACGTAAATAATGTTGTCGTTTTTGATTTAATTTCTTTAGCATCTGTTATATATGGTAATTTTATTTCTGTAGTTTCTGAATTAAAGATATTCGCTAAAATGTTTTGTAAACTGTTTTGAACAGCTGTGTAAACCGTTGAATTCGGAACTCTTACGATTTCACCATCCTTAATAAAAGGCATTGTACATGACGTAGTGCTTGGGTCAAATCTTTCGGGATTATAATTCAACATATATTCTAACGCTTCATATACAGACCTATAAACAGTTGTGTCGTTCTTCATGACAACTTCACCATTTACAATGAATGGCATAGTGCATGGAGTTAAAATAGGGTCAAACTTTTCATAGTCCTTCCATGTTATGTATTTCTCGGTATTTCCATCAGAAATAACAATATATTTGTCAGTAAGTGTGAGAGAGTATTGACCAAAATATAAACGTTTAGCTCTGTCAGCTTCATACGCATATGCAGCAATACTCATATTTTAATGAGAATAAAATGTTGTTCTATTTGCAAAGTACAGACCCAAACGAATACGGGACAGTAAAGCTACAAACAAACTTAGGTCTTCAGAATGAAGCGCTTGCTTTCAGAGTTGTTGACTTCAATACTATCGCTTCATTCGTTATAACAGATGAAACAGATTTCATGGAGCTTGAAATAGATGGAAAGAAGCACGAAATAAGATTTCACAATAATGTAGAATATAAGATGGAAACATTAGCTGGAGTGTTAAATGCGCTCATAAATACTACAATAAACAAGGAGAACGAAGAAAACTTAATGAATGTTAAACTTATTGCAGGAGTTTTGAAGTTCAGTTATGCGAAGGAGTTTAAGATAACACGAATGAGTCATAGAGTTCAATTGCTTCTGGGAGCATACCATATGACATGTCCTTTGAAAAGTGTTGACAAAACGATTGAGATGAAATCTGTTCCATACGTATGTTATGGTAATTGTTTATACGTTGAGTCAAAAATAGCTAATGTCACAGGTATTTCAGGAGTTAATAGTAAAGGTTCAGTAGAATATAAATCCTTCTGTTATGCAGTCAATTCAATGTTCATTCCAAACGTTCCTGTCATAGTAACTCATTTAGGTAAATGGGTTCGCATTAGTCCTCATAATTTGAAAGACATGCAATTCAGACTTGTTGACTTTCAAGGAGAGCCTGTAGAACTGAAGGCACCAGTGCGAATGACTGTTGAAGTTGACTTTTTAGAAAATATTAAATGCAACAGCTTACAAGAGAACTCAGAGCTAAAAATATAAAGTATGAATGTTATGTATTAGGTCATGAACTTTGGTTATTGCTGTTTGATGAAACAAATGAGTTAGTTATGTCAGTCAAGAGAACAGAAAAAGGCGTCAAAGGCGCCGAGCGCAAAGCGCTATATTGTGTTAGTGAAAACTGCACCAAGTCAATAAGATTAGGTTTGCATTATGAAGATGAGTTCGATACTGTTGAAGAAGTTTTGGATAGATATTACAAATTGCTTTAATTTACTAAAACATATTTCAAACAAAGCTTATATTCTGTTGAAAGTTTTGTATACTCGTTCGAATATTTATACTTAAACTCAACTCCTGTAGTTCCTGGTGTTTCAATGATGCGGATGTTACCTATTTTCATGAATGGTGGCGTTTGACCACAGCATTCGATTTCAGGGTCGAGATAGTCAATGACACATTGTTTCCCTGTTATTCGTGATATAACATTTTCAAGGTCCTCCTTTGTTAGAATTATTTGGTTCTTGCTTATAAGATTTGTCAAAAGCTTCTTATCGTCTTTGAGTAAAATTGTTTGGTATAACTGAAGAAGGTAATGGTCTACGTTATCTGAAGGATTTGTTTGAACATTTGTGTAAGGGTTGTCGTTGGCTTCTCTTGAAAGAATTTGGTCCAGTGGTGGATACTCTAACTTAACATCTGATGTAGCGTTAGCGTTTGAAGCTGAGTTTAAATTCACGGATTTCAGTTCTGGTTCTTTTTCTTTCAAACACTCTGAACTATAGTTCTTTATGACAATATTGTTTGTCGTTCGTGAGTCAACATTTGATGTTGGTTCAATTGGAACATTAACGGCACCAGCTAAGATGGATTTGCTTCTCATTTCATATAGAATAAAAACCTTTTATATGTATGAAATGAACAATATACTCGACAAGGGTTTGAATGTAAAGCTAACGAATGAAAATATTGTTGAATTCACTGAGACAGGTGCTGTGTATAAAGATGTAGAACTACTGAACAAAAGAGCTAAGGGAAGAAGCAGGAACATGAACAAAGGGTGGAAGCCTATAAAAATTTATGTCAATGATGGCTCAGGAGGTTCAAACATAAAGTATGCAGAAAGTTATAGAGTTTATGCTCTCAAAGGTGAAAAGCCTTCATTTAAGAACAGCTATTCTAACGCATATCCTCAAAAGCTAACGGATGGGAAGTGGATGATATGAATGACAGCAAAAATATTAACAGAAATGGCGACAGAGATGCATGGAATTTGTTTACCATCAGTCAATTGAAGGTTAAACTTTAAAACAATGTTGGTCGTTCCCATGGAATATTTTTGACTTTAATGGTATTAGTCATGATATGAATCTCAAGGTATGAACGAGGAGAGATGAGAGACTTATATGCTTCCCAAATTTCTTCAAAAGGTAATGTTATACCTGACTGTTTCCAAATGAGTTCAATATCATAACGTGAGAAACCTTGAAAGATAACGAAGTCAGTTATGAGACGTTTTATGTTTAAAGCAAGAAAACGCCATGTTTGCATAAGTATTGCTACAGTTAAGTGGTAATGTCTGACTTTAGTAATGATGTTAGCTAATGGTGAGTCAGGCTTTGACACTAAACCTTTTCCGGCGAAGTCGTCGCAAACGAGCAGAGTATTTGAAGGATACTTTTTGAAGGGGTATTTTGAAAGTTTTGACAGAATGTAGTTTGTAAGTCGTTTCATATCGTAAACTCCTGAGTATTGACGTAAGTGGTGTTTGTCAATAATTCTTTCCATCTCCTGAAGTCTTTTGCATTCCTGACTGTATAAATTCAACGATGGCATAATATTTCCTCTTACGTCGAACGTAACGTTGAAGAAATTCAATGAGTTCACTGTCTGGAACTTTAACGACAGAGGCTTGAACTTTTGACATAAATGTTTTCGCTGTTGAGTCCATAGAGTCTGAAGTTGCTGATATAATGATTTGGTCATAATAGAAAGTCTTTCCTAAACGCTCTGTTATGAGTATATGACGAATGAGGTTAAATGTCTTACCTGAACCCATCTTTCCACAATAGAAATACACACCATTTGAACAGAATCATAATCTTTGCTGAAAGGAAGAATGAGAGAAGAGTTAAGTTTGTCTGTAGTTTCATTCATGTCTTCATCTACGTCATGTATTAAATGCTTCATTTTATCTCCATTAAAAATGCAAGTCAGAAATATTCAGAACATAGCACCGAGTCTAACTGACAAGAGTATAAAGATATACTATGAACACGTTATGATGAAACCAACCAAAATTCAAGAAAGTCAGTATACTTATGAATATCCAAGACACTGGGTAGAGTATGTAGGAGGTGAGAAAGCTATTGAAATCAGACAGGTTCGAAGTATTCCAGCAGGAAGGACAATATTATTGAAGAACTTTAATGTTTTGAGGTATAATGATGAAACAAAGAAGCAAGATAGTTTTCCTTGCTGTGTATGTGAACCTAGACACAGGAGATGACATGAAAGTTTTTAACACAAAGCTTCAAACGGTAGTGAGAGAACAACTGACTGCGGAAGGGCATCCATTACCTTCAGAAGTTACCATAGCATATAATTTTGAAACAAACTCAATAGATTTTAAAGTCATCTCTGCAAAGAAGTCAGGTTTTACATTTAATGAAGCAGATGTATATTCGAATGAAAACTTCAAAGCTATTGCATGGTTAGATAATGACGATTGCTTTAAGAAAATATTTAAATTCAGTGACTCAACGATGTCAATAGATGACCTTCGTGGAATGTTACCATCGACGTTTACAGTAGAAGGTTCAGCAGGATTGCTTACAAGATTGTCAATTGGTGGTATTTGGTCTCGTGAGAACATTGTTATAAAATCCAGTATAAGTGAATTTGCTGAAGAATCTATATTATGTCTTTCAAACTACATGTATTCGCCACCGAAGCATTATAGTATAACAAACTTTGTCAGTAAGTTTAACATAAGACTTGTCGAACCTTCTTCAATGAAAGATGTTGTGCTACCTAAAGATGGAAAGGATGGACTCATTATTGAGATGATTTTAATTGCATATTAAATGAGCTTGTTCTTGAAGGTCATTCATGATGAAATAACTGTTGTAGAAGATGTTAGCAATTGTTCAGACATTTTATTGCGAATAGATGAGATAAGAAAGAAGTTAGATGACCGCAAAGCGGTGAGGCGAAGCCCGTGAGAATGTTTATGTTTCATTGACTTTCTCCAGTAACGAGAACTTTTATGAGATAATATTGAAGAGAGATGATTTTAATATGGTGTAAATGGTAGCTTGGGCAGCTTTAGGCGCAATGGGAACAAAAGCATTAGCATTTGGAGCAAAAGCACTTGGAGCTTATGACGCAGTAAATAAAATGAGTGGAGGAAGGTTTCGAAGACATTAGATGCAAATAAAGGAAGATTGGAGGCTGGGTTGCAAAGAAGTTAAGATTAAATAAAATAGGGCTCATAAATAAAGCATCCAATTTGGTTGCGACTGAGTCAGAAAATGCTTTAGGAAAGGACGATGAGTTTGCAAAACACGCAAAAGACTTTAATGACCAGATGAAAGGTGAAACAATGCATTTAAATAGATTCGATGGAACTCTTCCTCCACCAGTAGTTCTTCCGTATGGTCCCTATGGAATGTATGGAAATCCTTACGAAAGACCATTTGACCCATTGACTGGTGGAAGTAACTGGTATCATTACGGTCGAAGAAGAAAGACAGTCAAGTTGGAGACAGATGTGAAGAAAGCAACTAAAAAGAAACCAAGGAAGAGAGTTATAAAGCAATGAATTCAAGGTGAAAAAAGAGGTGAAAAAAGAGGTGAAATCTCACCACTTCACCTAAATTTATTTTTGTGCTATGTTTTCATACGTGTGAGGGTGGTGATATCATTAATTTTTAAGTTTATTTTTATATAAATGACAAAACAAAAATATAACATATCTACTCAACAGGAATGAGACCCTTACTGACTATGTATTCGTTTAATGCTTGATGAAAACAATGGTACATATTATCGTATGGGTATACACAGCGTCTGTTTCCATCGTCGTCGTATATGTAGAGCTCAAATCCAGTCCAACCTTCTTTTGTACAATATGTAGCTTTATTTAAGTATGCATTTATGTAGATAAGGCAATTTTCTTCATCGCTCCAGAAATAATTTTTATTCTTTGTTGAAATAGTTTTCGTTCCTCTGCGACCATAAGGAATGTATGCAATGAACTTTGCGTCATAAGGGATTGTAATATATTCAGGGTTTCTTTCATCGTCAATGGGTCTGTCTTTGTTAAAATGCATGTTTCTCAGTTTTACTTGAGTTTTGAATAGTTCACGGAAACGTTCTGGGAAAGAGTCATAGTAAATGTAGTCGGACATGTCTTTGTAATGAAATAAAAAATTTAAAAAAAATAAAAATAAGGTTATTTTTTATTTAGTGAGGACGGTAGTGAAGTCGTTAGTGAAGTCGTTAGTGAAATCATTAGTGAAGTCGTTTATGTGTCAGATAGTTTTGTAAATATTTAAGGTTAAGTTGGTGTTATGGTTGTGTTGTAAAATATACGTTACTGGTTTCGTAAAGTGTCAAAACCGCTAAGTGGTGTACGGAGGCGCGCAGTGCCGCTGTACACGACTTAGGGATACTAACTAAAGAAATTTTATTGGTAAGTAAATGTGGTTTGAAATAGGACTACTTGTTTTAGGTTTTTTCCATTGTGTCATTTACTTATTTGACGTGGCAGAAAGATATAGAGAATATGAAGATGAACCAATACCAGCAAATGTTCAGCATATGTACTCGTAAGAGATATTTTTATCTAATATTAAATGGACGCACAGAACTTAGCGAATGCACAGCAACCTGGACAACCAAACCCAGAGAATATTCCAAATGAAGTTAGAATACAAACTGCAATGGCAAACTATGGTCAAGTGCCAACAGATGTACAAATGCAAACTGCCATGTCAAATGACGCTGCGTTAGGCTTACCACCATGGTATGCAAATATGAGATGGAAAGAGTTTTATACAAACCCGAAGTGGGATATAAACAACTCTATGCAGATGACGCGAACACAGGAGTTGACCCAGAGTATGTTTTCTACCAGAGGAGAAATAGAATGTATGAGCTCCAGTTAAAGAATGCTATGGAACTCAGAAGGAAACGTAAGAGACTAGGCGGACATTAGATTTTTACATATAGTAAAATGGGTTTCTTCAGTAGTATTGGAAACTTCTTTCGAAATGTTGGAAGTATATGGAATGGAATAAAAACCGTAGGAAGGGGAGTATGGAACGGAGTCAAAAATATTGGCAAAAGAGTAGGTCAGTTCGTTGGTATTATACCTAAAGATCCTGAACCAGAAGAACAAGCTCCTGTTATACAACAGCCTGAACCTGCACCACAGTCTAGTTGGCAACCAAATCCAACACCTCAACCGTATTAAAATTATATTTTTACCGTTCGATAGTAGTTGTATATGAAACTAAGTTCTAAGTAAAACGCGTGGTATAATGGAATTATTCTCTTTCTTCCTCTGTAGTAAACCATACTTGAAAGTCTGAAATACTTCCACTTGGTGGTTCGTATAGCTTTGTAGGTTTTTCGTAAAAGTCATTTGCCAAGCATAAAAAAGAGTTTTGTGCACCAGAAAATGAAGCATGACTATAATAGCATCTGAGTCGAAAACATTTCATATGTTCCATTAGGGTTTTCGACTTCATAAAAGTTCGGGTGTACTGGATATTCTGCAGGCTGATTTAACATCCTCAAAAATCTATACCATGCCAAGTTTTATATTTTGTAGAATATAAACGTCTTCTCCAAGGTCTTCTATTCTATGATTTTAACAGTTGCATTTTTCCTGTCATAAACAATATCGAGATGGTACCTCCTTCGTCAATGTTTGTAACTGTTTTGCATATTCGAGATAGATATCGTTTATTTTTCTTGAAAAGCTTGAAGAGTTGTTTCTAAGTTTACAAGCAAATTCCACTTGTAAAAGTTTTCCCTGTTCAAATTTCTCATACGTACGTTTCTCTTTGTTATAGTATCGAATTTCAAAAGCGACCGTAAATGGGAAACCATGTATGGCTTCTGAAATGAACTTCATTCTACGAAAGCCAACAGCTTTTGTGACGGATGGGTCTCTTAACCATCTCAATGGGTAGTCAAAACGATAGCCTTCATGCTTTACGGTCTCTGTCTCAAACTTTTGACCTACATTCGTAAAAAGTTCATCTAATGGTTTAGTTGTAGCAACTCTTGAATTTTCTTTTTCTATTGAAAGAGCATATTTTATCTAGAATAAAAATGTCGAAAGAAACAGCGTCTATGAGAGAAATACAACACAACCGACAACTCATTTTGCAAGCTCTAAATAAGAACACAACAAACTTTTCAAACTATTCTAAGATATCTGAGTCATTGAAAGAAGGAAACTTAAAACTGACATTAAACCCATTGACAGACGAGTTTCTGTTTCAAGACAGTAAGAACCATACTGTTTGTATAAATCCAACAAAAAGAACTTTAAACGAGAAACCTATAGATGAACTTCTTTTGAAGGCAGATATTGACAACAAAGCTGACAAAGCGTATGTAGATGCAACAAGAGACTATATTCTCGCATGGACAGATAGAACATACCCACAAAAACATCATACACATAACATCTATGACGTAGATGAACTTCAAAGAAATGTTAGATGACAAAGCGGATAAAACATATGTTGACAATAAAATGTCAAGTGAAGTGACAAGAGCTGACAAAGAATATTCTAAAAAGACTCTATACACATACCATTGCAAATATTACAAACTTACAAGAACCTTAAACAAGAAAAGTGACGTTGGACATACACACGATTTCTTCGCAACTGTTGGTATAGAAAATATTGCAGGAACGGTTGAAGAACCTGATGGACACTGGTGGGGATGTATTAAATTGGAAACCTCCTAACTTTCCACAAGGTTTAACATCGGAGGATGAATAACATCGGATAAAGACATTAAATGTAGAAATGTCTATGTCATGGAGGATGAAAACAAAGTTAAATTCACTGCTCAAGATTTATATGATAAAAAGCTGACAAAACAGAGCTTCAAACATTAAAGATTGAAATACTTCAAACATATCCTATAGTTCCTATTACACGTCAATGAACTCTACCAAACCAGAAAGTAGTACTTGGTTTTGGAACTTGGACTCAAATAGTCGACAGGTTTTTGTATTGCAAACTCTTCAAAGGAAACAGGTGGAAGTAAAACGATTTCAGGTGCAAATTTACCTGCCACAGTCACTACATAGATTTAAGTACATCTCAAGCAGGTTGGCATAAGCATAGATTTGGGATTGGTCAGCAATGAAAAAAGGTAAAGGATATGAGTTAAGACGACGTTCAGTTTGCTATAAATTGTTTCTGGGTAGCACACAGGGAGAAGGAAACCATACACATCGCGTTTCAGGGTATACGCAAACAACGGGACAGAGTAAGACTACATGCCACCTACATGACAGTTTACGCATGGTATAGAATTGCTTAGTCGTCATTTTCAACTTCTTTAGCATATTCGTCAGGAGTTGTCTTATATTTGTTAGGAACTGTCTTTGAAAGTATACCACCTTGAACTTTGACAAGTTTGAAAACGAGGTCTGACAATAGTATTTTATCTTCTGCTTGCGTGTGTACATTTTGCCATGTTTGCCTAAATTCATAATATTCTCTTGTATACTTTCTTCTATTTTTACGAACACGAATGTGAGTACCTGTCGAGTTCCCATTGTTGTCATAGTCAATAGTATTTTCATATGGGTCGCGTTTAGGTATTTCTATTTTTTTTTTGTCGCCTTTCTTAAGTTTGAAGCCTGGCATTCTTTCTTGTTTGTCTCTTTGACTAAACTATTAAATATTAGTCTTTCTCTAAGTCGGGGTTGTTTTCATTCTTCGGGGAGTGGTTTCCCAAACCTTTTTGTTTACGGGTATTGTAATATTTAAAACTTGTCTCATCTTTGCCATGGAGAAATGTCTGTATTTGTCGTCATATGACATTTCATTTGCTTCACCACCTTGTGGTTGGTTTAAGTCTCTTAAGATTTTTATACAACTGTCAATGACACCAAGAGCAGAATGGTTTTGGTCGACAATGAAATATTGGTTTACATTTTTTGAACGCAGATAGTTTTTTAATATCGTCTGATTTGAAAGAACTTTCACAGTCAGATGTCAGTTTTGTTGGATGGTATTTGTCAACGAATATTGTCAAAGCAGTTTTCACATCTAAAATATTTTTGGACTGTAATGGTATGGCTTCACAGTATCTTGTGTTTTGACCAACAAATATTAGCCAGTATGGTGGTCCATCTTCTCTATACCTCGGAATGTTTTCCAAGATATCCATAAACCAAGCATTTGGTGTTGAACTAAAGATTTTTATCATGAGTGCTTTCTTTGTTGCCTTAGAAACATAGGGGTCCTTGTTTGGATTCGTCATTTTTTAACCCATAAGAAATGGGTTTATTTGGCGCATTAGCAGGAGTTGCATCCAGATTTTTGCCCGCAGTGGGAACACTAGCCAGAGGTGCATTTGGAATTGGAAGGAAGATTTTGAGTACATTAGGTATACTGAAAGAGAAAGCACAGCCTATTATACAAACTGTACAGAAAGGTTGGGATGTAGCACGAGATGCAGCAAATCTTATTCCAAATCCTGAAACAAGAGGAAAAGTTCAAGGATGGATGGACAATGTAGGAAGACAAGCAGGAAACTACTATAACAAAGCAAATGACTACTATAACCAAGCAGGGCACTATATGGACCAAGGTGAAAGATTCTTTAACAGAGGATATAACCATGCACAACAGTGGGTAAACAACAACCAACCGCAACCGCCTCAAACGTGGGGAATGTAAATTTTTTTACTGAGATGAAATGAACAATACAGCATTGAGACAAATGGGCTCAAGATGGATTTGTCGGCTTCCAGCAGTTACACCACCACGTGTTTGTCAAGTTCTTCCTATACCTCAGGAAGTTTTAGACCGACTTAAAAAACAACAACAACCAGTTGAAAACAAACCAAACTAAAATTTTTTACTGAGATGAAATGACCGAAGAAGTTGAAACCGTGGATCTCACCCCACAAACAAAAAGTTCAGAACCATTGTCAAAACCTGTCAAAGAACTTACAGATGAAGAGAAAAATTCAATAATAGAAAGTGCCAGGTCTGGATACAAACCTAACTACAAAGTCACTTTTCATAAAAATGGAACGGCTAGTATCTCAAAAAAGAAACAGACTCTCACAAATAAAATATTGAAGTCTGAAGGAGCTTTCGAGACAACAGATGGAAAAGTTTACTTCACTGACCATCAGTTCATTATAGAACATCTCATTGACTTAGAGTCGAAATATTCTAAACTTTACAACAAACACAAAAAGTTGAAAGGAAAACAAAAACAAATGGCATATGATATTTATGAAGATGTTGACGACACAACTAGACCTGCAAGTGAAGTAAAGTCAGCGGAACCGAAAAGTGACGAAAAACCGATAGAAGAAGAAAAACCAAAAACTGAAGATAAACCAAAACCAAAGTTTAGTTTCAATACTAAACCAAGTCAACCTTCATTAGCTGGTATGGGTTGGCGTCAAAGACTTATGGCAGCAGGCGGTTATGTTAAGTAAAGAAAAAAATATTTTTTTATTTTTATAAAAATGTACGCTGAGTTTTGTTGGAGACGACCGTTGGGAAACTTGTTTGTTAGATGAGAAATATGAAATGGCATACCATTTAAAACAAAATTTTTTCAAAAAAATATTTTTTTATTTTATTTGAAATGTACGCTGATTTTGTTGGAACAGACCGTTGGGAAACTTGTTTGTTAGATGAGAAATATGAAATTCACTGTTGTGAGTCATTTGAAGTCAGAAAAAAAGAGACAAAAAGAGTTTTAAGCGGATGTGAGCGAAATGACGGATATGCTATTATGAAGATGAGTGGAAAAAACTATCTTAAACATGTTGTCATTGCAACTCATTTTATACCGAATCCTAACAATTTACCTTTTGTAGACCATATAAACCATATAAGAAACGACAATAGACTTGAAAACTTGCGTTGGGTCACTTGTTCTGAAAACAATAAGAACAAAAGCAAATTTAGAGATATTGTATTCGAATTTGTCGACGAACTAGAAGATGAAACAATTGAAATTACAGACTATGGCAAGCATACGCTTGAGTTTTACTACTATAGCGAAGAACAAGACTCTTTCTACTTTTATACCGGCGTAAACTATAGGAAATTACAAGTATGTTTTACTAAGGCAGGCTATGCTTATGTAAACACTAGAGATACAGATGGAAAATGCGTTAAAATACGTCTTAACAAATTCAAGAAGCTATATGGCATACCATTTTAAAACATTTTTTAAAACAGTATATTTTTTACATATATAAAATGCTTCAGGTTGAAAAACAAAGAACAAAAGCAGCAGATACAAAACCGTTAGACTATATCTTTACAAACGCTGGCAGGACTATTTCAGATGAAGAAATTTCATCCCGAATTGTCTTTCATATACAACTACGGAAAAGTGCTGAAAAAGTATTGAAAAATATATTTTAGGTGAAGTGGTGAGATCTCACCTGTTTTCTCACCTCTTTTCTCACCCGTTGAATTTTCATGAATTTCCTTAAGATAGAAAAAAAGTGAGTTAAAATGAGATGTTTACTGAACTGGTTGGATGCCGCCTTCTGAGGTTATGTAGAACGGCTGACCCGAGAAGTAGAACAGTGCTCTGAGAATTTGTATAATTCGTGGAATTGGACTCTCTCTGTTTGGAAGTTGTATCCTCATCTAATGGCTCGATGTCGGTCATTGTTTCAAGACAAGTCTTTTATTGTTTCAAGACAAGTCTTTTACTTTTTCAAGACAAGTCTTTTACTTTTTCAAGACAAGTCTTTTATTGTTTCAAGACAAGTCTTTTACTTTTTCAAGACAAGTCTTTTACTTTTTCAAGACAAGTCTTTTACTTTTTCAAGACAAGACCCGTTATTTTTCAAGAAATTTTTTGGTGTAAAGTTCTCAAATTTGAGAACAGTGGTCTTGATTTAAGACGATACCCGTACTTTTTCAAGACAAGTCTTTTACTTTTTCAAGACAAGTCTTTTACTTTTTCAAGACAAGTCTTTTATTGTTTCAAGACAATGTCCGACGTACCACCAAAAAATATATTTTAGGGTAGATGGTTAGATCTAACCTCATTTCTAACCTCTTTTCTACCATCGTAGAAAACACACAAAACTCTTGAATTTTGTTGCTGAATTCAATAAAAATATATTTTAGGGTAGATGGTTAGATCTAACCTCATTTCTAACCTCTTTTCTACCATCGTAGAAAACACACAAAACTCTTGAATTTTGTTGCTGAATTCAATAAAAATATATTTTAGGGTAGATGGTTAGATCTAACCTCATTTCTAACCTCTTTTCTACCATCGTAGAAAACACACAAAACTCTTGAATTCTGAGTAAAATTCTGAGTAAAATGACATATGGAACACATACTTTTTTCAGTAAGGACATATGGGGTAGAAATGAGGGTAGAAAACAGGTTAGATCTAACCTTCTACCCTAAAATATATTTTGGGTCATTTACACTCATTGACGAAGAAGTCTCGACAAAACATATACGAAGAAGTTTATTTCCTGTGTTGTTGTCTCTTCCGATAAAAGTTTCGAACATGAGAACCAAAAAACGTTTTTTGAGATTGCGGAAGAGTTCAGGCAAACGTTCATATTCTGGATATGTTGGGAGCAGTTCAAAACATCTGAGCTGACTTTCGGACAAAATTGGGACAATGTCAGAAAATTCATCTTTGGTCGGACTGCTTGAAGGTAAGTCCCTTACATGTAAGTAGCTCTGGTAAAGTCTTCTCATCTCTGCTAACTTCTGGAGTATAGCTTCGTAATTTAAGAGTTTTAATTTTAATTGTCTTATTCCTCTCTTGACATCTAAACGGTAAGTATCCATGAGGTCAAGAGTAGCTTTGGTAGCTTTAAGTGGAGCTATCTCTTCTTTGACTTGTGCAATTTTGGTTGCAATTGTGATTTGAGCTCCTTCAAGTTCGCCGTCTATGTCGTTCTCAACACCTTCAACTATAGCTTGAAACTCTTCATCGGTCCATTGAGATTGGTGTGGGACGAATTTAACTTGCTTCATTCAAAAAATGAAAAAAATGTTTTTACTCTAAACGTTAAGGTTTACTGAACTGGCTGAATGTCGCCTTCACAGGTTATGTAGAACGGCTGACCAGAGAAGTGAAGGAGAGACTGAATTGCCAATTTCATATGGGGTAGGGGGTTCTCCTTGTTTGGTATTTTTATCCAAGGACGTTTGTTTAGGAACTTAACAAGAGCTTCTCTTTTGGCGTCCTTTATGCCATCGTAGGCTGTCCCGTCTGGTATTTGAATTGGAATTCCAGTCGAAGTCTCGAGCTGAAGTGTAGACCTTCCAGAAATAGTGGTGAACTTGACCTTGGGCTTCATGACCTTGCGCAAGTAGTCTTTTACGCAGTCGTTAATTTCAATTAGGTAAATTGCCTCGTCAAATCCTTCTGGCATTCCGAGTCCTTCCATCCGACAGGAAAATGTTTTCCCGACAACTGGAAAAAATTTTCCTTCCGACAGAAAAAATTTTTCCTTCCGACAGGAAGAACTCTTCCAGTTGTCCGTCCGTAAACCATTCAAATTTTCGAAAATTGAGAACTTTTTGGTCGAACTTCAGAAAAAGTTTTTCCTTCCGACAGAAAAAGTTCTTCCTTCCGACAGAAAAAGTTCTTCCTTCCGACAGGAAAAGTTCTTCCTTCCGACAGGACACAAACGGATGACTGACGTTCCTCTTCCTGAACGCCTTCCAAAGCCAGAAGAACCGAAAGCTGCAGAACCACAACAGTCTCCTCAGCAACCTCAGTTCCAGCAAGTACCTCCGATTTACTACCAATTTCCACCTCAAGGTTACTACCCACCACAAGGCTTCCCGAACTACCCTCCTCAGCCTATGCCTTACTTCCCCAACCCTTGGATGTTTATACAAAACCCTGCCCCACAATTCCAATCTCAATCTCAATCGAAGAGAGACCAAGACTTCGAAGAAGGTCTGAACCGTTTACGCAAAGATTATGCCACAGCCCCTATGGAAGACGACAGGCTTTCAGTCTCTTCCCTCAAATCGACCGATTCGACTCGTACCACAGATTCGGTTCGTGACCGTGAAGACTACCTCAAGCAGTCTGAGAGACTCTTCATCCTACAACCATTTACAGTTGGAGCTCTCAAGAACATGCGCAATTTCTCCAAATTCTCTGTGTCGGAGTTCTTCAGCATTTTCCAAGGTGTACCTGGAGAACTCAAAGAAGTTGTCAAGAAGATACTGCCATGCTGCTCTTCTGAGTTCGTCGGTATTTTGGAAGTGTTGCACCTTCGAGTCTTCGGACATGAAAAAAATGACACTTTTTCTATTAAACCGTTTTGGCATTTCTCATGAGTGAGTATAGTTCTGCCGAACCATTGGAAGAGAAGAAGTACTCTTGCTGGCAAAAGACAAAAATAGTTGCCTTAGTTGTCATTGCAATTGTACTCGTAATTGAATTCATTGTACTTCTCTTCACGTACATAAAACTCAAGGACGGCATATGCTTTAAGAAGCTACCATCTTACTAAGACTAAAAACTTAGATTTTTCAAGCTTGACTTTTTACAATTTGAATTTTACACCCAAAAATATATTTTAGGGTAGAAGGTTAGATCTAACCTGTTTTCTAACCTCTTTTCTACCCTCTTGAATTTGTCATGAGTTTTACTCAGAATTCGGCAAAAATATATTTTAGGGTAGATGGGTATATCTAACCTGTTTTCTAACCTCTTTTCTACCCTCTTGAATTTGTCATGAGTTTTCCCGAAATAAAAAATAAAGTTGGTTTTTTTTAAAAAAATATTTTTTTATTTTTATTGTAAGAACATGTTAGCAACAACAGCACCAAACTCGTTAGTCATGAACCCAACTTCAATGTTAGTAGAGATGAAAAGCTTCATTCCTTCTTCATATACTTTCGAAACAGAAATCCAGAAGATAAAGCAAGAACTTCTCCAAGGAGATTTAGATTGCACTGCAAAAGATGAAACAGATGAAGAATATCTTTATGAAATGCAGGATATTATTGACCATCTACCTAAACTTCCTGAAATCCAACAACAAAAGCTTACTATTCCAGAATTCGATGAAATAGAAGTCAAAGCAACTGACTCAGTAGAAATAAAGAAGTTCATACGAAAGGTTAACTATGAGTTTCTTGGATTTCATTGCAACCACAAAGTCATGGACAAAGATTGCGATATGGTATATAAGAACATCTCTGACATATACAAATCTGGGGAGTTTAAGACCTACGACAACTTTGTTTCGTTAGTTGCTGAATGTGTATGGCAGATAAGAGATAAAGATAGAAGAGGTAAGATATGGAATGAACAGATAAAACCCGCAACTTTTGAGTTAAAGAGAGCAATTGACGCCTTAGTCATACTAGCAGGTAAGGTTTCAGAATATAACGCAAAAATGAACCCACAATGTTCTAAATGTAAAGCAGCAATGAGGAAATATAACTACTCCGTCAAAGAGATAGAACGTATGCGAAACGACTATGCTGACTTAAAGAGGGAGGCAGAGAAACCAGCAGAAGATAAAATGGACATGTTGACATTTCTAAACAAAAACTATCCAACAGCTGACGATTTCCTTTTTCAGATGTCAAGAAGAAATATAAAGAAACTTTCGGCATTGTGAAAACATTCGATATCCTTCGTGAAGAAATCGAAGCCACAAAATTGTTTAGAATTTCACGAATTCACAATGTTTACCATGTAAAACGCTTATAAAATAACTGGGGTAGAAAAGAGGTTAGAAAACAGGTTAGATCTAACCATCTACCCTAAAATATATTTTTATTGAATTCTGAGTAAAATTCTGAGTAAAATATATTTTAGGGCTTGTGTCAAACCGTTGAGTTTTCACAAAATTTAAAAAATAACGTTTACCATGTAAAACGCTTATAAAATAACTGGGGTAGAAAAGAGGTTAGAAAAGAGGTTAGATCTAACCATCTACCCTAAAATATATTTTTGCTGAATTCTGTATAAAATTCTGAGTAAAATGACATATGGAACACATACTTTTTCAGTAAGGACATATGGGGTAGAAAAGAGGTTAGAAAACAGGTTAGATCTAACCATCTACCCTAAAATATATTTTTGCTGAAAAAAATGACCAAATTTCATGAATTTCCTTAAGATAGAAAATAAAAGCTAGTTTTTTTAAAATATTTTTTTTTATTTTGTATGTAAGAACAGGAAATGTTAAACATTGAGTTTGAAACAGTTAGAAAGATAGACAATAACACTAAAGTGGTTAGAATTGGTGATTTAAACGTAAGATACTCAAAGAAATACAACAAATATTCTTTGTCAGACATTATATCTCCATCTGGAAAGAAAACAAACGACTGGGTTAAAATTGCTTCAACTCAGAAAATTTTGACAAGAAATCCTGAGCTTATGATATCGGTAAGATTTCATGGAACTACAGCATATCTTATAGACAAAAGTCTTATACCAGTAGTTTTGTTATGGTTAGACCCAGTTGTTGGATATAACTTCATAACATATGGTTCATTCGATACGGAACGTTGCAGTGAAGGCTTACTTTACATCGTTCAGAAACCGAAGGACTTCAATACAAAGAGATATAAGATAGGAAGAACATATAATATAACTCAAAGATATGACAGTACAGTCAATAGAGTCAAGGTTGTGTTTGTTAACGATATGAGAGCTGCAGAAACAGAACTACTTGAAAAGTTTGAGAAAATGTATGGTGCTCCCATAAAAGGTAAAGAAACGTTTGAAGTAGATGAGATAGATAAAGCTATAAAATTATTTGACGAAGTTGCTGAAAAATACATGTAAAGCGTTTATTTTTGGTCTTGACTTCAGATGGCTCAGGTAGCTCTATAAGGTAAATTGTCTTGTCCGAGTCCTTCTGGCATTCCGAGTCCTTCCTTCCAACAGGAAAAAATTTTCCTTCCGACAGGAAGAACTCTTCCTTCCGACAGGACACAAACGAATGTCCGACGTTCCTCTTCCTGAATGCCTTCCAAAGCCAGAAGAACCGACAGCCCCAGCACCACAACAGACTAAGACTCAAACACTTACATTTTTCAAGCTTGACTTTTTACAATTTGAACTTTGTTCGCGTAGATGTGAATTCTGAAAGAAGTATGAGGGTCTTGTATGACTTTGTACTTCTCCCAGAGTTCATGTCTGTCAAACTTACCTGCCATGGACTCTTCATAAGTTCATGAAATCGTCTTCGGACAATCCAGGGAAAAGTATGATATCAGTAAGTATTCTTTTAACATCCTTACTTAAACTCTTGGCTGTCTGTACACAAATGACAACTGAGATGTTAAAGTGTCTGAGCTTCTTAAGAATTCGACACATGTCTTGTTCTCTGTTCTTTAACAAAGGATGAGAAGCAAAGTCATCTAAGATAAGAAGACATCTGTGAGGGTAAGTCTTCCAATCGTAAGATTGCAATTTCTTCGAAATGTATTCTATCTCTTTCTGTTTGTTTCGGAAGTGTTTCTTCTCTAATATTCTCTGCATTTCCTCATTTGGGTCTTTAAACTTCGAGTTTATATACTCATTTATAGCATTGTACTTCAAAACTCTTCTTTGGTACTTCTTTATCCAATCTAACAACTCAGAGTCTTTTATACATACTAACTTAGACTTTTTTATAATATCTTTGAACGAATTGACGGTTTGGTCAAATTGACCAGAAGTACTACAAATGACTACTAACTCATAGAATGGGTTCTTCTCATCTAGTTCTTGTTGTTGTGCAGCCATTTTAAGATAAGTGAAAGTCTTACCCGACCCAGGCGGTGCAATTAGACCTGTTATACCATTCTGAGCAAATAGGAACTTGTCATGTATGGGTTTTATCTGAGCATTTTCCAACTTCCTCTTGTTCTTATTTAAAACATTCTCAAATTTCTTGTCAATGTCAGCAAACTTTTTTTCTAACATATTTTTTAGAAAAATTAAAATTTTTATCTTTTTGAAAATGTCTAGCGATTTCGCTATCTATATTCGAGACAAGCTTTTCGACAGCAAAACATCTGTCGACCATAAAATCTTACATAGTGTAAACAAGAAAGGTGAATTTGTTTCTAAAGTTCTGTTTCTGGAATATGACAAGAACCATAAAACATTAAGCAGAGCAGTCTTAAAATTTGTCAATGACAGACTTGTTGACAGAGATGACGCCGATTGGAAAGATGAAGTCCAACAAAAGTTCTTAGAATGCAAAGAAGACACATGCGCTGTTCTTGAAGATGAAATAGAAAACAGAATAGAAGAGCTATTAAAGGACAAAGAACTTTTACATAAATATGGTTGCGCCAAATTTGACATAACTCCACCAGAGAAGAAGAAGAGAGAGAAAAGAAAGAAAAGAAAGTAGAAGAAGAGAAGAAAGAACCTGAACCAGTTCCAGAGAAAAAGAAATTTGACATGTAAAAATAAAATTTTATTTTTAGAACATTTCTGGGTCAATGTCAATGTTCTCTTCCTCTTAGGAGCAAACACTGGCTTAGACTCTAAAATCTTTTTACCCAATTTACCTTGAACTTCAACTATCTTAGACTATAATATTCATAGTCGTCTGCTTTCTTTGGTTCATAAGGTATAACAAGTTTGTATGCTTTACCTTCTTCGAGTTTTGAAAACCTTCTGTCAAAACTTTCTTTGACTGCTAACAAACCTTCTATGTCTAAGTCTTCAAATTTCGCACCATTTTAGTCACAACAGCAAACTTAACTGGTTCGATGTTCCAAACTTTGCTGAATGAAGACTTTTCAAAATGGTAGAAGTAAACATTCAAATATGTGAATGGGTCTAGTTCTTCTTTAAGTCCTGACATGTACTTGTTGACTGAGATGAATTTCGTCATCTTTTCTATCGGATAAAAAAATATTTTTTTTTAAAATTTACTCAGAAAAATTATTTCTTTGTATATACGCCGTTCTGAACATCTAAAAGACTTTTGACATTTGCCAAGAATGTTCGTTTAGAAGCTGCCATATAACCATATTCTTGACAATACTGTTTATACGAATCGTACAATGACCTTTCATCTAAACACTCAAAGTTAGTCTCATCTATAAACAGTTCATATACACTCTTGTTTGCTTCTAACAATGTTTGTCTTTCTTCGGTATGTGAATTTGTCTTGGATTGAACTTTGAAATATCTAATGTCATGAAATATGAGAACAAGTGGTTGTAAAAGTTAGGTGTCAAAGTTTCTGCTAAGTCGTCAAAATATTCTGTATCTTGCATATGAGAATCTGACGTTCTGACAACTACATATCTTCTGTCAGAACTTTCTAACTTCATCGGAACAACATTGTTTGAAACCATGATGAAATTTGCAACATTTTCACAAACTCTTTGGTCTTTATATTTTCTTTCAACAACTCCAACTTTGTCTGTTATAAGACTCTTCAAAGCATCTGAGTTTAAAACCTTTGTTGTATCTATACTTTGAAGTTCGTTACATACTATAAGTTTCATATTCTCTATTGAAGAGTTAAATTTACCGCAGATGTTTTCTAAGTTTGTCATAAGGGTTCGAATAGCCCTCTAACAGTTTGCATAAGATATCTGTAAAGAAAGTGTTCTTACCAGTTCCTTGTTTTCCAATTATAATGAGAGCAGTTTCATTTTTAGCACTTGGATGTTGTAAGATGTTTGCAACCAACATAAGATATACTCATAGACTCTTTCGTTTCCATTGCATATAATTTCTTTGACATGGTCTAACCAAGCTTCTATAACATTTTCTTTCCATTCTACTTGTTCGTATTTATATCCAGTGAAGATAGAATAGAAGTTTGGAGATGGTGTATAGAACTTTATACCACGAACTGAAAAA
Organism: Trichomonas vaginalis G3; assembly: GCF_026262505.1. Lineage (NCBI taxonomy): Eukaryota > Parabasalia > Trichomonadida > Trichomonadidae > Trichomonas > Trichomonas vaginalis. The sequence goes on along the minus strand of NC_067206.1, from coordinate 35,398,641 downwards.
TCTTCTAACTTTGACAATAAGATATCCCAAGCATCTAACATCTTCATACCAACTTGTACGACTTTTATTTTCTTAAGTTTCTGTCTACATTCTTGTTCTGAAACTATGGTTGCTCTTGGTTTGTTAAAGACAACATCCCATTCTTTCATGACATAACATTCTGGGGCAGAGTCGACGTAAATGACTAAACGTTTCAAATTCTCGACTGCTTTGTTATAGTCTCGAAATGGACACATATTTCTGAAGGCTTGGAAGTCATAAAAATCTGAAACGTCTATTCTGTACATTTTATAAAAATAAAAAAAAATATTTTTTTTATTCTTGACTTTGTTGTTGCATTTGTTCCATTTGTTGCATTTGTTGTTCTTGAGCTATTTGTTGTTGAAGTTGTTCTTGTAATACAATACTTTCACCAGTTGCATCTTCCAATTCGAAACTTTCTGCCGTCATTGACAAATACATAGGACATAAAAGTTTTACAGGAACAAAGTTTGCGTCAACTAAGGTTAAGTTTATGTTTGCTAAAGTGTTTGAGTTTACTAAAGCTGAAAATTCTGCATTCGAATGAACAATAGGCAAACCAGCAGAGAAAGTGTTGTTTATACGCATGAGTATCTTTTGGTCATAGTAGTTTCTGTCGACATTCGAATAGCACTTTGAACCTAAGTTTTGAAACAATATATAAAATAGGTGTACTTAAAGTCAATGGAACAGACAAACCTTGTATGACACCTTTTCCTGTTATAGGAAACTGTTGGTAGTAAAAACCAGATATAAGTTTTGTATTATAGCTCATATCGTTTATAGTAAACTCAGTCGGACATCCAAACATAATGAAACCTGCTCTAGTTGCAGCACATGTTACATCCGTCCTTAAAGTATTAAATAAGTCAACAAAACCTGTTGGTGGTATATCTGAGTAAGTATCTTCAAAGAAGTATTTTTACCATTCACAACAACAAAGTCTTCTGGTGTCAAAAGAGCAAAACAGGCTTTAGTCGTCATCGTGTTTAAGTTAGTTTACAATATCGTCCTTGAGGACTTTGTAAGTTGTTGTTATAGAATTATATGACTCAGGGTTTTTAGTCGTAATAGTATAAACCACTATGTCTTCTGCCATTTACTTAGCAAGTAAATTTTAATGAAATGTTGTGGTCGTCAAATATTTTTATGACGTCTGGGAAACTATATTTTAAGTTCAACGTTTCACCTCCTTTCATAACGTATATCTTGTCAATGACATTGTATGAAACACCACAGCAAGCAATGTCAGGTTCTATTTCTTTGATGTTTATATCGTCTGCCTCTGTCAAAAGTTTCAATAGTTTCTTTCAAAATTTCATGAGGTGCGATGACATATGAGTTCACTTTTACAGGGTTGTGTTCGACCAAGTTTAACATTATACCCAAAGCCTGACAATCTTCTCCTGAGTTTTAAGTTTTCTTTAAGTTGTTGGTAGTCGTTTCGAATATCTGCAACAGAACTTAAGTCTCTGCTAACTTCAGGATATGTTGGTTGTTCTTTTACAGGAACTTTTGTTATACCATCTTCGTCTTCGTATGGTTTCCCCACTTCAACATCTCTTTCTTTGACATTGACAACAACACTTTGACTGTTTGTTTGAGTTGGTGAATTTAACTTCACATCTGCCATCGCCATTAAACCTTTGAAACACTTACGCTTCTATTTTTCGGAAATGACATTTTACTTAGAATAAAAAGATGGACGTATTTGAGTATCTCTTCGAATTGAAGCAAAACAAAGTTTACACACACAAACAATACAAGTTCATTGATAGAATAGTTCTTTATACAAACAATGGAAAATGTTATAGAATAGCAGTCTTTGCTGAACCAAAATATTTTCATAAAGCAAAGAAAGTTGGTATAACCGAGATGGTGAAAGTTCTTGACGTTGACAAAAATATAACAACAAAACTGACCGATATTTTCTAAAGGAAAGTTTATAATACAATTTATGTCAAAACTGGCGTACTGTCAATATTTGACGGAGAGAAGTCAGTTCAAGAACAACTTACTGACCTGCTGCCAAAATCTGCTCGATGGAAGCTGTCGTTATACCAATCTGAGGAGCCCCAGCAGGTTTCATCGAACGAATCTTCAAAAGAGCATCTTCCGTGAAAAGTGCTATTGGTTTGTAAACTTCTTTGCTTTCAATTCATCTGGACCGTCTCTGTCACCAGTATATTGTATTTGAACTGTACAACAGTTGAAATACCACCCATAAAGTCTTCTGAGTCAGCAAATGGAATGCCAAGCCAAAAGTTTGAACGGTCTCCATTTGTATATTGAGTTTTTTGAGCTCCTGCATGAGTCCATACTTTCACATATGGCATAATAGAACTTTGCATTTCAGGGTTAATGGTTGTTGTGAAGTTGTTGTTAAAGTTCATAGCATCTAATGTCAAGTTGTATGACCTCATATCCTCAACTGTAGAATATTCTTCTCTTGGATAGTATTTTGCCATCTATGTTTATATGATATTTAATACCAGGGTTGTAGAACAAGAATAGTCATTTATAGTTCGTCTGAACAGTACAAACATAGTATCTGCATGTTTCATTGCAGTTGTTAAAGCAATCTGTTCTTGCACCTGGTCAGCACTTTGGTTTCCAACTTCACCTGCAAAGTCTTTGACAGATATTTGGTGTATAGGGAACATAAGTGGAACTGCAATATATTTTGGCAGCTAAAGCATTTGAAATATCTGGGTCCAACATATAGACTGCCAAGTCTGCTTTCTATTCTCTTGCATTCAAACTTTTCGCATGTGAACTTAACTGGGTCCCAAGCATCTCCAGCAGCATTGAAATAATAGTTTACTTCAGTGTTGAGGTTGAGAAACCAAGTCTAAGTCAACTTTGTTTTTGCAAAAGTCGGCGAATGACATTTTATTTGTTCCCACTACTTCTGTAAGAGTGAATGGGTCTTGTGTTGGTGCAATGACTAAGTTATTTTTGCTTGAGTAAGTTCGATAGAAATTTTTCCTGCCCAGTTTGGCAAGTATCTTAAAAACCTGAAGATGAGGAAAGATGACAAAGGAACTCTAAGTTTCAGTTTTACTTAGTGGCAGCAGTTCCATCTGAACCAGAAAGGTTAACATAAACTCCTGGAACGTTAGGGTCAAGTCTTCTTATTTTTCTCAATATTTGCATACTGGTCTGTTTGTTCTCTAGCTTGTGTTGTACTGAGTTTCTCAAAGCGAACCATTCATAGTTTGCCCATGTTACTGTTTGAACTAAGTCAGAGTTAGAATATATCTTATATCCCATGAAAACTTCTGGAGCATTATGGTATCCGACATAGAAAATTCCATTGCAACCTTTCTTGTCAGACAACTTGGCAGAAGGTTTTATTTCAATGTCTTGTTCCACGTATAAGAATGAGTTGTCATAGAAATAATATGAAACCTGTCGCAAGCAATATCTACTGTTGTTGAAGAACCTTCTCCAAACTCACCTACATTTCCATAAGAAACAGCAGTTGTATATTCGTAAGTTCCAGGAACTATTTCTGACCTTCTAATGGCATTGTCGCATTCGTTATACCATTCGGAAACATTTCCATTCATAGCATCCAAAACTGTTGGCGTTATATTCTGAGCGGCGTACATTTCATATGAGTAAAAATATAGAATAGTTGGATTTATATATCATAATAGAACCCACGTGGACCAAGCTTTACTTTCTTCCTGACTGAGTTTTTAACTCTTCTTTTTCCTTCATTGCCCTCTGCTTGAAGTTGTTGCATCTTTGCATTATGTTCATCTAGTATGTTGCAAATTTCCCATGTCCTTTTTGCCTTTTGGCTCTGGTCGCCCATCTCAGGTAACCTATATCCTAGAAAGAGTTTGTCATAGTCTGTATTTGAGTCTTTGCGTATTGTTTGCATGACTCTTTCCTGAGTTTCTGGTTCAAGCTCTTCAAACAGAGCTTGTCCATATGGAATAAGCTCGTTTCCAAATATATGTTTTTGTAGCCATTCTGGTTTTCTTTCCATGTTACCAATAATATCTTTTGTGAATGGGAAAGCTTTTACCCAATCTTTCAGTCTTGCGTCGTTTATTTCTGTAGTTGGTTTTATTTTGTCAAGGAACATGTTTTTCAATACTAACATTTCATTTGGTACTGTCCATTTGAGTTTTCTTAAATATTCATCCCTTCTCGATTCATCGCCTGCAAAGTAAGTTTTTATGACATTTTGTAAACTTTCGTTTGCAAGGTCATGTACAATAGGTTCTCTTCCTTCTCCCTCCCTAACTTTCTTTCTAAACTCTTCACCAAATATACCATCTCTATGGTTCTGTGTAGTTCTTTGAGATAAATGTTCTAGAACGTCAGGTGTTATATTTCCATCAGCCATGTTCATTTCATACTGGTCCAAAATATCTGCATGTTTCATATCTTTCAATGGCATTAAAGCCGCGCTTAAAATACCAGCTATATCTGGTTCACCATTGACTTCCATTGCGTCTACAACTTCTTGGAATGTGTGGTTGTAAGTTTATGAACCACCTATCTGGATTAGCTTTATGACCCATCTCATTGTAGTTCCATCGTCTGCAGAAACAAAAGTAGGTTTGTTTCCATCTTGGTTAGGTTCTGAATGAACTTTAAACAATGTTTCATTTCTATATGTTTTCTTGAAATTTAACCTTTTATTTTCACCGAGTTCATCCGAAGATTGAACGTTAAATGCTCGTAAGTAAAAAGGGTTGTTGTATTTGTGTACATTTTTTTTCAGTTCTTCCATTCTATGCTGGATATTTTCATCTGATGTTGGAGTCTTTTGTATGTCGGCAAACATTTTTCGATATTCTTCTACTATGTCAGCCGAATTTTTTTTAGACTCTTGGAAATATTCCATATTCTCCGCATACTCTTGTTGAGGGTCAAGATTTTTCGGCTGTTCCAAATCTTCATCTAGTTCTGTGAAGTTAGTTTCCAAAGGAAGGACTTGTTCGTTTCCTTCAGGCTCTTCTAGCTGTTGTTGCTGAACTATTTCTTCCATGTCTGGTTGTATCTGAACTTCTTCCTGTGGAGTTTCTTGTACCTCATCTGCTGGCATTTCATATATTCCGAGACCGTTTTCAACAATTTCCCTATCTACGTCATCCGCATTCATAAGCTTTTGTTCTTTCGTTCCGTCTCTATTTTTTACGCGTTTCATGACGAAAGTTGAATTGTCATTTAGCTCTGACATCAAATATCTCGGAGTAAATTCATCCATGTCATTTGGATGATATGCTATTAAATCATATCCCTTAGCGAGCTTGTATTTTCCAGGTTTGAGATTATATCCGTTTTGGTGCTGAGCCATAAAGCTAAATAGGTTCGGGTCAGTATTTCCATCCTTGAACTTTCTAATAGCTTCTTTATATCTGTCACTAAAGTCAACAGTATCTGGGAAACCACACTCTTCTTTAAGCATTTTTAAGAATTCTTGGTTTCCTTGTTCTCTACTTCTTTTATGTCCTTGCTCTGTTTGTGGTTGTTGTTGTGCAGGGTTTTGAACTGTTGGTTGTTGTGTTGGTTGTTGTGCTGGTTGTTGTTGTTGTGGAGGTGGTTGTTGTGCATGCCTGTGTCTGTGTCCATGTGACGATGTAAATGTTTTAGGTAGTCCTGGTGCAGGTGCTTCTCTTGGAGGGTTTGGTGGTATATAAGTTCCACCAGCTGGCACATATGTTCCATCTGCAGCGTAATGTCCTACCTGACTTTTCGTTTTTAAGAAAGCATTTACTAGGTCTGTTTTGGTCTGTTGTAACTCTTTTTCTTGACTTTCCACAACAGTTGCTCTAACGGCGTCATAGGCACTTTGAACTGCCTGTCTCGTTGCTGCATCTGTTATTTTCGTCATATTTTGTGCTACTTCTCTTAACTCTTTGTCGAAACCTTCAGACTTCAGTTTCTTTCCAGATGAGAAGTCGTTCACTTGTTTCACCTTACTATGAAGAGCTTCGAAAGCGTTCTTAAAGTCAGCATTTGTTAAAGCTTCATTTGAACTATCTTCATCCGCTTGTATTTTTGTCCTTATTGACCCTATAAGCTGGGCTGCTTTAGCGTTGGCTTGGGCATCTAACCAGTCATTGTTAGCTTTTATATATTCCGCGCTTTTCATTGCCTTTTGCATGGCTGCGTCGTTATTTTTACTTTCTTGTGCTAAGTTTTCATACTGTACGGTTTGGTTTTGCAACTGTAAAAGTTTTTCTGCCTTTACATTTGCTTCAACTTCTTTTTTATACTCATCGCTATCCATATATGTCTTCAGGGCTTTTTGTTTTATCTCTTCATCTTTCAGTATTTTATATTGAGTAGTATGGTTTTTCAAATTTATGACATCTTGTTCCATTTTTGCTACTTCTGCTGCTTTTTCTGACACTTTTTTTGCATATTCCTCTGTACTTAGTTCTTTCAGCTGTTCTTCTTTCTTCTTTTTCTCTACGTTTAACTCATTGAGTTTCTTTGTGTGTCTGTCATATTCTAGTTTCTTTTCGTTTTCACTTATTTGCTTCTGTATGTCTATGTTTGACTTTTTGACATCTGTTATTTGATTTTTGAGTGAACTCAAATTCATTTGACTTTGAGGGTTATAGGCTGTTCCGTCTGCAGCTCCACCATAGCCTGCCATTTTCGCTAAAAGTGCCGCTCTTAAACCTCCACTCTGTGCACCAACAACTCGGTTTAAAAGCATAGGATTGCTTGACATTTGTTGCAACATAGTGGGGTCATTCAGCATTTGTTGTTGCAACTGTTGTTGTGGTGTCAGTTTTACTTTTGGATGTTTCAATGCTCCCTTCCTCTTACGTATATTCTTACGTAGCTTACGTGGCATTTTAAGTGAAGTTAAAAAGCGGCTTTTGACAGATGTTTATATGACACTTTCTCACCTCTTGAATTTTCATGAACTTTCTTGTCTATGTTTTGTAAAGTTCTTCTTCGTAAAGACTTTGTAAAGTTCTTCATCGTAAAGACTTTGTAAAGTTCTTCATCGTAAAGACTTTGTAAAGTTCTTCATCGTAAAGACTTTGTAAAGTTCTTCATCGTCTATGTTTTGTAAAGTTCTTCATCGTAAAGACTTTGTAAATGACCCAAAAATATAATTTAGGGTAGAAGGTTAGATCTAACCTGTTTTCTAACCTCATTTCTACCCTCTTGAATTTTCATGAACTTTCTTGTCAATGTTTTGTAAAGTTCTTCATCGTAAAGACTTTGTAAAGACTTTCTCATGAACTTTCTTGTCTATGTTTTGTAAAGTTCTTCATCGTAAAGACTTTGTAAAGAAAGTTCATGAAAATTCAAGAGGGTAGAAATGAGGTTAGAAAACAGGTTAGATCTAACCTTCTACCCTAAATTATATTTTTGCCTGATTTACACTCATTGACGATGAAGTTTTGTAAAGTTCTTCATCGTAAAGACTTTGTAAAGTTCTTCATCGTAAAGACTTTGTAAAGACTTTGTTGAGACTTTCTCATGAACTTTCTTGTCTATATGTTTTGTTGAGAGTTCATCGTAAAGACTTTCTTGTCTATGTTTTGTCAAGAAAGTTCATGAAAATTCAAGAGGGTAGAAATGAGGTTAGAAAAGAGGTTAGATCTAACCTTCTACCCTAAAATATATTTTTGTCTGATTTACACTCATTGACGATGAAATCATGACAAAACTTCATCTAATTTCTCATGAACTTTCATTTCTATATGTTTTGTAAAGTTCTTCATCGTAAAGATTTTGTTGAGACTTCATCGTAAAGACTTTGTTGAGACTTCATCGTAAAGACTTTGTTGAGACTTCATCGTAAAGACTTTGTTGAGACTTCATCGTAAAGATTTTTCAAAAATTTTAGGGGCTAGAAGGCACGAAGTGCCTGGAAGCCCCACTACCTTTTTTTTTTTTTTTTTTTTTTTTTTTTTTTTTTTTAACTAGTGTTTCCTAAAAATTATACTTTACATATACAACAACAAAAGAAAAACATATTTAAATATTTAATTCATTAATTTTCTTAAAGGAGCATCAATCATTTCTTCAATCTTAACAAGTACTTTATCTGGTATATCATCTCTTGCGATGCAGCTTCTAGCAATAAGTGGGACTTCCTCCTCTCTATCGAAGATTGTACAACAAAATAGAAGTAAATTAAAATCTAAGAAGCGGATATAGTTAGGAACATCTATAAATTTATAACAGATTGCAACAAAGTCAGCAATTGTTGGATAAAAGCTTTGATATGGAAAAGAATTACTCGGGAACCAGCTTTCTCTTAGTTTAGTTGCCAAAGGAGTAACAAAATATGATACATCGACCTCTTTCAAAGATTTTGCTGATACAAGAACAGTTGATTTCGTAATTAAAGAAGTATCTGTTGATTCTCCAGTGAAAAGACCTCTTCTGTACATATCAATGAATTGTTTGCTAACGGAATATGCTTCTAAATTGCAGGAAACTGAATCAACCATGGATTTTAGCGTTGGTAAACTTCGAATAAAAATAAAACTTTCTAAATCATCTGATATTAATGGCATAAGCTTTATAAGTAAATGAGGAGCAATTGGCACATTTGTTTTCGGAGATATGATAAGGAATCCTAAAAATTTTAATCCACAAGCGAGAGCAACGTGATGAGAGTCTTTAATATGAGATTCATTGATAAGTAATTCTTCTCCTGTGCACTCCTGTGATGGTAAAGATAGAGCGTGAATGCGAATTGCAGCAGGATTCGGTGTAGTACCATAAAGAAGGAAAATTTGTGTAGAATTGAAATGTAAAGCATTGCTGATTCTTCCAATTCTCTGTAATTCTGCTGAAGGGAAAAGAACTCTTTTCAAAATCGAATTTTCATATTTTTGAAATTGAATTGTTGGATTATGATCTTTAAAGTAATCTAATGTATATACATTTCTTTGATGATCGTCAATGGGTGTATCTGGTTTTGATGTCTTTGAATCTTTATTTGGATTTGCATCTGAAGGGAGTGATAATTCAAATAGTTCTCCATTCTCCATATCAAGACTTGATAATTTTATGCGCTTTTGAAGAACTGTTTTCGTTTTATCTTGAATTAAAGTTGAAATTTCTTCTTTTATTTCAAATTTGTTAACCATATATTGAATAAGAGTTCCTATTGTATCGTGTGGATTAACAGGAACTTTTTCTGTTCCCTTTTTCCATCGAATACGTACAACTTGAATTGACTGCATTTTTAGAAAAGTGGCAAATAAAAAAAATATTCCTTTTCTCGAATTCTCTAAGAAATCATCAGTATTACCAGAAAAAAAAGTATATCTGGAAGGATGTATTGCAATTTTCGAGTATATCATGTGCTATACTGACTGCAACATAAACTATCACCAAAAATTGCAATATTTTTACTAAGAATTATCTTTGTGTGTGAATGTTTCTATCACAAAAGAAAGTAAATTCCTTGGTCAGTTGATTGTGTCAGGTAAATCATCCAAAATTTAAGAAAAATACATATTTTCAAAATCTATTGAGATCTCTATTATGTATAGAAAAACAATGAGATATACTTTCGAATAAAAAATCCGTTTCTAACAAGCTATGCTATCAATTCATTATACTAATCAATAAATTTTTTGAAATTTTTCAAAATTTCAAAAGTGAGAACAAAGAACCCGATATTGAGGAAGCTAGTAATCATTAAAAAGAAATTAATATAAGATTTATACTGTAATTTTTTATTTCTCATCAATAAATTCCTTATAAAAGAATGATAACTCTTTAGGTTGGTAAGTTGTATCTACTCCTATCCACTTTCCTTCTTTTGTAAGTCGTTCTTTCTGTAAATCAAGCTCATCTTGTAATTTTTGTATTGTTGCTTCAATTGTCTTTAAATGGTTATTTCTATCTGTACATCCTTTGATTTTATCGTCTAGTATTGTATTTTTTCGTACATATTTCGTATAATCTGCAAGCTTGACTTCGAATTCTTGATCATCTGCAAAACTAGTATCAAATTCATCATTTTGAGATGATGGAGAAGAAAGTATAGGGTTATTCTTCTTTATCGTAAGGTATTTTTGCGTTTTCTGGTCTAATAATTTTTCAATTTTCGTAATGTTGGATTTTAATGCTTTTATATCTGCTTCGACCTTCTGCTTATTAACTTCTGGAGATTTTACCTTGAGATTTGGAGCTTCTATTTTAGGGCGTGGCTGAAATCCGGAGAATTTTTGAATTTTTACTCTGTTTGTCTCTAATTGGAGTTCTAGCAAGTATGATGTTTGGGAAGAATCTAATCTCTTCTTTTCCAGCAATTCCTGTTCCGCAAATGTATCTATTTGCGTCAATCTGAACTTTTCAAGAATCTCCATTGAAGTCCGATAAAGTCATTCAACACATCATGCAAAAGTGACACACATCATACTAAACATTAAGGGTGCACACGAGAGGATCATGTAAACTTCATAATTTAGAACCTTATTTTAGGCATTATCTTGGCTACCTATTTAGGCTCGAAAAGCAAAACATATCAAAAAATACAACTTGACTCCATTATGACCCTTTCATGGAGGTAGTTTTTATCCGCTAGTATTTTCCCTTTGAATCTCTTTACAATTCGAAATCAAATTCAAACCTCAGTAGAAGAAAGGAAGAATCGACTTACTACGGTTGTAATACGAATAAATACATATATTTAATTATTTTTATTTACATAATAATTGTTTGAAGCTCATATTCCAACAAATTTTTAAATAAAAACATTAAAATGTTGAAAATGTTCATATATTTTAATAGGGTTTTGGCACTTTATTGAGGAATTACTACATACATAGTCGAACTGAACTTGATATTTTGAAATTTAAATTATTTATCAAAATTAAAATTTAACTTGAAATTTATAATTATTTAGTCATATTTTGCATAATTCTAAGTAGATTTTGTAAAAAATCAAGAAAGAAAAATTTTAACGTGCTTTATTTTTTCTTTTTTATAATAATACATATTATTATATAATTAACATATTCATAATGTTTCACCCTTTCAAAAATATAATCCTCCTCCTCTCAAATAAACGTACATACGGGTGGCCTCTTTTTTCAAAAAATTAAAATTTGAAATTTTGGGCTCAAATATTAGAGATTTTTTCAACCTTCAACGATATATGTTGTCTATATCAGACCTCCTTTCTTTTTGATATTTAACATTGTTCCTAAATCTTAGCCGTTAAGGCTGTTCTGAAAATATTTTTTTTTCGAAAAAATTCGAAAAAAATTCTTAAAATTCAAAAATCCCTTAATTCCTGAGGATTTTGGAAAAAAGTTTTTACATGAACATGTGTATATTATATGAAGTATATTGATAAGGTAAAAATCAAATTTTATTGCATATTCATCGAGAAAATAAACTAACGAATCCCTCAAAATTGAGAGGGTAATCCTCCTCCTCTCAAATAAACGTACATACGGGTGCACCCTTAATATTAAACATGTTTATATGCATACAAACAAACAAAACAATAATATAAATATCATATTACCATCCTTGAGGTTCAAGGAATTTTTTCAAATAAAATGCATCTGCATCATCGATGTTAGACTTGGAAAAGTTCATTGATCCGACATCATAGTTAAGAGATCTCCCGATATCTGCTGTATTTATCATCTGAGGACCTTTTCCACAGTGCTTAACAACGCAATTTTCGTTATCTAATCCTCTAAAATAAGCTCCTTTATATCTTTTCTTATCTGATGAAATGAGTATTATAACTCTATCACTAGGTATTGTTGATGCCTCATTTAGAATGAATTTCCTATGTCCCAAGTGATTATCTCCAGGCAAAAAAAGATCTTCAAGAGCTCTTTCAAAAATAGTATAGTTCTTAATATTGGCTGCCCTTTGCTTGCGCATTATTTCATCATATGATGGTTCGAAAGTAAAAGACTTCACAGATATTTTCATCTTCTCGGGTTTATCGCTACAGCTATTTGAAAATAGTTCCTTTGTATCAGTTTTCTCGAGAATTAAAGGATTTGATTGGGTAATCTGATCTGTGAGCTTTGTGGTCGCATCGATAATTTGGTCTGACAGTTGAACTTGTTCGATTATTTCGGATATAGATGATTCTGTGGATGAAGATGATGATGTTTTCGTTGGAAGTAAAGTGTAATCGGACGTTGTATCTGAAGTGGAAGAATCTGCCATTTCCGAATAAGTAGATTCATTGAGTTGAATTGATACTTCTTTTCGGCCATTTTCCTGATTATATATCATATTGGCCGCATTTACGAGAGTTTTTGCAGGAGATTCATTATTCAGTTCAATCCCTGCTAATGTATCATTCAACAATATAGAAACGAATTCTGCTCTCTTGGATTTATCATTTCCATACTTAGATTTGAGCATTTTGGAAAGCCTTTCTTGGGTTTGTTGAGATATCGGAAGTTGAACGAATTCTCTGAGAGTTTCTTCAACAATATCGAGGTCAGTATCATTGATTTCCCCATCATAATTATCTTCTTCATGTGGAAATTCTGTATTTTGAGGAAGATAATTAAATAACGGAAATGTTGGAGGAAAAAATGTTGGCTGTGGAGATGGAAATTGTGGTTGCTGATTTGTAACTTGCTTGTTTTCATCATTTTTCATTGTTGTTATCATCTTTGCCAATTCGCTTGCTGCATTTGCAAATTTTGAAGCTCCGTCAACAAACATTGCAGCGTCATCATAGCTGCTTCTTTGTGGTTGAGTTACATGTTCTCTAAATGGTTTGTAAATAATCTTTTCTTTATAAATTTCTCTTGTTGTTGAATTGTTTTGAGGTCTATGATGTTTTCTAGGGGGTTCTGATGATGAGTAGCTACTGTAATCACTATATCTGTGTCTATGACGATGTCTGTGAGGATTTCCACCAGAATTTTGTGGAGGATTATAATTATAATTTTGTTGTGGAGGAATTTCATTAACGGCTGGGTAATCCATTGGTGGAATGGATCTATCTACTGGAACACTTGGAGGTTGAGATGATTGATTAGTTGGTTGTGGTGGATCTCTTTGGATTATTTTTGGAGGAGGACGAGATTGAGCCGCTTCTGGAGGAACTTCGATCTGTTCAGGTGGTTCATTTGGTAATGGATCAGATGGAGGCTGAGCGAAGTTGCGGACATCATTTCTTGTTGCATAAAAAACGTCTGCAGCGAAAACGCGTAAAAGAATTCTTGATGTAGGTCGTTTTGTAAGAACAAATAAAGGAATTTCGTTTGAGGCGTTTTGTATTAATTCCCAATTGTGTTGTGAAGACTGTTCTGGCAACATAGGCCCAACTTCTACTTGAGATTTTGGAATTTTTGTAGGAAAGCAACGGGCTAAGCAGAAAGCCGCATGTTGTCCACTCATTATGTCTTCTTCAAAATTATTGATGTCTGGGATAATATGAGAAGTTGGGAATTTTGATAGCCAAATTCCAATTGCTTCATCGAGATCATGAGGACGATGTTGAAGTATATAGAATGAACGTGGAAATCTGAGTATATCATTTGTAATAACTTCTAGAGGAATAGATTTTCGTACTACATAATCCTCTAATATAAGGCAAAACTGGGAATGAATTGATATATCATTTTCTTTAAGCGTTTGTGAAGTAATTTCTGATGGTATTGTGCAGTCTAAGTCAGTTAATGTCGATAAAATTATTGGGAAGTAGTCATTGTTTGAAATTTCTGTTAAATCAAATGGATTAAATGCATAAACAATAATTGCATAAGGAATTGATGAAGTTAAATCTTGTATAGTTAATTCATTTTCAAATTTTGCATCAATATTTAGCACGTTAACTGGTTGTAGAAAGTTCAAACTTAGCAAAGGATATCGTGGAATTTCATTCTGACTGTCTAGTATCCTGTTTATCATTAAATGAATCCATTTCAAATGCAAATCAATATCTTTATCAGAATCATTCATATTTTATTTGATAAAATATATTCGCACGAAGTGTATAATACTATTTTGGTTACAAAAAGATTTATTGATATAATCGAATTAAGGAGAAATTTAATTAAGGGTGCACCCGTATGTACGTTTATTTGAGAGGAGGAGGATTACCCTCTCAATTTTGAGGGATTCGTTAGTTTATTTTCTCGATGAATATGCAATAAAATTTGATTTTTACCTTATCAATATACTTCATATAATATACACATGTTCATGTAAAAACTTTTTTCCAAAATCCTCAGGAATTAAGGGATTTTTGAATTTTAAGAATTTTTTTCGAATTTTTTCGAAAAAAAAATATTTTCAGAACAGCCTTAACGGCTAAGATTTAGGAACAATGTTAAATATCAAAAAGAAAGGAGGTCTGATATAGACAACATATATCGTTGAAGGTTGAAAAAATCTCTAATATTTGAGCCCAAAATTTCAAATTTTAATTTTTTGAAAAAAGAGGCCACCCGTATGTACGTTTATTTGAGAGGAGGAGGATTATATTTTTGAAAGGGTGAAACATTATGAATATGTTAATTATATAATAATATGTATTATTATAAAAAGAAAAAATAAAGCACGTTAAAATTTTTCTTTCTTGATTTTTTACAAAATCTACTTAGAATTATGCAAAATATGACTAAATAATTATAAATTTCAAGTTAAATTTTAATTTTGATAAATAATTTAAATTTCAAAATATCAAGTTCAGTTCGACTATGTATGTAGTAATTCCTCAATAAAGTGCCAAAACCCTATTAAAATATATGAACATTTTCAACATTTTAATGTTTTTATTTAAAAATTTGTTGGAATATGAGCTTCAAACAATTATTATGTAAATAAAAATAATTAAATATATGTATTTATTCGTATTACAACCGTAGTAAGTCGATTCTTCCTTTCTTCTACTGAGGTTTGAATTTGATTTCGAATTGTAAAGAGATTCAAAGGGAAAATACTAGCGGATAAAAACTACCTCCATGAAAGGGTCATAATGGAGTCAAGTTGTATTTTTTGATATGTTTTGCTTTTCGAGCCTAAATAGGTAGCCAAGATAATGCCTAAAATAAGGTTCTAAATTATGAAGTTTACATGATCCTCTCGTGTGTACCCTTAACGTATATTTATTGAAAGGCAAAAAAAATTTCAACAAGGTTGATGATTGAAATTTGAAGAACTCAATTTGAGATATTACACAGATAATAGGAGGGATCTGATTAGTCAAAAAATAATCCAGAAAATTATCAACGATCGAAGATTTTGACAGGCTATAAAAAGTCATGAAGGGCAATCAGAATTAAATTAATCCAGAGATGATGTTGTATAAGAATTTAAATAAATTAATTAAAAATTTACTCTTAATTTTATAAATTATATGAACACTGATCATGAACATTAAGTACTAGTTATAATTCAAAGCATATTGGCCAAATTTTTTCACAAGAAATTGAATTGAGAGCTGCAAAAATAATTCTGATATGTCAAAATCACAATAAAATAGTTTCTATGAAATCATATATCATTAGTAAATCAAGAATCAATACCGATAAAAAAAGAAACTTTGCAAATTACCTCAGCCTTTTCAGAGGATTGAGTGGCAACTCAATCCTCTGAAATAGTCTGTATTAATTTTTAGTCTCTACACTATTTCAATATAAGCTCCATTTTTAAACAGTTTTTAAAAATCGAGCATTGAAAAGTGTGATGAGACTTTCAATTTGATTGAGATTTGAAATATTCTAACATTACATTAGTTCAGCTATTGATTTACACCATTAATCTGAAATTGATCACCAGGTTTTCAATTTGACCTTTTATAAAATTTTGACATCACAATTTTTATTCATTTAAAATTACTCTATAACAAACAAATGGTTCGTTTTAACTCAAATCAGCCCTTAGGTTGACGTAAAATCGGTTCGATAATTTCAGAATACTCTCAAAACTATTCAAAAAAAGCAATGGAGATACTGCTTAAATACTTGCAACCTTTTGATTTCAACAATGAAGAAATGATACAACAATACGAAGCCCCGCTTGATTTATCCCCAGGATCTATCATTTCCCATCTTTGTAACGAATTATATCTCTTGCCTGTAGAAAAGCAAATGCTAACCAACGTTGTCAAACAAAAACTCCCTTACGCTGAAGGTGACAATACTGCTGGCGAGCGAAACCAAAAGTTAACTTTTGAGCAGCTTGTTGTCAAAATCACATCAGAATCGAACACTGATGAACTCTCAAAGGAATTTACGAAGACATTTACCCTTTTTAACTCACCCAAATATCTCCTTGCTTGCTTGTTTGCTAGATATTTCACAAATATTGCATCTGTCGATGCCAATATCACGAATCTAGAAGATTTAAGATATGTGAGGATCAAAGTTTTGCAATTCCTTATCCTTTGGATGAGCGAAACCCCATTCACCTTTGATAAGGTTCTAATTAACGCAGTCAAGTCCTTTTATAATTCGATTTCCTCTGGCCATGTCGCTGACGAAGAAAAGATCATATTAAACAGTCTCAATGATTTAATCGAATATATTATGGCACATCAAATCGATACATTAACCTCAATTATCAATAGAACAGCTGACCACCGATCTATTTTCGGTCCTAAATACGTACTCCCTGTTTTACGTAAAACTCATCCCCTTCAAGTCGCTTTGCAAATTGCCTACATAGATTCAATCATATTTCAAGCTGTCAACCCCAAGGATCTCATGGCTATGATAGGAGGACAAATTTCGGCGAACAGTTGCCCTTCAATCATGTACCTTCACCAACATTTCGACGCTCTATCTAAATTTGTTGCTTTCTCAATCATTTTCGAGAAGGCAGCCAAAGAGAGAGCAAGTATATTTGCCATTTGGGTCGAGATCCTTCTCGAGCTTAATAAGGTTAATGATTTTTCAGGTGTTTTCGCTGTCTACAATGGAATTACGCATCCAGCGGTTGCAAGACTGAAAACTACAAACAACGAGGCCTGGAAACTCATTTCATTCAGAACGAAAAGAGAGTTCGGAAGCATACAAAATATTACCAGTTTCTACAACAATTTCAACGCCTATCGTCAGGCATTACTTGTTCGTATACCACCACTCGTTCCATTCATGGGCTGTTTCCAGAAGGACTGGGTTTATTTCCAAGAACTCAACAATTTCCACCCTGACGACAGCCTGATTGACTTACACGTCATCCACACCGCATACGATCTCTACAACGCGTTCAAGAAATACCAGGAAATCAAGTACAACATCAAAGAAGACCCTGAAATTCAAATAATTTTACTCAATCTTTCAAAAGATCTTCCTGATGCTCGTAAGCTCATGCAGATATCTATGTTGCAAGAACAGCAAAATGGTTGATTTTTTATCTTTATTTATTTATTTTCCTTTTATAAAATTATTTGTTTATTTTTCGGTTGAAATTAAATTGTCACCTTTTTTCATAAAAAAATAAAGTGAGTGATGGTTGACAGTCAGATAGCATTTTTTATTGTGGATTATGATATATGGTTTTAGTAGATTATGAAAACCAAAAGAAATTCAGAAATTGCTGATCCTTCGATTTGATTTGAATTTATTGTAATGTTTTACGTCAAAATGAAATTACCAATGTTTTTTATTTGAATTTCATATTAGTAATTAGCTACTCTCAACGCATAGCCTTAATTTATTGTTAGAAATTTGAAGGACATGCAACGCTGTAATCGGTAAGATACTCTAGGTTAGAGGAATATTAAACTATATTATATGTTTATAAAACATAGTAATTCGAAAAATTAATAAAAATTTTCGAAATTATTAACAATAATATGGATAATGGGTGGATGAAAACTTTTCTGTGGCTTGAACAACTGCAGATAAAACCTTCACTATGATAAAATGAGCAAGTAACAAAATATCATATCGTATTGACTCGGAGTTCAACGTTATAGTTTCAATGAATGCTATCCTATTGAAATTTCACTCCAAGAGCGGGGAATTTTCATTGTTTAATATAATATCAGTTATTATATTTTCAATTTCTTCTATGTTAGCTCCATTTCTGCAAAGTCTGTATCTATTTCCAGACAAAACCTTTGCTTTCGTCTTAGGATTTAATGGAGAAAAGTGACGAGCTTCGAAACAAGGTTGAATATCAATAAACGCTGTATCTTCTCTTCCCATTAGAATTGCAGCGGATTTGTCTGAATCAGTGCATCCAACAAATACTCTTGCATCAGAGATTTTTTTGTATAATTCTTCAAATGAGCATTTTTCGGTGTTTATTGATTCGTATTGAGGAAAATGTTTTGATATGCTTGAACTAATAACAACTTTAGTAGAATTTGCATGTTTTTCACCAAAAACTTGTCTTTGTATCGGTAATTGACTATATCCTTGAAATTCAGCTTGACTAAAGCAAGTGGGCTGTGAAAATAGTGAGATATTTAGTTTTGTTATGTTTTTAAGCATTTCTGACTGAGAAATATTTTCGAAATAAAATGTTTTGTTATTTGTGTCGGAAAAACCGAAGGACATATCGAGTAGGAAGTTGACTCCTGTTTTGTTTATATTAATATAGTTGACTGATTCATTTATTACGGAAATATTATTTTGACGAGCAAAAAAGGTCATTGTGGTGTTATGAATGGTTAACGGTAATGCCTCGATCATGTGATTGTTTAATAATGTAACATCGAATGCGAAAAACAAGTGTATTGATTCATTTGCGATGCAAAAGTTATCAATCATGTATCTTGAATTACGCATGTCAATAATAGTTGTTCCAACTACATATGTATTAAAGCGTACTTGATGTTTAGCTCTGTACATTGATCTTCCGCACATTGATACATCAAATGTTTTTTCTCCGCTAATTTGAGGTGAAAGCTGGAATGAGAATATCCCATCGTTAAAGCTTATGTTTTTGAAACTGTCGTACTTAAAAGTTGTTAATTCGAATTGTCCTTCGCAGCTAACTTTTACAAAAGGAAGAATGTATTGTGGATATTCATTCATTGGTTCAAAATACCTGAAATATATGATTTGACTTTCATTTTGTTCGGAAATATTTAAAAATTGAAAATAATCGAAATCTTTTGGACATTTTGCGTCTTTTTGGAAAGGATTATACGATCCTCCATTATGTATATACGACAAAATGCATATTATTGTTGAAATTAAGATAAAAATCAATGGCTTCTGCTTGAGTTTATTATCTTTCTTTCCCAACAAAATGCAAAGTGAACAATTCTTGCTCCTTTCATCAGTTTATATATAAGTGTGGCTTTCGTTTGTATATTTTATTGGAATGATATTTGCTCAAATTGAAATAAAAATGAAAACACCTGGATTATCATTGTATTCGGCAGATTATATGATAGATATCTCATATTCAGTTACCAATTAACATTTAAATCATTGAATCAACAAATAGCTTCGACTCAAAGAAAAGTTCACTTTTTCTTTGTTTCCTGGCTATGCATGAGTAAGACGAGCTATATCTTTATTTTTCGAAAAGTTGCCTTTTTTTAGAATTATTATTTTTGCACTTTTTGTTCGTTGAATGAGTTTAGCATCTGGATTCACTTCAGTTTTCTGCTCAAGTGAAGACCCGAGCTATCCATTTGAAAACTTATTCAAGGACGATATTCCAGCTGGTTGGATTTCAATGCCAAATCCTTCATTTCCAATAGAATCTATTGTTGACATGAAGGCGCCATTTGTTATGAATGGCTTGGACATTGTAAGTCATGAATTTATGATTGCTAACAGAATTGATTTATTCGGAACACTTGACGAAAAATTAGATAAGAAAACTCAGTGGTTTTCAATCGGATTTTTCACATTCAACACAAATCAAAGAAGCCAATGGGTTGCTCGTGAACTTAAGCACGTAACAATCGAAAATGTTACAGTCAGATATCTTCGAATTTTAATTGAAGGTGTCCATGATGTTCCGCCAAATAGAGACAACAGATGTGCTCTCATTTCGCTTACATTCAATGGACATAAAGAAATTAAGCCTAGAATGACAGGATTATCCGAATTAGTTGAAGATTTAACAAATGCTAAAATAGCAGCAGTCGAAGAAGAAAACTATTCTACTGCAGCGCAATACAAAGATCAATTACTCAATATCGAAGAAAATAAAGACGAATTAACAACATTATTTAACCAAAAAGTTGAATTTCTCAAACAAGAAGAATATCTCGAAGTCGAAAATGTCATGCAACGAATCAACTCGATCATTAAACGTCCGCGCGATGAAATTGAAGAGCCAATTGAAGAAATACCTCAACATCCGATCACAATTACCGAACCAATACCAGAACCTATACCAGAACCAACACCTCCAGCTGTTTCTGTTGAAGAACAGCCACTCCAAGAGATGCCTCAAACTGATACTCTTATTCAAGTCAATGAAGATGCCGGATTCTTCCTTACAGGCTTCGACAAGAACACTACAATTGCTATTGCACCAGAAGAGCCCGTTGAGCAGCCTCCACCTGAAGAAATCCCAGAAGAACCGCCTCAACCATCTCCTGTTGAAGAAGAGCCAGAACCGCTTCCTCCTCCGAAGAAACAAAGGTCTATCGATGTCCAAGACTCGCCAAGACGCATCGCGCCGCCTAAAGAAAGGGTTCCAAGATTCAGTAAACCTCCACCAGACTCTCCACCGAAGAATGATACTCCTGATGAGTTATCTGATGAACATAAGAGTGAAGCTGCAACTTTGATATCGTTATTCGGTGAAAAAGTTGTTGCAATCGCTTATTCCCAAAATTGGTCGCTCAGAGTTCAAGGATTGGAGAAGCTTTGCGAGTTGATAAAAGGCCTAAAGACGAAACCAGAACAGACGCGTGCTCTAAGTGGAATTTTACCTTTAATGAGAAGAAGATTCGGAGATGGCTTGAAAGCAACGTATTGTGCGGCCGTTGAACAGATGATAAATATTCTTGAAGCCCTCAAAGTCGAAGGAGCTGAGCTCGGATCTGCTGTCCACGTTTTGTTTCCGATCGCATTATCAAAAGTAGGAGACACAAACGTCAGAATTGATGAAGTATCGAATACTTTTGTCCTTTGGTGTGCAGATAAAGATAAATGGGCAAGAGAAGAGCTTCAACAATACGCAATTAAGTCTCCACCATCAAATCAATACCATCTTCAAAAGGCCAAGCTAATATTAATCGAGAAAATTATCGAAAAATACGGAATTGGTGATAAAGGTAAGGTAAAACTTGGAGAAGTCATGGGATTAGTTGCTCCTTGCTTAGATTCACGTAAAGAAGAGGTCAGAAAGATGGCAATCAAGTTAACAATCTCGTTGCAACAAAAATACGGAACTGCAATTGAGAAATACATGAAGAACGTTCCAAGATTAGTTAAAGACCAATTGGCAGCTGCCACAGCAAATACAGATGCGCATTAACATTCTAATGGATATATAGATGTATTGTTTTATTGTTATGATATACTTTTATTTATTTTATTTTGTTAATTTAAACATATCTATTTATGTGACTTGTTTAATCAAAGATAGTTATTTGTGTGTTAACTATTAGATGATGACCTTCTTTATTCATTATTTAATTTGTATGAATGCGGAATATTAACTCGAGATCTTAATAACTAAGATCGAACTAGAACTCTGATACAAGAATTTAATTTTTCATGCATAAAAACTATATGATCCTTGAATTTTGCTTCAACAAATCAATAATTTTTTTATTGAGATTAAAATTTAACATCAAAATCTAAAAGTTTAGAGAAAAAATATTCCAAATCTAGGGCTGTACAAAATCGAGAAAAACATTGCCGTGCGGTAATATAGGGTCAAAAAAATCGCGCCTCAGCGGCTCCGCCGCCTCGGCACTATTAAGTGCGCATTATATTTAATATGTCCTTCTTTTTTTTTCTTTTTTTTCTTTTCCTTTCCTTCTTCCTCTCCTTCCTCTTCTTTCCTTCTCCTTCTCTTTTTACAACAACGTCGAAGATCTTCAAATTTGATTGTTGGAAAAGCATCTATTTCAGATAAAGGATGCCTTTCTCACAGTCAACATACGAGGGTCCTGGCTGAAACGTTCTCAAAAAGCCTGAGATGGTAATTCTCTGATCACTCATAGCTGGGCAGGTAGTCATTGCTGACAATACCTGTCTTTATGCATGCACGCTTTCGTGTATATGGGTTTACACTATCAATTCGCAAAGTTGTTCGGAATTCTTCCAAAATGGAAGGACCCGAAACAACTTTGCTTGTTAACGATACAGACGCATTACTTTGCATTGATACTGTGCTGAGTTGTGTAGAAAGTTTGATTAGAGTTGTTTTGTTCTGGTATCTCTCATCTTCTAATGAGAGAAATCAAAGCAACACAACTCTAATGAGTTTGTTTTCACTCATTTGTATGTAGGTTTTTAGTTCGATTGGAGCTGCTTCATAATGAGATCTCTCATCAATTGATGAGGGAGATCATAACAAAGCAGCTCTAATGTATATGCTCGTATTAACCGGGTTGTAATGCGTTGTAACGTCAGCTTGTAGTTCGTTTGGGGCCACTTCACATTGAGATGAGAAGAAATGATTAAAGGACTCTGAAAGGCTTTGGCCGTTGATGTTGTAATCGCATTACTTGGAACTAGCTGGATGCTAAGCTGTGTAGAATGTTCGATTAGAGCTGTTTTGATATGATTTTTCTCATCATAAGATTGGAGGAATATCATAGCAAAACAACTCTAATGGGTTTACCATCATCTACTTGTATGTAGATGTTTGGGAAATTGTCTTGTTAATCGATTTTCGAGATGACTTTCAAATGCTATCATCAAATGACAAACAAGTCTAAGATTTCTCGACAATACATCAAATCATGATGTTTGTAAGTGCGATGAGATTAGAGTTTTTGAAGGAATGACAAGAGAAGTAGGGAAGCTCGGCATTCGCCGAGCAAATTAAAAATTAACGTATGGATTAAATTTTAAGAGGAATTCAATTTTAATTACGGGTTGTTCAAATATTAATTAATATAAATTTATTAATAAGAATAAACAATTTTTGTTTTTGAATTTATTAAATTTATAGCTTTAAATATAGTTTCAAAATTGTACAACTATGATTATTTCAACAAAAAATATCTTACTTTTTCACTTCACTTTCACCCTCACTTAGTAGTATATGTGGAAGGGTTGTGTGACTTTTTTTGTAAACGTAAGAATTCATACAATATTGAACGATTTTGTATCATTTTTTTAACATATGAAGTAAAAAATGTATGATTCTTACGGTTTTTATTCTTACGTTTTTGATTTCATACATAAAAGAAGCTATATATATATATAGATGATGTCAGGTTATTCAATAATTAAACATTGTTTAAATCCTGATTGGAATCAATGGAGTCATGAATGAGTAAAATAAACTTTAAAAATAAATTGAAACTAATGATTATTTGAATTTATGAAATCAATTATTTGATTCATTCTTTCTTCAATAATTTCTATTCTTTTTGTTAAATCATCTATTTTCATTAATGAGGTGATTCTTGATTGAGGAATAGATTTCAAACTAATCACCCCTTTTATTTTTGAAATTTTGAATCCATCAACTTTAAACATTTTATTCAATTTACATGTTGTCAATTCTTCAAATAATTTTTTATTATTAGCATAATAGTCATTAAATTCTTCAACAGATGAAAAAATTTTTATTTCAGTAATTGGTTTAACAACGTTTATTTTTTGTTGAACATCTTCACTTTCATTTATTTCTTCCTCCTCTGTTTCATTTATTTTTAAAATCGGTTTCATTTATCATTAAATAAAAATTAGAATATAAGTGATGAAATATATTTTTTAATTAATATTAAATCAGAAATGGCGGCAGGATTCTTTAAAAAATTATGGGATGGAATTAAGAAAGCTGCGGGTTGGGTTTATAAAAAGGTTATTAAACCTGTTGCAAACTTTTTGGCACCAGTAGCGAAAACGGCAGGAACTATCATAGGTGGAGTATTAGGTACAAAAGCAGGTAATCCAGCGATGGGAGCACAAGCAGGTAACGCAATTGGTGGAATAGCTGAAGGAATACTTAATAAAATAGGAGGTAGATAGTGTAAAAATAAATAAATATTATTTTTATCT
The DNA here is from genome assembly GCF_026262505.1 of Trichomonas vaginalis G3. Taxonomy (NCBI): domain Eukaryota; phylum Parabasalia; order Trichomonadida; family Trichomonadidae; genus Trichomonas; species Trichomonas vaginalis. The sequence goes on along the minus strand of NC_067206.1, from coordinate 35,374,558 downwards.
TAGTATCGGTTGTAGTCTTTGATAAACTTTTTCTCCTTTATTTAATATTTCTCTTATTGGGGTGGCTTTTGGTGTTATTGATTCAGCAACGTCACTAATTGCTTCTTTATTCTTAAATATCCAATTTGCTCCTTTCTTCATTGTTTCCCAAACTTTATGCGCTCCTCTTTTTACTTTATCCCACAGTTTCTTAAATATACCTGCAGCCATAGTTGATTATTTCATTAAAATTAAAAATTCATTTTCATCTTTTAATTTTGATTTTTTATTTAATAATAAATGACGACTAACTATTTGGTGCCAAACACTAAACCAATTAATGGAAATGTATTTCATTCATTCGAAAAGATAAATGAAATATTCGCAAAGAATGATGGTAGAAGATATTATAGAGAACTTGAAAGTTCATGCTATGACTCTGATACTCCATATTTTGATGATAAACAAACTCATTTAAGAATTACAAATCCAGCTCATGATGTGAACCAATTAGGTGACACATATATTAAACGCAAAGTTAAAGCAACTCTAGTTTCAAATAAAGCTTTCACATGTGATGCCGCTTTTAAATGCATGCGTTTATTCGTTGGTTACAAATCATCAAATCAAAGCTTTAAACAATTAGAAGTAGAAACCGAAAGAGGTGATGCCGGTTATCTTCAAATGGATTGCGCCCGTGAATCTTTCGCATTTGCAACATATAAACCAAAATCGGAAAGGAAAGTTAAAAAGTTTGTTCATTCGTTATATAATAATGTTCAAAAATATGATAACTCAGTATGTGTGTAAATATATTGACCCTTCAGAAGTTTTCAAGAAAGCAAATGAAGAAGTTGATATCACTTTTGATATGATTATTCCGGTAAACGATTTGTTAGCATTTCAGGCGTTCGATGATTATCCTAAATCATTTGGTAAATCATTCTTAAATATTATGTTTTCAGGGATACTTTAGTATTTTGTCAGGTTGACCCGTTAAGAGTTGCTGATTTACAAAATTACGTTTATGAAAAGATAACTGATGAAAATTATGAAAAGATTATGAATCATGTTTATAAATATGATCGCAAATTCCAACAAATCGGACTTCCTACCAAATTAATTACAAGCTTAGCCGCTACATCTGCTGACGCAACAGTTGATGACGTTATTATTTCATGCACAAAGATGGAAGTTTTAGAGGATAAATGCATTACACCAGGATACGGTTTAATTGAAGAATCAGTTAAAGCAATACCACGTTTATTTAGTAAGGAAGATCCATTCATGATTCCAGCTCAACATATTGACGTTCGTTCACTAAATGGAGGTTGCATCACTCCTGAAGGTATTAGCTCAGATTTCTCATACGCTCTTCATAATGTTACAGATGTTGTGTTAACATTTCCGAAGAATGCAATGCAAAGAACAGTTTTAGAAATCCAATGCTTCGAGGTCTTCAGGTCACTATAGATTCCAGAAACTTCCCCGATCAAGCGATGACCACAGTGGGTGACATATTCTTTACACGTATGCTTCAAGCTTCTGATTTAGATGGAGTGAATGAATGCACAGAAGAATACGAGGACTCATTAACTAGACCACTGAATGATGATAATGGCACGCCATTAGCTAGAACATGGAAAGACCAAACTTCATTCTTATGCACTATTCCAGTTCAACGTGATGGAGCGGGTATATTCTTTGATGGATTAGAAACTTTCAACTCACAAGTTACAGTACAAGTGAAAGCTTATCCAATCATTCAAGGTGAAAATGACACTTACTGTTCAAAAGTGACAAATCCTCCTCAGGTTTGGTTTACTAGGACTACGTATTGGACATGGACACCGGACGAAGGTTTGAAATATCATCCAACAGGTACACCACCACAGTATAGAAGTTCATATGATGAAATATTGATGAATAGAAATGTTTAAAATTATAAATTTATTTTTGATTAAATGGATTTCAATTCTGAAGAATTAACAGATGTATATAATACATACGTAGATGATATGATTAATGAAGCATTGAGTGATAATAGAAATGCTCTATCTAAGGAAAAATTAATGAAAATTCCATATTCTGAATGTTACTTAAATTCAATCACTGCAGCAATTGGTAAACAAAATAAAGGTAAAACATTAACGATATTAAAACAAATTATCATTATTGCTAACACTTCCCCTCATTCACATGTGTTAATTTATATCAACCGTTCAGGTTCACCTTCAGATGATACATTTGAATCTTTAAAGCATTTAATCAAAATTCCAATTATTTATTTATCACAAGAAGAAGCAGAAGATTATTTAAAAAACTTTTTAATGTATAAAGAATTATATAATACAATCAAGAAGCAAGGATTAGAGGATAAAATTATTGATAAACAACGGGATGAATTATTTGAAACACTTTCTATTTCAAATTTTGATAGAGAATTTTGCATTCACTAATTTTTCTAGATGATGCCGTGAAATCAAAACTAATAACTAATGAGAAATCATATTTTAATCAGTTATTAACTCAATGTCGACACATTCAGTGTTCATTCTTCATGGCTGTTCAATACTTCAAAGCATTAAGCACAAACATTAAATCAAATCTATCAACACTTTTCATTTTCAGTGGGTTTAGTCGTCAACAGTTGAACGTTATGCTTTATCAAGTGAATTTACCAATGAGCATTAATGAACTTTACACACAATATCAACAATTAGGTGAACATGGAAAAATAATAGTTGATTTAAATAAAGGAGGTGTTAAATTTGATTAACTTTTTATAATTAATTTTTATTTTTTATTTATAATTAAACATGACAGAAATAGCAAATCTTCTACAGGTTCCATTAAAACAAGGGACAAACAAAAAGGGTGCATATTATAATAGAACTATGAAAGTTCCAGATGGAATGAAAGAATTAGTTCATATTGTTGCTGGTCTTCAAAAAGATGTTAAACAAATGAGAAACGTTTTAACATTACCAGAAGCTCAAGCATATGCCAAACGTCATGGTCCAAATTGGGAAGCACATGAAGCAGACATTACAGGACCAAATGGAAAACCTGATGGTATAAATGAAGTTTTCGTTACTGATGGTCAAGGTAATATTAAAGTCATAAATGGTTATAAATTAACTGTATCTGATTATCCTAAACGTAAAGCATATAATGAATGTTATCCTATGCAATTTGATGAAAATGGAAAAGCTGTTAAACAATACATTGGAGAAGGTGAAAATGGTCCAATGTATTCATACCATCTTATTCCATATTCTTATTTCAATGAAAAATTAAATGCTGTTGAAGAGGGACCGGATGGATTACCACGATATGTTAATCAGTTTGATGGTCAATATGCAAATTTGAGACCTGAAATTCCAGCTAAGAAATTCTTTAAAGTTGCTTTATTCGATCCAGTGTTCAATGAACAGAAAGAAGCAATGAAAGCAGAATTTAAACCAATTCAAGTGGCAAGAATTTCTTCATCTTCACTTTCAGAAGCGTTCAAGGAATTGATAAAGAAACCACTTTATTCTCAACAAGGTTATAACTTGATTTAATTAAAGAAAGTGATAGACGTAAATTAGAAAATCAGATGGTTTTAAGAATGCATGTAATGAAATGATTAAAGATATTGTAAATGATAAAATAAGACTGGAAGAAACTCAAAGCAATATCAATAACATAATTGGTGCAGTTACAAAGAAAGTATAAGCAAACAATGATGAACCTTGGGATATTACCGTAACAACTAAATAAAACTTTAAAATATATTTTTCTTTTTTTTATTCAATTATAAATGAGAAGACGTTTCACAAGTCAAAAGAACACAAACGCAAAAGCAGAGATTACGTTGGTTATAACGTAAATGATGATAAATCACGAATTATTCAAAATGTTAAAGTTAATGTTAGCCCTGAATTAACAAGGTCAGCAACTCAACCAAATTTATTAACTCGTGACTTACCGAAAAAGGAGGAGGAGCAAAATAAAGAAGATGGAGACCCAATCATTTTATCTGAACCCGGTAAAGAACCCGTTGAAATTCCCACTTATCCAACATACCCCCCGCCTCTTTCATCAAACATCGAGAACCCAGGAATCTACGATTCCAGTCGCAATGCGCCATATAAAATAGACATTAATTCAGAATTAATGAAAATTTACCGTGATATAATAATTAATAATTATGATTCAATAATAAATTTAATTGACCAATCTGGTTTAATTATTTTACCTTATGAATCATTAATTCACATTATCGCCATTCTTTGTGATGTTCAAGATTCAGACGTTAAGATTCAATTTTTCATAGATGATGAGGTTTCATGCTGCGGAACAGTTGCAAAAATAAATCCTATAAAGGATATTAGCACAATTAAGATATCAAAGAACGGAACAACAACTGAACTTCATTTAACATATAATGATATTTATAATAAAATAGTTGATGAATATAAAATATCACTTGAAAAATTCTTTGTTAAGGCTATTTAATATTCAAGCATTAACATTATCGAATAATAATCCTTTGAATCATAATCAATAATAATTGACCTTTCACCAGTTTCTATCGTTTGTTTTATTTCTTTTTGTTCCCCACTATCCGGATCGGTCATTGTAATTGTTTTTGTTATAGTATCAGCTTTATCTTTAACTTCAATCTTTTTTCCATCAGGATATTTAAACCAAAATTCCAAAAATTCGATATTGTCAATCTGTTCATATTTTAATCTATCAATTACATTTTTAATACCATCTGAAAATCTTATGAAATGGTCATTATATGGGTTTGATTGAACTAAATTTGAATGAAGTGAAATATAACCTGTTGATGAATATGACATTGACTCATATTTTCTGAAAACACTAAAATTTATAACATGAATGAATTTCTTATTCGTTGAATTTATGAATTCTTGAGGTAATCTTATCTAGTTTTATTTATCACTGGAAAATAACGCTTTACCATATTTTTAATCGTAATAAAAATGTCAATTATCAATATTATTTCGAATAATAACTGTGAATTAAATTTAACAGTTAGCGGAATTTATAATGTTACTCTCGTTTCTGTGAGTGGTAAATTTAATCCCATTCTTTTAGACCCTTCAGATTATATATCATTTATTAAAGATGACCATGAAAAAACGTATGATATGTATATAAATAATGTGATAACGAAATGGGATATTAACATGATTTTAAGTTATTTAAATGAATCATTTATCGTATGGTATGAAGAAAATTTTAAATCAAAACCTGATAAACTTTTTGAACTTGATGAAATAAATAACCTTATTAAATTTCCGCTGAAAATTAAATTTTGTACTCCTCATCTTCGTTCATTGTTGGGGATATTAAATTTTGAAAAAGATGTTGGGGATGTTTTGTATTCTGACACTGGTTCCAATTTCATTTTAATCAAATGTGATAAAGTTAATACCCCAATGAGATTTTCACATCAAACATTAGACCCTAACTCTTACCCATCAATACAAAACATTTTATCCATCAACTTAAACACATTTTCTTTATCATATCCGTTTCAATTATCCGGGAATTCATTTATTCTTCATTCAAAAGATTTATCAAATATTAAATTTAGAGTAACTGACCTATTTGATTGTGATTTAGAATTCATGAATGAAATATTATGGCAATTTCAAATAGAAAAAATAGGTGATGAGATAACGGATTAAATATTTATTTTTAAATCATAATAAATGATTAAACAACAGCAACCACAACAACTTAAGGCACAAAGCACCCAGGTCCCTCAGACCATTACATACGCCATATATGCATATAATTCAAAGACGGCAGAACAAACGCAAAGGTTGAAATATGGAGATTTGGAGATAGTATTGAAAAATGAACATTTCGAATTCGTTTGCAAAGGTGGTGCAGTGATATCAAATATAAAAGAAATTTTATTTATGAATTCAAAAATTAAAGGAATAACGGATGATATAACATCAATTCCACCAGAAGAACAGAGATATTACGCATTAAATGCATTTCCTAAAGTTTTGAAGATTGGAAGATTTAATTTAAATGAGGAATTCATAAAAGGTTTCCTAAATGACATAATGGAGAAAGCAGATAAGGAATATGTGGATAGTGAGTTAGGGAAGAGGACAGATAAGGAATATGTGGATGAAAAAGATAATGAAATTAAAGAAATGGTTAAATGGTATCATGAATGGACATCAAAGATTTTAAAAACTAAAGCTGATACAGGATGGGTTTCAGGATGTTTAGACCTTAAAGCGGATAAAACATATGTTAATGATGAGTTAGGGAAGAAAGCAGATAAGGAATATGTTAACGAAATATACCAAAGTTTGATAGGAACAAAAAATATTGAAACTATTGTTGGCGACTTTTCTGTCAATGAAGAAAATAAATATTTTAGATGGGAGTTTGTACACTCCTTAAGAAATGGTATACGGTATAAACTCATTCCGAAAAATAACAATGAAATGTATGTAAGTTATAAAAAGAATGATGACACACAAGTTAAAGTTCCATTAGACAACAACTGTTACTTAAACTTATATGGAGACGAACAAAAGAAATATTTAAGAGTTTATGAAATGGCAGATATGACATTGCCTGACCCAGCTCCAGCACCATATTATTATGACTATGGAGATGATGTCAGAACACCACATGTAGATGAACAAAAGTTAACATTATATTTAGATTATTATAGATATAAAAGATATAATGCAATAGAAAAAACGAGAATAGTATATTATTATACAGATGACAGAAATAAATATTATAGTCAAGATTTTACCTACCCTGAAAACATAAGATTATATTATAAAAAATATTCTGACACAAACCAGAAGAAACCTGAAATAGTTACACTATATTTTAAGTTCAAAAGAGACAATCCTATAATATCTCATATGTTTGATTTAATGAACCCAGTAGGTTCTATTTATACATCTATGGATGCAAGAGGTCCTCAAGTAATGTTTGGTGTTGGTGCATGGGAACAAATAGTTGACAGGTTTTTGTATTGTGCAAACTCTTCAAAGGAAACAGGGGGAAGTAAAACGATTTCAGGTGAAAATTTACCTGCACATAGTCACTACATAGATTTAAGCACATCTCAAGCAGGTTGGCATAAGCATAGATATTGGGATTGGTCAGGAATGACAAAAGGTAAAGGATATGATGTTAAAGACGACGTTAAGTTTGCCATAAATTGTTACTGGAGTGACACACAGGGAGAAGGAAACCATACACATTTCGTTTCAGGATATACACAAACAACGGGACAAAGTAAAGAATACATGCCGCCATTTATGACTGTATTCGCATGGTATAGAGTTCAATGAACACACTTAACCCAAAGGGTTTAGGCTTACCGAATGAACTAAATATATTTTATGTCTGTAATTAATTAGGTAATGAAGTAATGGATGAACTACAGAAAAGAAGTTAAAAGCTTGGGGTCGTTTTGTACAAAAATATTGTGAGTAAATGATTTAGGTTATTCAATAATTAATTATTTTTGAAGAACTGAAGGGGTCACCAGGTCACCAGGTCACCAGGTCATTTAACTTCTCTGAAAAAATGTGACAACATGACATTTAGACAACAACACAGAAAATGATTTGTCATGACTTCATCGAAATGAGTGTAAATGACCCAAAAATAAAGTTAGTTTTAAAATTATTTTTATTTTTTTATTTTGTATGTAAGAACAGAAATGTCAGTCGAAGCAAAAACATTCACTAACAAATCTAATGGCGAAACATTCACAAAAGGCACTTATAACGGTATTGAAGTCTTACGTAGAGACAAGGATGGTTACATTAATGCAACAAAGATGGCAAGAGAAGCAGGAAAGTTAAACCATTTAAACAGATTTCTCAATAGTGCTAAAATACAGGAAATTCTTGAGTTTTGGATGAACGAATACGGTGGAGCCAAAAGTGGCTCGACCTCAAAACAAGCATTTTATGAGCTTACTAAGGGTGTTATAAATGAATTCAAAGGTATTTACATACATCCTGACCTCGTTCATTTTGTTGCTGAATGGTGCTCTGTAAAGTATGCATTTTATGTCAAAGATATTATGGACTCCATAGACAAGAAAGTTCATGAGAAATTAGATGAAGAAGAACTTGAAGATACAGTAGAGAATGCTAAACCTTTGTTTGAAGAAGAAGTTGGAAAAATGTGCGAAAAACAATTAGAACATGAACGTGAGTTATGTTATGGTTATAGAGATTCTCCATACGAACTAGACCAATGGGAACAAGAAAATTTAAAGAGAGAATTTAGAGAATATGAACTCGCTAAGATAGCATTAGAAGCTGCAGAAAAGAAGTTAAAAGCTTGGGATTGTTTTGTACAAAAATATTGTGAGTAAATGATTTAGGTTATTCAATAATTAATTATTTTTGAAGAACTGAAGGGGTCACCAGGTCACCAGGTCACCAGGTCATTTAACTTCTCTGAAAAAATGTGACAACATGACATTTTGACAACATCATGGGTTATTCAATAATTAATTATTTTTGAAGAACTGAAGGGGTCACCAGGTCACCAGGTCACCAGGTCATTTAACTTCTCTGAAAAAATGTGACAACATGACATTTTGACAACACAGCAGGGGAAGGCAGTTATGAATTATTTTTGAAGAACTGAAGGGGTCACCAGGTCACCAGGTCACCAGGTCATTTAACTTCTCTGAAAAAATGTGACAACATGACATTTTGACAACATCATGGGTTATTCAATAATTAATTATTTTTGAAGAACTGAAGGGGTCACCAGGTCACCAGGTCACCAGGTCATTTAACTTCTCTGAAAAAATGTGACAACATGACATTTTGACAACATCATGGGTTATTCAATAATTAATTATTTTTGAAGAACTGAAGGGGTCACCAGGTCACCAGGTCACCAGGTTATTTAACTTCTCTGAAAAAATGTGACAACATGACATTTTGACAACACAGCAGGGGAAGGCAGTTTTAAAATTATTTTTATTTTTTTATTCCTATATAAATGACAGCAACAAACAACAACAGCAACTTTATCGTTTCTGATGAAAAAGTTATTGATTCATTAGTTGCGGAATTAGTTGTGGCAGAAACTAAAACCCTCAACGAAAGAATTGGTGAAAACATGATTGATTTACATAACTACCTCAAACATGATGAAGGAAGAGGAAGGAAAACTGGTACAGCTTTATTAGTAAATAAAATTTCAAATTTAACGATTATAGATGTTGATATCAATAAATCGTACAATAATGAACTTAAAGAAACAGTTAGAAAAGACATTTTATCAAAACTTTCGGATAAAGATGTTATCGTTAAAACCGCATCAGGAGGTCTTCACATTTATTGCAACACTAATTTCTTCTATGCAGTTTCGAACAGAATGATTAAATGTTATTCTTGCAATGATTATGATATTGACATAATGACTTCTATGGATGATTCAAAGCGTTCTTTAGTAGTTATGGCTGATTCAAGAGTTCGCAAGAATGCAACAGAACCAATCAAAACATACTCATTCATTCGTGGAAGTTACGATTCAACATTAACTAGAACAGTAAACGATATATTAAATGATTTGAATATTAAGGTAAGAGTTGAACAGAAGAATGAAGAAATAAAGACTATCATGAATGAAAACAAAGATGTAAACATTGACGATAAACTTGCCCAGAGCATAGTTGATGGCATCAGTGATTTTGAAGTACATAATGACGGTGGAAACATGACTTTAGAAAAAGAAGTTACATTATTCACACTGTTTCAAGCAATTAATTCGTTACCTAATCATTTAATTAATGAAGCATACGATAACGTTTATAACTTCTGCAATTTAACTGAAAATGCAAAAAGTAATTTTGAAAAAGCGCGTAGTAGATATGCACATTTAATGACTTCTCCATTTGTTTTAGTGAAGATTCTAAAACTATACCAAAAAGAATATTATGATGAATATGTTTTACCTTTATTACGTAAGCCAAAAATAACATTTGATATCAAACTTGATGACTCGTTTTTGATAACAGATATTAGACGCAAGGCTGAAAATCATCAGTATAAAAACAGTTCTGAAGTAATTGAGGATTTATCACGTGTAATCCGTTTTGTAGATTGTGGAAATAAATATTTCATTCAGAAAGATTATAATATCCACGACAAAATGAATCAAATATCATTCGTTCTTCAGTCAAACATGAAAGAGTCACTTAAAATGATTAAATTATTTAAAGAAGAAGGTAAAACAATAACAGCATGGGATGTACTACTAAATCAATTATCCTCATTAACCGTTAAGGGTGTTTGCTTTAAATCTGATTCTCCAGATGTTTTCTCAACGTTTCAGGGTTATAAATACAACATTCTTGAAAAACCAGATTACTCAAAAATTGAGATGTTTATGAATTTCATTAAAGAAGCCATATGTGATAATAATGATGAAGTGTATAAATACCTTCTCGGCTGGATTGCATCAATGATTCAACATCCTGGAATCAAGAATGAAACAGCAATTATTTTGAAAGGACTTCAGGGAACAGGTAAAAACAGATTTACAGACATTATTTCTGAACTTCTCGCCGGTTATTCATGCAAAAACATTACTGAAATAGGTGAGCTAACGGGTAATTTCAATTCAGTAGTTGAGAATAAAATGTTTCTTGTACTTAATGAACTCAAGAATGTTGGTGAAGACAGACTCGCAAACTTCAACGCTTTGAAATCAATTATTACGGATAATGAGATTAGAATTAATGAAAAGAATCAACCCAGAAGAACTGCCCAGAGCGTTGCTAATTTCATTTTCGTAACTAATAACGTCTACCCTGTCAAAATTGAAGTTGGAGACAGAAGATACGTAGTTTTAAGAGTTAATGGTAAATTCAAGGGTCAATTTGATTATTTCAAGAATTTGATGAATTCATGCACAAAGGAATTTTATGATAACCTTTTAACATATTTTATGCAATATGACCTTTCATCATTTAACGTACGAATCATACCGATGACTGAAGCCAAACAAGATTTAATTGAATTATCAACAAATCCTTTAGATGTATGGATAAATACACATTATGATGAATTGTGTGTAGGTATGACGTGTAAAAATGCTCTATTCTGCAAACCATCAGACATGAAAGACAAGAATTTCCAAATGAGTATTAAAGATAAATGTGAAAGGAAACAAAGAAAAATAGATGGTAAACAGACATGGTATTATGTTTTGAAAGAAGAAATGAAAGGATTATATAAACAGGTTGAACCAAACGATAATGATGATTCATTTACTGACGATGAAATACCTGTAAATGAAGCTTTATAAAGTATGATTGGAATTTATTTTTGCCTTCCTCCTGTGATGTTGTCAAAATGTCATGTTGTCACATTTTTTCAGAGAAGTTAAATGACCTGGTGACCTGGTGACCTGGTGACCCCTTCAGTTCTTCAAAAATAATTAATTATTGAATAACCCATGATGTTGTCAAAATGTCATGTTGTCACATTTTTTCAGAGAAGTTAAATGACCTGGTGACCTGGTGACCTGGTGACCCCTTCAGTTCTTCAAAAATAATTAATTATTGAATAACCCATGATGTTGTCAAAATGTCATGTTGTCACATTTTTTCAGAGAAGTTAAATGACCTGGTGACCTGGTGACCTGGTGACCCCTTCAGTTCTTCAAAAATAATTAATTATTGAATAACCCATGATGTTGTCAAAATGTCATGTTGTCACATTTTTTCAGAGAAGTTAAATGACCTGGTGACCTGGTGACCTGGTGACCCCTTCAGTTCTTCAAAAATAATTAATTATTGAATAACCCATGATGTTGTCAAAATGTCATGTTGTCACATTTTTTCAGAGAAGTTAAATGACCTGGTGACCTGGTGACCTGGTGACCCCTTCAGTTCTTCAAAAATAATTAATTATTGAATAACCCATGATGTTGTCAAAATGTCATGTTATCACAAACTTTAGAACGGCATAATTTAAATTTTTATTTTTATCATAAATGAATACCCCACAAGCTCAAAATTTACCACGAATCATAACAAGGGAGGAAATGATAAAAATGATGCAAGAACATGTTAAAAATAACAAACCACTAAAATTGAGAAAATGTGGTTATGCAGTAATGATGGAAAGAGAGATGTTGTCGAAGAGGAATAAAAATTAAATTTGGATTGAGTTTAAAAATTCATCTTTATTAAATTCATCTCTTCCAATCAATTTATTTATTCTATTAAATTCTTTTATTTTTGCTTCACTCAGTTTAAGGATTGAACGGTAAGTTTCTAACTTTTCAATTATTTCCTTCTTCTCTTTATCGTTTTCAGTTCCATTAGTTTTATGGGCATCAACCCCACCACATTGCGGCTTCTTTTTGTAATAGCATATTTTTGATTTAATTCTATTTAGTTTCTTTTTATATTCATCGTCTGGACTCTTGACTGCTTTGTTGTCACTCATTTCTTACGAAATAAAAAAATTAAATATTATTTAAATATAATGGAGTAATAAAATAAATCGGAATTTCTATTAATTTATTGTCAACTTCAACTAATGCATTGCCGTTAATATATCTAACAAATTCAGCTATTGTGTCAAATCTTCGTCTTCTTTTTGTCATTGATTTATTAGTTTTTCCATAATCGAGATGAATTAAAACTTTATTTCCTTGTTTAAAATTCATGAGCCCCGAATTAATTTGTTCATGTTTAACATCATTTAACTTTTCCATTTGCTTTCTAATATATTCCCATTCTTTTGAAATATCATTTTTCATTTCCACTGGTTTCATGTTTATAGTTCTATGCCATGTATTATTGTAATAATATACTAACTGCTGTATGATGGAGTCATGATTTCCATCCCAGTATATCTGACCGTTAACCCCTAACGCATCTCTAAGAGTTCTCATTACCGCATCAACTATTTTATTATGAAACGTATATGGAGAGGATGAAAAGAAAAAATTAATTTGTGGGAAATAATGAGTCATAGCTGCCTGAAATCCTTTATCACCATCACCCCTGATATTATCTACTCTTTCATGATCTAGTAAGTATTGAATAGCTCTTCTTGTTTCCTGTTCTGTTTTCCCTTTCACCGGAATGCAATATAAATATCTAGTGTTAATGTTAATGGCAAATAAATAAGTAACTTTTCCTTTTGAATATTCCAGATGATCAATTTCGTATGAATATGGATATGGAGCAAATGAAGGTCGACTAAATTTTTCCTTTAATGGTTGAATTTTCGGGTCAATTGGTTTATTTAATATCTTGAAATCCTTTTTAAAATCTTTTTGCTTCTTAAATGTTTGAAATGGATATAATAAAGTGAATGATGAAGGATTAACTGAAGGAGGAGGCGGTACTGTCGTTGGAGGTTTTGGTGTTGTAAGTGGTTTAATTTTATCTGCTTTGATTTTGGATTTCATTCCTTCCTTCATTAATTCTGGATGTATTCTATTCATTTGTTTTAAATATGCTGTATATAAAGGTTTGATATACTTTCCCGCTTCGAGTTTATGTTGAAGGATGAATTCCAAAAGTTGATCTTCATTTAAAAGTCGGGCTGAATATGGTTTAACTAATGAATCATAAATTAAAGCTTGTGCATCATTTATGGTCTGAAGGACCTGGGCGTTTTGTTCCTTTAGCTGTTGTTCCTTTGGCTTTGGTTTTTGTGGCTCAGGATTATATAATTTATATAATTCATCAATATCTTCTTCTGTTAATACTTTATTTTTGAAATCTTTCAACTGTTTAAGCTGTGATTTAGTTTTTTCCTTTGTATATTCATTATTTTTAATTTTGTCTTTAATTTCAGAAATTATTTTATTATGATATTTCAAAATTTCATTTTTATAATATGGATAATAATATTCCATATCATCACCCGTTATATTGTTATCATATTTTTGGAGATATGCTTTTAAATCATAATAATTAAGAAAATTTTGATTAAATACTAAATCATCAATTAAAATTTTTAAATCTGTGTTATTCATTTATATAAAAATAAAATCAATGTTTTAAGGGTGCCCACCTCTTTGTCTCTTCTGTGGCATTTCATTAAAAATAAAAAAATAAATTGTATTAAATAAATGGCATACAACATCCATTTTCACAACATACAGCCTTAGCGTGTGCTCCTGTTAATGCAGTCTTACCAATTGTTAAGCGAGTCATTGACCCGTTTTTAAGTTGTAAATTAATATTCTGACCATCAAATATCAATTTATCATTTATTATATCTAAATAATTTTTAGGTGTTAATTGTTTATTTTGTCGTAAACTAACTCCTTTCATTTTTTGCGCAATCTTTTTAAAATCACTTCCATCAATTGAACCGTTGAATGATGTATAACACTTGGGGCATAAAGCAACCATGTTATCACCTTGTTTCTCAATTGCTAAACCCAATAATTTTTTCTCATGTGCTTTTTCTTCAGCTTTATTCTTTAATTTAGGTTTAAATTTCTCATCAAAACAGAAGAAATCAAATGGTGCGAATTTGAAAATGTTTTTATCATAAAATTTTTTATCGGTAACAATCGCCTGAAATGCTTGAGTGTTAGGAAGATTTGGGTCGCCAGCGATTGCCCAATAAGATGAATCAGTATCACCTTCAATGAAATGAAAACGATTAACATTCACGCATTTATACATAAAATCATAAATGAAAACCAAATACCAGTATTTAGCATTATCTAAAGTAAAAAATGCCTCTTGTAAACATGTATCACATCTATAAAATCTATCTTTAAGCATCACTTGATATGTATCTTCACCTATTTCTCTTATGTTTTTAAACTTATTTGACATACATGCAACGCGTGCCTTCTGTGCATTCATTATTTTAGTCTTTGCGTAATTTTGTGTATTCATTGCATCGTAACCATATGATCCATTAAGCGAAATCTTACAAAATAAACTTTTTCCTTTATTTCCTTCTAATTCAGCCTTTTGTCTTTCGTTCATAAATTTGTTCGCAAATTCATTAAAGCAAGTGTTTTTAGTAAATGTTAAAATTGATTGAATATCATCAATGATAAAATGAAATCTGTCGATTAGATACCAAAGATAATAAGAAGAAAATGGTTGATATTGGTTGTGTGTTGATGCTAACTGAGTTAATTTTTCTGTTTCTGGTCAACTGGTAGATTGTTTGATTTCATGTAATTATACATAAAACCGCCAATTGTTTTTTCATCTGTGATAATATCTAAGTTTCTTATTATCGGTAAAAAGTTAATGTAATCATTAATGTATTTTTCATCAATGTGACCCTTTACTTCAGCCACGAATAAAGTATTTTTCTTCTTAATAATTCCCAGTGCTTTTGCTTTCTTTGTTGCTGTATCACAAATGATAACACCATTCAATCTTCCCGGCATATACATTTTATGGTCAGTATATTGAATGAAATCATGAGGATTAGATGAAAATGATGAAGGATATAATGAATTAAAATCAACACCAACGAAATGAGTCATGATGTTGGTGGTGTCCTCATTTGATACAGTTTTAGTTTCTGGATTATATGAAAGTTTATTAATGTGCGTGATTCCTTTAAGATTTACTCTATGTTGAACATTTGATAGACCACCAGTAATTCCATTACGGAGAATGTGATAAGCTTCAACTGAATCTAAAGTCATTGGTAAATTATTTTTTAATGCATAATTTCTTAAATTGATTCTTAAACGTTGAACATCTTCATCTTTATTTGATTTTACGACATTACAATAACAACACATTAACTGACAATTTTCTTTGGTATGTGGTTTTTCATTATCTATTCTATCCAATGTTGGTTTATTTGCATATGTAAACGCTTTACCACACATTTTGCATTTAGATGAAAGGATTAAATCGTGATAGTATTGATAGTCATCCATTGAAACATTGTTTTTAGTATCCCTTTCGCTTTTTCATCTTGTTTCTTATATGATTCAATTTTATATTTCCAATACTTTTTTGTTAATTCAAAACTTGATTCCACATTTTCTTCTTCTGGATATGTTTCGTTAGGATTGAAGTTCTTATATGCTAACGCGTAACGAATCATTGATGCATTCGATGATAAAGAAAGATTATGAAGCATGTCAATTTTATAAACAAATGTTTCTTCGATAATTTTATCAATTGGGTCAATCATAATTTCAACATCTTTATTGCAATAATGAATAAAATATTCTAATCTATTCTTAAAGTTTTTAGCATCATTGAGATATATTTGATAATCTGAATCGGATATTGTTTCTTGTGTTAATGCTGAATAAAATGAATCTTGAGTGAATGGTTCCTTTTTATATAATTCATCTTCGTAATTCTCCCATGTGATGAATTGATAAGGGAAAAAGGATTTAACACGTGTTTTATTGTTTCCGAAATCTTGAGTGAATTGGTCTAATGTTCCACCCGCTATATAATTTCTGATGTCAATAAATCTTAATTCATATGGACAGTTTGTTTTCTTTACTATGACTTGCTTAAATTGAGAAGAAGAACCCAGCATTGATTTTATCTTCCATTTTGCAGTATTTAAATCATGAAGAATTAAATTTAAATCAAACTTTCCCGAATTAAAACCAATGATATTCACTTTATTAAATTCTTCATCTAAAAGCTCTTTAAATGCTTCCTTCTGTTTTTCATTTAATGTATGAGACAAAGTCCCCGCCGTTTGGTCCGTTTGCGACTTCATTAATTCTTCATATTGTTCAATATTTGATTTAGCAACTAATGAACAGGTTGAAAATAAAAACTCAATCCAATCAGAAATAAAAGAATCACTCGAAGTTAAGCAAAAATTCCTCGTATATGTTTTATCGTTTAATTTAACCGTTGATGATACCATGAATGGTTTTAAGTAAGCGTTTAAAGTTGCACACTCAGAAAGTTGTAATTCTTCTTTAGTCTCTAATGTTTCGAAGTCAAAAGTAATATAATATCTTGTTGGTTTATAATATTCCTGCAAATTGTGAGCTAATAACCACTGATATATCTTCTGTTTCGTGATATGTGGTGCATATGGTTGTTGTGTGTTTTGCAATTGAACGTCTTGAATTAATCTTCCATTATTTTCTTTACATTTCTCACAATGTTTTAAAAATCTTCTTTGGTTTTTCCTTTCTGGATCATCACGGATAGAATAAACTTCTTCTTTACAATATGGACAAACTCTATAGCCGGTGAGTGCTTCAACGTCTGTTATTCTGTCAGCGTGAAGTTTTCCACATGGACTCTGTGTTAATAAAATATTTGCTGTTTCAAATTCTGGATCTATCATTATTGATTCCACTAATGGAAAGTCTACCTTGTTAATGTCTACGTCTTCTGGTTGAGGATCACAATAATAGAAATCAATATTAACGTTTAACATTCTTGCTAACCTCTCACTTTCTGATGAAATGTCAAATCCTTCATATGCATCTATGGCTTCATTTAAATAACTTCTACAAGTTTTAGGATTAACACCATCAGGAATGTTATAGAAGCGTTTAAATAACCTTCTACCTTCGGCTCTTATTTGATTATCATTCATTTTAGCTGTTCCATTTTTGTTCATTTATGTAAGAATAAAAATTAAAAAATAAATAAAAATAAAGTTTATTTTTTTTAAGTCCGAGACTCAGAGAGTCCAGGGTTAAAGCCCATAAAATGAATTAAGAACACATAAATTTTTATCATCTGCGACGTGACGAATACATTTTAATTTACTCAAGAATGCGTACCCTGATACATTAAATCTAATTCCTGTCTTATTTAATTTCACAACTTTGAAAAGGAATGTATGAATAGCTATAAAATGATGAGAAGATGTTTTATGGGTTGCTTCCATTTTTTCTGAAATAAATGAATAAATATATATGTTTATAAGTTTTCATATCTTTTATGTTCTTAATAACGAATGGTATAGACCTTTCCACTTCGTCTTCCTTCGGTGCTGTTCTTTCATATGAAACATTATTGGTATCTTCAATAATGAAACCACAATCACATAAAATTTTATATGTACCAATTGTTTCTTTTGATATTTTATCTAACAAATCAAAAACTTTATCAACACCTGTACATTTATTTAAATAATAATTTGTGTAAATATCATGGTCTTCTTTCTTAATCGTATTTGTTGCATATGTTACATTTTTCAGTGCTTTTTTGAATTTTTCAGAATCAAGAGGAGGTGAAAGTAATATACATGGATAATCTCCATCGTCAATAAATTGTAACTTATGTTTATGAATAAATTTTGTGCCTTCTTCTGAAAGTGTTTCGTCAATATCACCATCTAATAAATTTTTAGTAGATTCTAAAAAGTAATTTTTATATCTTTCTTCATGAGATTTCTGAACTTCTGATTCTGAAGCTGGGATATTCATTAAACCCTCTACTTCATTTTCAACTTCTCTTAATTCCTTAATTTTTTCATCTATTTCATCTCTTATTTTTTCCAGTCTTTCAATTTCATCGTTATAATATTCATCTTGTTTAATTTTTTCTTCAAAATATTCAGGAGGTGTTTCAAGGCTCTCTGAGCCCAGGTCCTCTGGACCATAAAGAGGAATATTCTCCTGTTTTTCAACTTTTTTGGGATATAAATATCTCATTATAGCCTTTTTAGTAATTGGTCCGTTATATTTAAATTCATTCAACAATCTGGAAAACTCTTTCACATTCTGCATATATGTTGGATAAGAACCGTCTCCAAAATTTTCTAAAATATTTTCTAATTCTGAATTAGTGAACTTTAAAGATTTCAATGAATTAGTTGTTATACTCATTTATTATAAAATAAAAAATAAAAAATAAATTTAACTTAGTTTTAATTTTACGTAAGAAGTCAATTTTTTAAATCTTGATTTATTCAAAAACGTAAGAATAAAAACCGTAAGAATCATACATTTTTTACTTCATATGTTAAAAAAAATGATACAAAATCGTTCAATATTGTATGAATTCTTACGTTTACAAAAAAAGTCACACAACCCTTCCACATATACTACTTCACTTTTTCCGTAATTCAAATTTCAACATTATGTATTTTAATTCCTTATAGTATTTTTAACATAATTAATCAAATAATAATTGGAAGTTCTGAACTCACTTTTTCCGTAATTCAAAATCAAAAATATGAATAATATATCTATTTATTATATACTAATGCTATTTTCAACTAGAAGTGAGGTACGGTAATCTTACGGATTCCCGTAACTCAATTTTACGGGAAAAGTGCAGTAAACTACTCAATTTACGGAAAAAGTGTCGTAAACTATTGATGTGGCGGTAAAATCACGGTAATTCACGGAAAGCTATATGCGAAAATTTGAAATTATACAAAATCGAGCGAAACACTTTTAAATAGGTTGTTCTCGTATTTAAAATACTATTCCCAGATTTATTGTCGTCAGAATATTTCCAAATTTTTGCCGATTTACAAAAAATGATTTACAAAGCATATTTTTTAATCTAAAAAATTCCTAAAAAAGGAACCGGTGTGCGGAAACCTCGGTAAATTACCGCGGTCCCCGTTGGGACTGCCATATCCAAATCTGTCATTAGATATATTTAGAGTTCCAGATTCTTCCAAAAATTCTTTGGAATTTTAAAAATGATTCAAAAAATTTAGAAAATAGTTTTCATTTTTTGAATTTCATATATTTTTTGGAATTTTTCGGAAATTTAATATCAACAACATTAGAGATAATTCAATTTATAATCAAATACAAATCATTGTTCTGTAAAAAATCAATATTTTGAGATTAAATTTACTGAATGTTATTATTATACAATTAATACATTTTCATATCCCTTTGTACATATATGTAAAACTCAAAGTGGCGATTATCCTTCACAAAATCATAACTGGAGACTTAATTTAATAACAATATCAAGGTTACAGAAAGATAAATGAAATATCTCATTTATAAATTTCTACTGCTGCTATAGAATCATCAATTTCAGAGGTATTATTATATTTTCAAACTGATTATGATGAATAAAATACTTGAAAACAAATCTTTTTAAGTATTATACAAATTTATTTACAAACAGTTGGCATTAGGTTACACATATGCCGGACCAATAAGTATTTACGTATTGAAGTTGGATTTTTCTTGATTGCATAATAAATGAAGTAAATCATTCAAGAATTGCGTAAAACTGGCTGGACAAACCATATGCATAAGTGAAGGTCGAATACGAAAGTAAATTTCGTGGAGATTTTTGTACTCTTGTCTTTTTTTTTTCAGAAAATCTGTGAATTGCAAGTATGAAACTTACTGATCGAAAAATTCTTCAAAGAATTATGATTCTTTTGTTATGAACCATTTATATTTGAAATTTACGATTAAGCGGTCGAATTAGTATTAGGGTTTTCGTTGGAATACTTATTTGCTTTTTGTTTCTTGTTTTTAAGTGGAATTTTTTGATATGGGAAAAATTCGGTCAATGGGTACTCAGGAGGTGATTGGTAATTTTGATAATCAGCAACTATGTATATTCTATCATCAACTTTGTTTAATGTAAAACATTGTGACCCAAAATATGAATGGTCGTTATATTTAATGTTGAAAATTACAGTAATATTGCAAAATTCATTGAACGGAACTATTGAATATTTCAGAATATTTAATTCTGAATCAGGAGGAATTCCAATTTGATGAAATAGTTGTTTTGAAACTGGAATTTGATGTTCTGAGAAAGAAGTTTTAATAACGGCATCTGGGTGATAAAACTTGTATATATCTTTCTTAATTGTTACAAGAAAATTATAGTACAGACAAATAAATTCTTTAGCATCATCAATCCAATCTGATGACATTTTTAGAAATGAGCTCTGACGTGCATATTTATAAGTCATTCGGTACATGACAGAAGATGGTATCCTTATAATATACATATTACCCTTGAAGTGTTTGAGAAATTTTTAACCAGGTTTTAATTCCCGATTAATCATTCCTGTTGGTCAGATGCTTCGTGTAAACCCATTTAAATATAATATAAAATGCGGATCAATCTGTAATTTTATAGACTTTTTTTAAACCACATTATTTTTAAGAGAAATGAGTTCACTGATATCCAGCTATTGATAAAAAATTCAATTTAATGATTCGAAAGTCAAACAATTCACAATTGATTTTCCGGAAAACAATTATTCTCTTTTTAGGTTTATTTTAATATGAACTATGCCAAAAAGCACTTAGTACAGTAAATTACATAACCAATTAGCCTGAATTAGATATTCTTTGATTTGTAATTGAAATTTGTATAATTTTGATAGATCGCGTTTCAAACAATATAATTTAGGCTAACATTTATTATTTCATCATATTTAAAGATTGAAACATATTGGCAAACCCAAATTTTAGCTAAAAGTGACAGGGAAAAAAAACGTTTAGTATTAAAAAAAAGACCGATGAGAGCTTCGTTCGAAATATAGAGGGAACTGAGAATGCGCAACCATTCTCAGGGAATATTGGATGCTATTCCCGTTCCCTCTGTATGGAAAATTGAGGTTTTCAAAGGGAGTTAAAATAATATCAAATTTATACTAATTTACTTCAAAATACAAAAGTATTTGACAGCTAAAATTAGTTACTTTAGCAAGCCTATCAATACCCTTTTACGATTATTGTTACTTTTTCGAAATAAAAGTAAAAACAAATTTATACTAATTTACTTCAAAATACAAAAGTATTTGACAGCTAAAATTAGTTACTTTAGCAAGCCTATCAATACCCTTTTACGATTATTGCTACTTTTTCGAAATAAAATAAATTTATTATCAAAAACCTTTTTTTTCTTAGTAAAAATAAAAATGTTATTTTATATCAAGTTTTTATTCATAAATTTTTATAATGTTGTATAAATTTCATTAAAATTTACGTAAATATTAAGGTACTTATCTTCTACATATATAATCTTCATTAGATATATACATGATAAATAAAATTCATAAAACATTAAAAATCAAAAAATTAGATAAACCTTGGCAATTAAACTTTATTAAATAATAGTTGTTTATAAATTATATTATATTATTATTTAATATTATTTTGATAATGAAGATTTTATTTTGCAATAATATAAACGAAATTTTTTACCTTATGAACTTTTGATGGAAATATGCAAATTTAAAATAATAAAGAAAGCCGCGAGCGAAGCGATCGGCTTAGTTCGAAGATTTTGATTCAAATCTTTGCTGATCTGTAATTCGCGGAAGCCGCGAGCGAATCGAGCGGCTTAGGTCTAAGATTTTGATTCAAATCTTTGCTTATATTCCTTAAATTCTTTATGAAACTCGCAACAGTTCCATAAAAAATTTTAAATTCTAAACTGTCGAAATTACCGATCGGTAATCACACCCTTCACGGGTGTGTCACTTTTTACAAACGTGTCACTTTTAGCTAAAATTACCCCTACTCGAAACATATTTGATTAAAATTTCAAATTTTGTTGTCTAATTCCTTTGAGAATTTGGATCCATATCAGAAATGATACGTAATCTCATATTCTATCCTTAATAACCTCATTCACCTTATGTATTCGGCATATTTCTTTCAATTTCAAAGATTTTACAGTAAACCTTTAATTTTTTGTTAGACCCAATATTATTTGACTGAGAATTCTCAATTGCTACAAATTTAATCCTGACATAATTATCGCCCCAAACTCAACTAACTGAATAATTCTTGCTTTCATTACTGTATTTATTGCTTAGAGGATGATTTTCGTAATTGAAGCACTTCAGAATTTCTTGATGTTTTCTAAGAAGTCAAATATGATGGTTAAAAAACAATTCATCTATACTTTTCTTTTATTATATGAGGATGATTTAGATAAAAATAAACTTCTTACATTTTTTTACAATAATCTTGATGAGATTCGTTGTCAATATATATTTTGTCAACTTTGCTGTAATAGCCATTCAAATTTTGTGAATAAACAGAAAGCTTTATGCAATTGTATGGATCCACTAAACGTGCATTATTTTATCTAATAACCATAAAATTCATTCCAAGTAAATCAAACATAATTGGATTTCCATAAAAAGCTTTTTTAAGTAGTATTTAAATTTTCATTGTTTTTAATAATGTTGCTCTGACCATATATTACAACTATTCTTAACTGAGTGGCTTTTTGTTTTCATAAAAATTTGAGACATTTATGTCAAAAATAGTTTTGTGTAGATTTAACCAGTCATAATGATAATACAATTCAGATTATTTCCCAACCAAGAAATGATGTGAACGATTTTCAATCAAATTGAATTTCCATCCATTTTAATATTTGATATAAAATGTTTCGAAAATCACAGCTAATATATTCTTCTTTTAATATTTTCGATCAGAAGTCATTAGGAAGCTTTCCATCAGTAAATAACGCAATTTATGTTCAAGTATTCTTTGTATTAAAGAGTCAAAGATATTTTCTTGAGAAAGTTCTTGAAGAATGTAATGAACACTTACAAAAGTCTCCAAATGATAGTGATACACCAACAATTAAGACCATCATTTTCTGGATAAATAAACTTCTTCAAGCAAATTATGGAACCTTGTTTAAAGAGTCAAGTGCTGCCTTGACAGACGTAAGATCAATTATCCAAGAATTAGCCGGAAAAGTTGAATGCGATGTTCTTTATCAATTCTTTAACATTATTATCTCCATTCAAAGAGCTCTCATCAAATTAGTTTATCTCGAAAAAGCTGATAAGAATAATTCTGACGAGGAAAGAAAAACAAATATTGATTACTTAACTGAAAACTCATTAATCTACGAGAACGAAAAATGTATAGTATGCCGAATTTGCAATGAGAAAGTTCCGATCAGTTTGATTGAAGAACATACCAATTCATGTCTTTCTGCAGTACAATCAGAGGAAATACTTACGGAAAATGATCAAAAACTTTTTGAGTATTGTCAAAAATTTTCTAATGAGCACTTAGATATTCCATGGCCCGGAGAACAAATGAATGCTTGCCGTGTTTATCTTCCCCACCTTACATTCTTGTGCATGCTCGAAAATGCTTGCCAAGTCGAAACTATTTCTATAGATGCTATAGAGGAGCTCGAGAACATAGGTGCGGCAATTAATTCACTTGATATCAATATTAACAAGACGGAAGCTAAGAGCTTGATCCTCAAAAAGATTGTAATCTGTTCTAAGATCGAACAGGCAAGAGACATCCTTAGAATTACCCGCGTTTCTGGAAGTGGAGAAGTACCTAATGTACAAGCAAATATATCTGATTTCGAGCTGATTGAGCGTATCAGTTCTGGAGCCTATGCCAGGGTTTACCTTGCCAAGAAAAAGCTTACCGGCGATATTTTTGCAATCAAGGTACTGCCAAAGTCCGGATTAGTACAGAAAAACCAGCTCAAGCGCATACTTCTTGAAAAAGATATTTTATTGCAATTCAACAATCCATATGTTACAAATTTCTACTATTCCATTATCGGAACTCGTAACCTTTATCTTGTAATGGAATACATAGGAGGTGGTGACTTATTCTCCTTATTAGAAAAATTTGGTTGCTTTGATGAAGGAAGTGCTAGAATTTATACTTACCAAATAGTGAGAGCACTCCAATACTTATACCAAAACGGTATTATCCATCGCGACCTCAAACCAGACAACATTTTAGTCACAAGTGAAGGTTATCTTAAATTGGCCGACTTCGGACTCTCCCATCTTGGCATGAAGAATCGCGAAAGACCTAACGATACGATAGACTTCAGAGTCAAAGAAAATGTTATCCAATCTCATTCACTCGTTGGAACACCAGATTACATCTCTCCAGAGATCATTCTTGGTCAACCACACAGTTTTACCACTGATTATTGGTCTCTTGGCGTGATCGTTTACGAGATGTTGACAGGAGCGATGCCATTCCACACCGAGTCGGAACAACACACATTCAAAAACATTGTCAAAGGTATTTACGCTCCATTGACAGATGTTTCTCCAGATGCAGCCGATTTCGTGAAAAGATTATTGTACAGTGACCCAAGAAAGAGACTCGGATGCCATGGACCTGACGAGATTCTTAATCACCCATGGCTGAAGGATCTAGATGATACAAAGATTTCTCCTCCTTGGGTTCCAGAAACTGATATACCAAATGAGAACTTCCAAGAAAGAAGATTCCCTTCACAAGATAAGCTTGTTATTCCAGATGATATCAATTTGGATATCTACGATACTCTCGCTTTGACAATCCGACCAAGAAATTCAATAAATTTCGGGTTCAGCTCTCCGGAATCGTATGTAAACCGAATGAGCAGCAGCTGGTTCAGAGATGAAGAAGATACAGAGAGTATCAGTGCGGATGATGAATTATTAAACTTCCCAAGTGTTCATATCGACCAACTTAGTCAGCAGAACAAAGACGAACTGAAGAAGATTAACGCATGCAAGTCATCGATATCGTTTACGTTAAACGTAAAAGAACCTGCTTCTTCTATTCCGCCAATTACTCAGCTGGAGTCTTCATTTTCCTTTAGTGGAAAAAAGCGCAGGCTGAGGAAAAGAGCTTTCTCAGATCTCGGATCGCTGGACGACTCTTGCATTGTGAGAAGCTGCCGGCCTCCGACACCAAAAGAATAAATTGTTTAGTTTATTTTCGATTGTATGTAAAATGAATATATGTCTTTAATTATACTATTGTTCAAAAGAGATCATTTCATTGTTCTAATTTTTTATTGTGATATATCCAATATAGAGAAATTATTCATAAACCTTCCTTAAATCATTAATATACCACAAATATATCAAATTCGGATTAATAATAACTCACAGTAATAAACATTTCGACTAAATTGATTAAGAATTTACTCAAAATGATCGTTTTGAAGGCCAAAAACATAGAGGAATATCTACATTACTAATTTATTTGTTTGTTTTATATGCTTTTTTAGCATTTACCTTTTATAATAGGAGAACAAATTAGGTAGATGAAGTTTAAGCAATAATTCTTTTAAATATATGATGATAAGATGTATTCGTATATGAATTTATATTCAGATTTTCGTGAATGTATAATCTGGGTAAGGTTTATTTTGAATGGATAAAACCATGGCCCCGATTGAACTCCATTATATAACATATCAGTTTAAATAGTGAAATTAAAACACCTAATCATATTAGATTAAATACACAAATAAATGCATTGCTATACTTAGATTACTCGTAATATCGAATTTGTATTTTATGCTGATAAAGAATAAATTACCTTGAGAAATCGTATATGAGAATATAATTCATATGTAGCCATTTCAACCAGCCGAGACGTTTCTATATGTCGGAGTTTTATCTCGAAAGTTTTCAATCGAATATTTGAAAAGGAGTGAAATTTTTTTTTGTAAATACATTTGTATTTTTAGTATGCCGCTAGGATGACAATATGAGCTGGCCTTTATAATAATTGATTTCGGATGGTAACCAGGGGTTCAAATGAAGTAATGAATCAGACTATTATGGCATATCACAAAAATATGGTGACATCAGTTAATATTGAAATCTACATGGTATATATGATTCTTACATATTAGGTTTTCAAAACATACCATCAATTTTAACATATCTATAACTTTTTTTCAGATTATTTTTGACCATAATTTTATTAATAAATTAGGCCAGAATATAGTAATTGTTTTTAGAACCAATTCATTATATTATAACGAAATTCATCTATTTAAACTGATCGAAGATCAAACTTTGAGTAATCGGTTGAGAATAATGCATGAATTAATGAATCGAGTATATGCTTTTATATTTCAACATTAATGTCCATTGAATCTAAGGAAGATAATTGAAAGAAAAATCACAGGTTGTAAATTTTGAAAACCTATCAAATCACTTTTTGATAAAAGCTATTGAATCTTGATTGGAAAAATTTTACTCAAGAAATATCAGTTTTATATAATTATTATAAGGAGTCATCAACATTTTTATCGATTGTGTTATAGACCGAAAATAGATTTTTTTGGTTTTCTCTTCAAATAATTGAAAGAATGATACTATTATAGGTTTATTATATTATATAGCATATAATCATGCTATAGCCGAAAATTATAAGTTTTGAGAAGATTGAATATAACACAAATAAATTTGAATGTAAGTTAAATTGCTTGTTGTTTTTAATAGCTATTTAATGAGAAATCCAATATTGCAAAATTCAAATTGAATGATTGAAAGAACAGAAAAAGTCATTCTTTTCAATTTCGAATATGTTTCATTGTATTTATAATTATATGGCAAATAAGATATTTAAACTTGATTTTTGAAGGAAAATTCACAAAATTGAATTAATTCAAATAATTTTTATTCAAAAATAAACTAGTTATTTGAATTTAATACTAATTATCTATTCAAACTACAAAGTTTGTAATTTAAAATATTTTGTGAGATCAGATTGAATTAATTCAAGGTTCTTTTCAATTATTATTAATGACCATATTACGCATTTTCGAACATTCTAAACCAAATATATAAAAATGGGAGACGAATGTTAAATTTGCTAGACATGGGGGAGTTGTCTGCAAAGTTTTAGCTCTTATCTCTAACAAAAAATTAATTTTTAAAAAAATGACCGAATACGTTTCACAGCGAGAAAAAAATAAAAGGCAAGATAGAATTTTCTAGACATAAAGAAGTTGTTTACCGAGTTTTAGCTCTTATCTCTAACAAAAAATTAATTTTAAAAAAATGACCGAATACGTTTCACAGCGAAAAAAAAATAAAAGGCAAGATATAATTTTCTAGACATAAAGAAGTTGTCTACCAAGTGTCAACTGTTACTTCTTCTCAATTCTGATATAAAATAAAAATCTTTATTATTTATTTAACCTTTATTGTTTCATTAAACTTTATTTATTTTATATTATAGTTTTATTCTTTTAGCTACTTGTAAAATAATCTAATTTTATATCATCATTTTACCGGATTATTCTTCAGTACATCGATTGTGTATCTAAAATAATATCATTATCCTTATTCTGTTTTTTCCAAAATTCTTTTAAATATCTTTTTTGGTTAGATTACTTTATACTTTTTACTTTTATTTTTTAATTTCAAAAAAAAAATTTGGTGATTGTTCTATTCTGTTACAATGTGCATTATCATATTCTAATGAATTATTCATTACATACATTTAAAAAAACTTGTTAAAAATGAAATTAAAAAATTATGTTTATTATTACGCTGTGAATGTGTCAACAGCAGTCATGCCTGTATCTGTATCCCATATTTGCCACAACCTTTCTGTATCTGCATTTGTGTATTTCGGTTTCAGCTGATACATTTGATTTGGCGTGTAATTTGTTCCAGTTAATGGATTAATTGGGAGATCTTCATGCGGTGTGTTATTATTGTACTCCCAAATAAAGGCAGGAATAGCTTGAATGCTTTGGCAGCGCTCCAATGTCGGCCAGAATCTCTCAATCTTCCCATTTTGGTAGGGAGAATGAGAGTCTGTATGCCGCCATTGGACGCCCCAAAGATCAAGTAGATCTTGAAAGGCGCCCCTATTTTCTGAACCGTTGTCGGTCCAGAAACAATAAGGGCGCCAAATTCAATGAAGGCGGAAGCTGCAACGTTCGCTGTCGTCGCTGCCAGCATATCTGGTATTTGTATACACGCTAGGACTTTGCGGCTAAAATTGTCGATTATGCCATAAATATACTGGCCACGAACACCCCTAAAATAATGAACATCTGCGTGCCAGATAAGATAGTTAGTATCCCTATCTTGGGTACGGCGGCACTGCGTTCCACCTTACCCAAGATAACGGTTTGACACTTTACAAAACCATTAACGTATATTTTACAACACAAACGACAACATTAACTTAACCTTAAATATTTACAAAGCCGCCAACCACTTCACCTCACTAATGTAAAAAATAAACGTTCTCACTTACAAAAGTATTGCAACTCCTCCCATTGCTGTGCTTCACATAACAGCTCATAATCTTCTGACTCACTTTCTTCTTCATATAGGTCAAAGTCACTGTCAAAATAAATGTTAGTAAGTTTTGACAAAGCTAATGAAACACGTTTACCGTTTGTATCTATTGCTTTTATATATCTCCCATTATGTTTGTTGTCATAAACGCTCAAACTAACTTTACCCTTTCTCCCTCGTATCTGATAGAATGTATTTTCACGAGGAACGAAGAACAAATTCTTAAACTCATGACCGTTGTAGTTTGTTATCTCAATAGTTTTCGTCATTTATATAAAAATAAAATAAAAAATAAACTTAAAAATTAATGATATCACCACCCTCACACGTATGAAAACATAGCACAAAAATAAATTTAGGTGAAGTGGTGAGATCTCACCTCTTTTTTCACCTTGTTGAATTCATTGCTTTATAACTCTCTTCCTTTCTCCAACTCTTCTAACTTCTTCTTAAGTTCAGCAATGTTGTCCTCATGAAGTTTAATCTTTCTCAAAATTCCTTCTTTATCTAATGGTTGCTTTATCTTTCTAAACTGAACTCTACCATCCTTCATAGTATGAATGTAAAAACCTTCTGGAATAGTTCCTGATTTAATGTATTCTACCAAAAACTTTTGTTTCATTGCTTCAGTGACTTTATTTGTCATTTCAATCAAATAAAAATTTTAATATTAAATAAAAATAACGTTATTTTTTCAGTAAGGAAACGCAGGAGTTTTACGATTTATTTGAGGAGTAGGTTCTGGTTTAAATGTTGGAGTCGGTTTAGGAGTTGACTTTTGAACAGGAGTTTGTACTTCCATAGGTTCAGGAGTCATTGAAGGTTTTGCTTGTGAAGGCGTTGGTTTTGGCGAAGGTGTTGGAGTTTGTTTAACTTCAGCTACTTCAGTATTATTTACAACATTTGCTTTATTTCTTTTCAACATCATAACTGCTCCTGCTGTAGCTAGCAAACCTAGTGGGAGACCATATTTTATATAAGGACTTGACCAAATGCTATTTTTGGCAGGAGCTGGTGGAACACCTAACCTTGGTGAGACTGCTCTTTGCCATTGTGCAGCTCGTAAGAAATATTCAATAGGTGCTCCATAATCGTTTGGTAAAGTTTGTTTCATAGATGGTGAAGGTTCACGAGAGCTTGATGAAGAACTCATTTATAAGCTTTAAAATAAACGTTCATCCTTTATTCCTCACTGTCGTCCGTAGCTAAGTTATAGTCATCTAATCTTATTATGGGGATGCCATTAGCACGCACCTGAATGGCAAAGCAACAATCCCTCATAAATCCAATAAGTGGCTTTGGTACGTTTTCAGTTGCTAGTTCAATAGGTCCTTTAACAGACAATTTGTATGTTATTGGAGCAGTAGATGTTTGACCTTGCTGGAAGCAAAAGTCCACTTCTTTTGGAAAACCACATAAGAAATGTGTGTTGTCATAGCTATCCCATTTATGTTCCACACTACCATCATCCACCAATGACCTCATAACATCTTCATTAAATCCTATCATATCATTGTTTGTATTGCAAGCGTTCGCAACCATTTCATAAAATACAGGTCCATATGATTTTTCAGGTTCTGCAGGCATATTTCCATAAGCTCCCATGGAAAGCTGAAGATATTTAAACTTAGGGTTCTCAAAATTAACATAATAGTTGTCTTTCTTTCTAAATAGTGCCCAAATACTTTTAACATTAATAGGCGTATAAGCTGCTGTAAATGTTGCACTTGAACTATCTGTATTCTTTGAGAATGAACCGTCCATAGGAATCCAATCCATAACTTTAACAGGAAAACATAAAGCCTCGTTTGTATAATGTTCTACAAGTTCTGTATAAATGTTAGGGTCTAAAGAGAATGACTTTGGATGAATGAAACATTCATTAAAATCCATCTTTGTTCGAAATAGTTGCTGGGTTACAGTTGTAATAGTAACTGTTCCACTAGCTTCTACTGCCTTCGTTATCATAGTGAATGGTTCATTCCATGGAACAAATTTATTTGTCGGTGGATTTGAATCTGAAGCAAATGCAACTTTAAGAGTTGGATTGAAAGCAATGATATCATTTACAGATATAGATGTGCATTGTAAGGCGTCGCTACTGAACTTTACTTTAAGCTGAATGTTTCCTGCAAAAGCTGGAATAAATCGAATAGCTTCTAATGGAAGGAATCTTCTAACAGGAATTCTTAAACGAAGCTTAAAATCAAATGATTTTCCTGCTGTAATTGGATCACTAACAATTTGTCCTGTTCTACATGTTCCCGAATGACTCCATACATCTTCATGTCGAGTCTTTAAGAAAACATCTACTTTCTTTATTTGTTCGGTAGTTTGTGAGTTTGAAGTTATATATGCTTCTTCTCTTGCGTTGTCTTGAGAATATACGATACGACC
This sequence comes from Trichomonas vaginalis G3, assembly GCF_026262505.1. Classification (NCBI taxonomy): domain Eukaryota; phylum Parabasalia; order Trichomonadida; family Trichomonadidae; genus Trichomonas; species Trichomonas vaginalis. The sequence goes on along the minus strand of NC_067206.1, from coordinate 35,343,170 downwards.
ATTTGCAAGGATTTGATATCCAGCAACTGCATAGAAAGCGTCATCGAAACCAATCCAAAATCCTGGTGGGTTTGTTTTATTGGAACCTGAACCAATTTCTTTATCTACAATAAATTGACCTTCCATTTTATACGTAATGAATGTATTGTAAAGGTCCAACATATTTTCACCAGGAGGTGAGAGATTGAATGTTACCCATGTGTTATCTTTAGCAGTTCCAGGTTGTGATGGAATCTTTGCGTCAGAATATTTTCTATTAGTGTCACCAATTTGAACTGCATTGTCTATGATATCGAAATATGAGCGAATCTGATGAATATGCTCTGCTGGAGTAAATTCGTTTAACTGTTCGTTCTGCATGTATTTACTTCAGATAAAAATATCTATTTACTTCATTATTCTCACTCTTCTTCTTGGCATTCGTGGTGGAAGTTGTTTCTTGACATTTTCAATGAACTGTACATTCTCTTTTGTCTCAACTTCTTTCACTGGCGGGTCAGGATTCTTTGACTCGGTTTGTTTTTCAATGAAATTCACGAACTTTGCAATAAGCTCTTGGTTCGTTATTGAAAGTACATCTGGCTTCTTTTCTTCTGGTTCTATTGACTTTTCAGTTTGAATAGAAGGCTTAACATGGGCTTCGTGGGCTTCACCCTTGCCATACACCTTAATACTGTCGCTTTCTGCATTCGCTAATGGAACCTTTCTTTTTCTTACGTATATTTTACCATCTTTACTCTGACTTACGTAATAGAAAGGATGTTGTATTCCTCTTGCGTCATTTAATATAATAGACTCTCGCTCTGATTTTGACAAGCTCATTTTACATCGGTTAAAATTTTAATTTTGTTTTTTATCTGCAGTCAAATGACTCAGACAAGCCCTACGGACAAGACCCAAGGGGTCATAGATGTTGAAGCATTGAAGAAAGAAATTCGTGAGCAAATTTTATCCGAACTGAAGGAACAAAAACAAGAACAAAAGCCAGAGAGACCAAAGAGAAAACTTAGTGAAAAACAACTTGCTGCATTAGCTGCTGGAAGACAAAAGAACCCAAGACTACTGGCGAAGAAAGCTAGAGAAGAAGCAAAAGCAAAAGCTAAAGAAGCTGAAGCAAAGAAAGAGTAAATGGTTTATTTTTATCCGAATTAAATGTATAGACAAATACCTTTATCTGTTGCATTCAGTAGTGAAATCCCTGACGTCAAAATAAAGGGGAACAGAGTAACGTTTAAGTTTCCAACAGACTGGATTGTGAACATAAATGAAGAGAAGTACATTGGCATAACAAATATATACATTGCGAGAGCATTTAGGAAAGTTGACTTTATACTTCAAGTCGAGATAGAAAATGACGAACAGTCTTTAAGCGCCCAAAACATTCACATATACAAATACTTTAAAGACGATACAACATTGTTGCAATGTATGATTTCATTTAATGAAATGTTCGAGAAAAAGTTTAACATTGAAGTACAAACTTTACAGCCTTTACGTGAGTTTCTTGCACAACTGAAAGAAGAAGGTAGTCAGCCACAACTTATAGACTTTCATTATGAATTTAATGAAAATGAAGATGGAACACATGACTGTCAGTTTGTTGTATTCTCACCATTCAATGAAGTCGCTAAAGAGAAAGAAAATCCATTACGTATAAGATTTCAAATCTCTGAACCAAGTGATGATTTCAAGAATGTTTTCAATTATGATGCAATGCTTCCGAGGAAAAATGAATTTTCAAAGATTGTAACACCCGGCATTTGGGATAGAAAGCAAGCTATATTATATTCAAACTTAAGTAAGGGAGTTGAAAATGAGTTCATTGGTCATACAAGAAATTCACCACTTCCTAACCCTAAATACTATAAATTAACTGGCTTCAATCGTGAGTTTTGGATAGACATGTTCTCCACTCATGACCATAACTGCCCAGTGTTCTTACCTCCAGACCATAAGGACTGTCTCTACATTGAAGCACAACTCTTAAACTCTACCATCGCAGTATTGTAAATGACCACATGGGCTTCGCCCTTGCCGCTAGCGGCTTATTTTTATCACGAATGACCTCATTGCTGACAAAAATAAATGACCTCAGAACTTCAACTTACGAATAAAGCTTGTTTTAGTCGTTATTGAGAAGTTAAACTTTTCAGCAAAGCAAGGACTAGAAGACTTACATAAGTCGAATGCAATCTCTTGACCGTCATAAAGTGCTTTATATAACTTCATAACACTGAACTCTGAGTCTTTGTCAAATTTTCCTTGCGGAACCATTAAACCTTTATCTTCATCATAGAAACACTGAACAGAGTCAGGAAACATTTCATTAGCGGTTAAAGCAATAACATCTTGCTTCACGCCTTTCATTCTGCAGTGAAATGCAACTTCATTTAAATCATTCGTGAGTAAGTCTATGTAAGTCTTCTTTCCACAAAATATTGACTTGTATGCTAAACTTTGTTTTCCAGGTGTTATTTCTGCGAAGTCAGAATGAAATTGACCAAGGTTTTTACCAATGAGAACTCTTCCATAACGTTTCTCAAACTCTTCAGCTAAACGAGGGATATCTTCATTGTAGAGATGCATACTGTCCGTATCGCTATAAAAGATGTCCATTCCTAAGTCCTCAGCAGTACAGAATACTTCGTTCATTATTCTCTTCGACATAGACAGAATGTTAACACCAAGTGGACAGAAGTTAAAGTGTCTGCAAATGCTTTTCGTTAGCTTGAAAATAGTTTTATCTGAACCATCCAAACCTTCGAACTTCACTATATGGTTGTAGTTTCTGATAGCATATCTTATAGCATCTTTGTCATTTACTATGGTTATTTTTGACTTAATAGGAGATAGAATAGTTTTGCCATAAATACTGTTCAGAATGAGCTTTATATTTTCTTGCAAAGGATTTCCTTCTTTCTTATACTTTAACCTTAACTCAAACAACTTCTTTACTTCATCTCTTATTCATTTAGCATGTAGTGGTCTTCAACAAGAAGTAAGTCAATAGTTCGAATAGTTTTACATTCTTTTGGTATGTATCTCTTTATTTCATTATGTCTTGAGTCATTGAAGTAACCAATGGTAACATTAAATGCTATACCTGTTGCGTCAGAAATTTCTTGTACTTTACTTTGAGGAAAGTCTCTAACACGAATGACTTCTCTCATGTGGTCAATAGTTTCTTCATTTACTCCAGCCTGAATGCAAGCATAAACGAAACAATTGTCTTCTGTCATAAGTGCTGCAGTTCTTTTGTTCAATTCATTGAAGATTTGGTAGCGTTCAAGATTTATAGGTAATGTGCAAAGATACTTCCAGAACTGACCGCTTCTCTTCTTATAAAACTTCTTTTCACCATTATCTTTCCAAAAGCTTTCTATAAGTGCTGGGTTTCCTGTTTGCTTAAGAGCTTCCAAAATGGCTTTCTGGTCATTTGTCAGTGTGCTTTCATCTCTATAAGGTCTCTTTTTTGGTTTGCCTTTCTTTACATCTGACATTGTTAAGCCTTCATATTCTGTTAAATCATACATCTTTATTTCAGTAAGATTCTTTATGTTTTGTCAAAGAAGTCATAGTGCATTTCAACAATACCTGCAGCATTTGCTTCTATCTCTGATATAAAGTTCTCCTTCAAGAGCTGATGTAGTAATGTTCCAATATTATTGAGGTTTAACGTAGAACATTCATACTTTCCACAAGTTTATAACATACCATCCATCTCTGTTGTGAGTTTATTTTAATTTTCTCTAAGAGTCTCATGAAACCTACCGAAATGTTTGTGTAAGTAGTCTCTTTTGGTTCATCTAAAGCTTCGATGTAAAGTCAATGAGTCTATTGCCTGTCTTAACATTCCTCTTCCTATTCTCTTCATCTTTCTTTAACCATCTCTCACCTTCTTTTGGTTTGTCGTCAATGGAACGAATGACATCGTTAGCTTTGCGAACTTGTTCTATAGCGCTCTTAAACATCTCTCTTCTCTGTTGTTTCAGTGTGTCGTCTCTTCTTCTTTGTTTCACCAACGTTTTGCATTTGTTATGTCAAACATTTCTCTTCTTACTTCATGAGGTACTGAACGTCTATGATATAAGTCAATAGCAACGTCATTTAAAGGAAATGCTCTTGCATGGACTTCGTCCTCGCCGCGTTGCGGCTTTATGAACTCATGAATTCTATCATAACTTATTGCACCATTATAGTCATTGAGATGTCAGCGAGTGCTTTTTTTTTGTTGCATAATGCTTTGCAACATCTATATTAGCTTCTGTAAGAAGTTGTTTTATTTCCGAGTGTTCTAACTTAGACAACTTCCGATACATTTTTAGTAGGAAATAAAAAAAATATTTTTTGAAAAAATTAGATTAGATTTTTTAAAGTTATTTTTCAAAATAATTTAATATTTTTATTTTAATGAAACACATGCAAGATTGCAAGTTTTTTCATACAATGCTCTCGCTACTGCCATCAAGAATGAGTTCAATAATGCTTCAAATGTTAATGTTATCTTTAACAAGAAGTTTGTGAAAGAATCTAAGTTTGGTCAGTATGTCAGACCATTAGCTATCGTCATTGACCGCAAACGTTATACTTCACAAGAGTTAGCAGTAGTTTTGAAACAAAAGAGTTTCTTCGTGAATGTCAAAGATACTCATTATACTGTTATAAAGAACTCTAATATTGACTTCTTCAGTATTGCTTTAAATCTTTCCGAACAGAAAGAATATAAGAAGGGTGAAACAAATGTGAAATATTATCCTTCATCTCTGAAGACAATAACGAACAAAGATGTTATACAGAAGCTCCTACCAAAGGTTGAAGAAGCTTCTATTGACATTGACGAAGGAAGTGAAATGGTTGAAGAAATAGACCCTGAAGCTATTTAAGCAAAAATATATTTTTGGTTAGTCTTCATATGGATATTTTACAACAATTCCCAATGTATAAACTTTTCATACGCTTTTTTCATAAGCTTTATATACCTTCAGAAATTTTGCATAATCTTTAGAAGCATTTAGATATTGTTTAAATGCTTTGTATGTCTTCAGAAATTTTGCATAATCTTTTACATGTTGTTCGTTCTCTTCTTCTGTCATGAGTTCCGAATATTCTAAATTCATGTTCTTTCATATGAGATAAAATTTTATAAAAAAAATAAAATTAGCTTAGATTTTTTTATTCTTCCTCTTTGAAGTTATCGAAATATTCTGTTATTTTTTCCTTCAGTAATGTTAAGTCTTCTTTGAATGTAAGTATTGTGCAACCTTTGATGTCATAGTGTGTTTGAGGAAGAGTATTTTTGACAATTTCCTTTATTTGCTCATTCGGTGTCATTGAAATCGGTAAGTTTTCACGATAGAACCAGTTTCTGTCAGATTTATATATTTTAGCTAAGTCATAAAAGCTCTTGTTGTTTCTTCTGACTAAATGCAACATAACCATATCTTTATCTTCTTCTTTCTCCAACTCTTCAGTATATATCATATACTTATAACTCTTTTCCTTTCCTTTTGGTACTGAACGCGGTATTCTTTTCTGAATGCTTTTGTCTTTGGATTCAATGACTTCATCTTTTGCTTGAAGTTTCTTTTCCATCTCTCCACGTTCTGCTTTATATAGTTCATCTAACATCATGAAAATATAACAAGCATAACGAGGTGAAGCCCACATTGCTACAGCATTTACTAAAAGTCTATGAACATAATAACCTTTCAAACCAGGAGCCAAATTCTTGCGATTTTCGTACGGAATCTCTTCTCTCGGTTTTCCAAGGGAAGCAATCATATGAGGAAATTCTTCTAAAAGTTCTTTTGTCTGTTGGTTTTCAAACCAATGATATGCTTGCTTTGTAGAACGAAGAGCATTCATTATACTTTGCATTTGGTACATGTCATCTTTGACTGAACGAATGAGACGTAACTGTTTGTTATACTGTATGTACTCGTATTCTTCATTTATAGCTTCATGGACTATAACTGTTGTTGTGTTCTCTGATGTTGACATTACTGTCTTTACATACAAAATAAAAAAAATAAATAAAAATAAAATTAGCGTTATTTTTTCTGAGATAAACACTATTTCTTCACAACATTAAATTTTATCCTGTATGAAATGACTTTAAAAAGATTATTGACTGACTTCGAATACTATCTCATTGACGCACTGACAGACCCTCAAAACTGTGTTGAAAGTTCTTTAAGCTTTAAGATTGAAGGTACGACGCATTTTGTCTTCACTTACGTATTGAAAGAATATGACCGTTATCATAACAAAGTGAATCAAACACTAATAAAATTTGTAGATAAAAAATTGGATGAATATTTTAAACGTGAAGACCCAAACACTGCTGGAGATGATGAAGAATACAGACAAGTTATTGAAAAAAATAACGCAAGATTAGATGCAATATAGGGTGTCCAAAGGTGCGTTTAGCACAGCGCTCTATATGAGACTATTAAAGGAGATATATGCTGATTATAAATATATAATAAAAAATATGAATATATGTATATGATGAGTATGTTGTATTTTGGCGCCATGCCGGGATATAAAATGAATTTTGAGACAAGAGGCGGTTTCGCGGGAAATTTTGGCGGGATTTTTTTCATTTTTTTAATGAATCATAAAGAAAACATCCTCGCTCTTGCAAAAATGCAAAGACTGTAAAAAAATCTACGAGACATTGGTAAAATGCTTCGGTATGGATGCTCCTAGCTATTCCACTGTAACGTATCTTGTTAGGATGTATCACTTCATGAACAAAAAGGCGCCCATCATAAAAATTGACAAAAAATCGCCGGATCAAAGAAAAATCAAAGCAATTCTTCAAGCGCTAGATGAAGACCCAAGAGCATCACTCAAAGGATAGAGGAGATGACAAGATACCACGTACAACAGTCAGTTTTATCTGCACAATTATTTGAACTACAAACTAGCGTATACACGTTGGTTCCGCACAACCTTAATTCAGTTCAGTTCAAAAAAATCTAGAGTCCAATCTTCGAAAGAGCTCCTCTCTATATTGGGTGCGTATCAATCCAAGAAGTTTCGCTTTTTAGTAACAGGGGACGAGTCTTGGTTTCAATATGCAACAGAAGCCAAAATCATGTGGATCCCGAAGGATGAAAATCCGCAAACATTCCCGAAGAAAAAAATTGACACACCAATGATGATGTTGTCGGTTTTTTGGGGCGTGAATGGCATCATCGCAATTGATATTCTTCAAAAACCTAATACGATGAATGCTCAGTATCTAATTGACAATGTTCTTACTCAAATTATCAATTCTGATGAGTTTGAGAAATCCAAACAACAAAAACAAAAGTTTGCAATTCATTTTGATAATTCAAGAGTTCACAAAAGTCATAAGGTAATGAATTACTTGGTGGAAAACAATGTCAAAGTTGTTCCAAACCCAATTTATTCACCTGATATTGCACCCTCTGACTTTTATTTATTCGGCACGCTAAAAAAGAGAGCTGAAGGACGCGAATTCGCGAGTCCAGATGATCTTGAAAATTTTGTAAGAGAGCAATTTGAGCAATTTTCTCATGATGATTTAAAGCGTGTCTTTCAAGCCTGGATCGATCGCTGCGAACGCGTGATTGAATCCAATGGTGATTATATTTAAATAAACTTTATATATATGTAACTTGTTTATTTCTATTCGCAGTATTCAGGTTTGTGCTAAACACACCTTTGGACACCCTATAGAAAAGAAGTTTAATGAATGTCTTACAAACACGTATGAATATCTTATGCGGTGGGAAGCCAGATGGAAATAAATTTACGTCAAATATGCAATTTATAAAATCTTATGTCGACAGGCTACGTAGCACAGTGGTCTAAGGTGGTGTTATGGAGGGGTCAGGGTCTGTGGTTCGAACCGCAACAGCGCCGTATTTTCTTATTTTCTTTGTTTGTCTTGCTTGTCGTGAATAAAAAGCGTCATAAAAGTACTCTATCTTCCACGGGAATAAATAAAAAATTTACTTTATTTCTTCTTTATTTCTTTGTTCCCGTGGAAGAAGGGTTTTGCTGTTTTTTCTCAGCTGAAATCAATGATTTTTTCATTTTTGGAATCCTTAGCGAATGAGGAATCTTTTCTCTCGTGGAAGCTTTGACCAAAAATAATGTTTAGGTGAAGAGGTGAGATCTCACCTTTTTTTTCACATAATTTTTCACCTCTTTTTTCACAAGCGTTTTACATGAATTGTACGATGTATATTTGAAATCCTAAACAATTTCGTAGCTTCTATTTCTTCGCTGAGGATATCAAAAGTTTTAACAATGCCGAAAGTCTCTTTATATTTCTTCTTGACGTCAGATAGAAGGAAATCTTCTGCTGTTGGATAGTTTTTGTTCAGAAATTCTAACATGTCCATTTTATCTTCTGCTGGCTTTTCTGCTTCTTTCTTTAAGTCTGCATAGTCGTTTCGCATTCTTTCTATCTCTTTGACTGAATAGTTATATTTCCTCATTGCTGCCTTACATTTTGAACATTGCGGATTCATTTTTGCGTTATACATTGAAATAAAACCAGCTAGAACAACTAAAGCGTCAATGGTTTTCTTTAACTCAAAAGCAGTTGGTTTTATCTGTTCATGCCATACCTTACCTCTTCTATCTTTATCTCTTATCTGCCATACACATTTTGCAACTAATGAAACAAAGTTATCGTATGTCTTAAACACCACCGATTTATATATGTCAGAAATATTTTTATAAACCATGTCGCAATCTTTGTCCATAACTTTATGGTTGCAATGAAAACCAAGGAATTCATAATTTACTTTACGTATGAATTTCTTAATTTCTACTGAGTCAGTTGCTTTGACTTCAATTTCGTCGAATTCAGGAATAGTTAGTTTTTGCTGCTGAATTTCAGGTAGTTTAGGCAAATGGTCGATGAGGTCCTCCATTTCATAAAGATACTGTTCATTTGTTTCATCTTTCGCACTACAGTCTAAATTACTTGTTAAAAGTTCTTGCTTTATCTTCTGTATTTCTGTTTCGAAAGTATATGAAGAAGGAATAAAGCTTTTCATCTCTACCAACATTGACGTAGGATTCATGACTAACGAGTTTGGTGCTGTAGTTGTTTGAATTGTTGTTGTGCCGATTGTTGAAATCATATCTTTTATACAAAATAAAAAAATAAATAAAAATAAAACTAACTTTATTTTTTCTATCTTAAGGAAATTCATGAAAATTCAAGCGGGTAGAAATGAGGGTAGAAATGAGGGTAGAAATGAGGGTAGATCTAACCATCTACCCTAAACATTATTTTTGGTGTAAATTTATGAAAACATTAATATATAAAATTCATGAAAATTCGCGAGGGTGAAAAAACAGGTGAAAAAAGAGGTGAAATCTCACCTCTTCACCTAAAATATATTTTATCATTTATGACAAAAATAAATGGTTCATTTACTCACAATATTTTTGTATAAAACGACCCCAAACTTTTAACTTCTTTTCTGCAGCTTCTAATGCTATCTTAGCGAGTTCATATTCTCTAAATTCTCTCTTTAAATCTTCTTGTTCCCATTGGTCTAGTTCGTATGGAGAAGCTCTATAACCATAACATATCTCACGTTCATGTTCTAATTGTTTTTCATGCATTTTTCTAACTTCTTCTTCAAACAAATGTTTAGCATTCTCTACTGTATCTTCGAGTTCTTCTTCATCTAATTTCTCATGAACTTTCTTGTCTATGGAGTCCATAATTTTTCCAACTGCTATGCAATATTTTGGAGAAGCCCACATTGCTATATAGTTTATAAGTCTTGGGGCTACATACGTTCCTCTAACCTGTTTGATTTCATCAGAATTCCTGCATGAATTTTGTATAAAAACCAAACCGTCTGTTTCCGGCGGTTGCTATATTCTTCACAAAACGCCTTATAATACTCTTCCCAGGACTTATTTTCCAACAACTTTCTAAAGTCTTTCCTAAACTGCTGACACATATTTGTTGCATTAATGTAACCATCCTTGTCTCTACGTAAGACTTCAATACCGTTATAAGTGCCTTTTGTGAATGTTTCGCCATTAGATTTGTTCGTGAATGTTTTTGCTTCGACTGACATTTCTGTTCTTACATACAAAATAAAAAATAAATAAAAATAAAACTAACTTTATTTTTTCTATCTTAAGGAAATTCGTGAAAATTCGTGAGGGTGAAAAAACAGGTGAGATCTCACCTCTTCACCTAAATTATATTTTTTGGTGTAAATAAATGGTACCATTAATGATATCATGACTGTTCTCGTTCATGTCTGATTTACATCTAATGAAAAAGTTTAGAAGAATTTTCTTATTCTTTCTGGCTTATTTTTGTCTTTCCAGTACTCCCGCTCTAATGGTCCCAGATGTGTTGGCTTCGACTCTCTCAAGTTCTTAGATGGTATAACATCTTCAACGCCTCCTTCATATCTTACTTTATAAGTGTCATCGTTTATGTTGTAGCCAAGTATTTCAATAACCACTCCTCGCTTTGCTTCGTCAATGGTTTCAGCAAGTTTGCCATTACTACTTTCAACTAATTTATGTCGAGGATAAAACGCAATAGAGTCGTCGGCAGCTTTTATAAGATATCCATTACCTTGCGTTGAATCTACGATATAATAGTTTCCACTTAACCTTAAACGTTTCTTTGTCAACGGTTTGTCGTCAAGAACTACACGAACTTTTGTACCAGGAATGAGGGTAAATTGTGTTGAATTTCTGATATTTTGTGTTTGGCTTCGTTTCTTTTGTATATACTTTTCTTCTTGTTGTTGTGTTATTGAATTTGGCGTATGTCCTGTTGTAGAATGTGTTGAGGAATTATATACTTCGAGAAAATGTTTCATTGTTTCTTCGGTAAAGTCTCGCTCTTGATTTAAATCTCTGAGCGTTCTTATGAAGCGGTTTATGATGCCGAGTATGTTATGGTTATGGTCTTCAGTAGTGTAGTGAGTTATGTTATGCTTAATGAGAAAATCTGTGATTTCATTGCTGAGGTATGCACTGTCTTGGTCTGATGTTAAAGTACTTGGGCTATGTTCTGCTACAAACTTTTGTAAAACTCTTAAAACTTCATGAGTTCCTTTATTTTTCATTGGATATGCATATGCTTTGCGAGTGTTAACATTAATGAAAATCAAAAATGGTTTATGTCCTCCTTTTCTGCTTTGAATGAGAGTGTCAAATTGGTATGCGTCAGGAGTGTTGGAGTAAATTGGTAAAAAGTAGTCGTAGGGGTTTATTTTTGTTTGATGTACAACATTTTTGTCAAAGAACCTTTTCACTTCAGCTCTGTTAGTAAATCCCCAACTCTTTGCAGCTTCATTGAATTTCTTAAATGACCTCCATGGATGTTGTTCGAATACTTCTTTCAAGCTCATTTATGTAAAGTTAAAGATTTTATTCTAGGCTCAAGCGCGTTCATTGAACGCGGTACCATGCGAATATAGTCACAAATGGTGGCATATAATCTGCACCCGAACCTGTTGGATTTGTTATGAAAGTGTGTGAATGATTTCCTGTGGTTCCACAGAAAATACCTGCGCTTGAATCTACTGGGTCACTTGAAATATCATATCTATTCATTCCCTGTCTATCCGAACCTGCTGCAAGATTTGTATAACCTCTTTTTGTTATTGAATGTGAATGACTACCTGTTGTGTTTGTAGTTCCTGTATGAGTGTGCGGTGGAAGGTTTGCTTCTTTAATTTTCTTCGAACCTCCTGTTTGCTTTGAATATCTAGCACAGTATAAGAATTTATCTACAATCTGCTTCCACATACCAAAACCTAAAACTGTTTCTGGATTTGTTGAGTTCATTGACGTATAAATAGAACCAACAGGATATAATGTTTGAAGTATTTCAGTCTTTAATGTTTGAAGCTCTGTTTTGTCTGCTTTCTTATCTAACATTGTTGGTAGTTCATATGCTTCAAAGTTTCTGGCATGATCTTCGATATTCCTGCAACTGTTATCTAAATTGTTTAGTGTATCTTTTACGCTTGTACTCGGATTCTCTAAAGGTGCACTTGAACCGAGGGTATAGTTCAATATTATGTCGTCTGCTCTAACAGTTGAGAAGGAGTTATATGTATGTTCTTTATCTGCTTTTTTATCTAACATTGCTGGTAGTTTATATGTTTCAAAGTTTCTGACATGACCTTCAATGTTCATACATTTACTATTTAAGGAGTTTAGTGTATCTTTTACGCTTGTACTTGGATTCTCTAAAGGTGCACTTGAACCAAGGGTATAGTTCAATATTATGTCGTCTGCTCTAACAGTAGTGAAGGATTCATGTGTATGGTTCTTATCTGCTTTTTTATCTAATGTAGCTTGAAGTTCATTTATATCGGAGATATTGTGTTTATGAGATTTCAAAACTTTGTTCGTTGCGTCAAGTTCATCTTTGTCAGCTTTACTTTTAATAGCATCTTCAAAAGTTATTTTTGCCTTAACTCTCAAAGTAAATCTTGGTTCAACTAATACACCGTTAACAAAGAAGTATGAAGCATAAATTTCATTGTTATAACCAAATGCTTCTGGTGCTTTACCTGTGTCATACTGTACAGTACAGTGTATGTCATAACCTTTAGCACGAATGAATTTATATCTTCTTTCATTAACATCTTCAGTGCTTATTTGTTCATCCTGTGTTAAATATCCATGGTAGTCCGTTATAATCTGTTCGTCTGAACTTATATAATGAACATGGTTTTTATCTGCTTTTTCGGCTAATTTCTCTTCTATCTCATTTATTTCAAGTTCATGCCTACCACCACCTCCCGAAGAAGTATTTTTCTTCAGCTCTTGAAGAACGTCCACTTCGCCATCTTTGGTGTCAATAATGAGACTTTGAGTTAAAACCTTTCCTGTCTTAATGGATGTTTGTAAAACTTCTTCTTCACCGTGTTCAGGGTCATGGTCGTCATCATATCTTGCGAAATCAGAGATGTTGTCATACATTAAGCATATCTGTCTCAAAAGTTCTGCTATTTGAAACTGGAACGAAAGATATACAGAACTTTCATCATCTCCTAAAGTCAAGTCTGCTTTCTTAAGTATTTCTTGAATGTATGCAATGAGAACAGAGTACCTTGGAAAATATTCGAACAATATTTCATTAGCTGTTGGTTTTGGTGGTTCTTCTGGAGTTTCTGTTGTTTCAGTTCCTTCTGTAGGTTCTGTTGGAGTTTCTGCATCTCTTGACTTCAATGCTCTTGCTCTCAAAGACCTAAATGTTAGAGCACCAGGTTTTACAAAGGACTTTATAAATGCTTTAATAGTTCCTGGTAAGTTATTGTTAGCATTAAGTAAGTTCCTTATGCTTCCATCATGTACGTCCATAGCACTATGTAAAAAATCTATACTTTTCTTGTAGTCAGCAATAGACTGACTGTGATTTTTTAAAGATTTGTCAATACCTTTAAGCCAATCTTCATGCATGTCTGATACTGAGCCAAGAATATCATTTGCTTCCTTTAGTGTATTTTGTGCTTCTCGTAAAGTATCCAATCCCGTACGTGCATTGTTTGCTATACGTCTTACAGTATCTATTTGACTCCTTGTTTCTTGCATCCAACCAGATAAAGTTTTAATAGTATCCGAACCATTTGAAATGAAGTTCAAAGCATTTTTAACGTCATCTAAAACTTCTTCACCAAGTACTGCCCATATCTTTCCGATTTGGTATTGAAGAACTCCATATGAAGCAGCTGTTAAACCAGTATTTATAAGGTTCCATATCCATGATTTAGCAGTTTTTCCATCCTTTCCATCTTCACCATCCAAACCGTTTTCGCCTTGAGGTCCTTGTATTCCTTGTATTCCTTGTGGTCCTTGAGGTCCGGTGTCACCATTCTCTCCTTTCAGTTCATCTTTATGTTCGTTATAATATTCTAATGTCATAAGGTGTACATCATTACTGCTACCAATAACTCCTAATATTTGTTTCTCATTCATGACTAAATTCTTTAGGCATTTAATGTTGTCGTCAAATCGAAAGCTCTTTAACAATTCAATGAGAACATTCAGTACTTTCACTAATGAGGCATCTACTGTAGAATTTATATATTGCACCGTTCCATCATTTATGATAGGAACTTTACTTATTGTAATGAATGGGTCATAAGTGTTAAAAGTATCGAAATCAATGACTTTTTTAGTTTTTCCATCGTCAATGACTAAATCATTGCCTTCAATGGTTAAAGTTGAGTTTTCGTTTACTAGTTCATGTGCTTTTCTTGCTTCATTTGTTTCATACGCATATGCAGCAATAGTCATATTTTAATGAGAATAAAATGTTGTTCTATTTGCAAAGTACAGACCCAAACGAATACGGGATAGTAAAGCTACAAACAAACTTAGGTCTTCAGAATGAAGCGCTTGCTTTCAGAGTTGTTGACTTCAATACTATCGCAACTTTTGTCATAACAGATGAAACAGATTTCATAGAGATTGAAATAGATGACAAAAGAAGTGTTATAACATTTCCTAACAGAGCTGGGTATAGAATAGATAAAATTGCTGGAGTCATAAATACTCTCATAAATGAAGAAACTATTGACAACATAGATGTCGAACTCTCTTCTGAGGGAACATTGAAGTTCAGTAGCAAGAAAGAGTTCAAGATAACACAAATGAGTCATAGAGTACAACTTCTTTTGGGTGCATACCATATGACATTTCCTTTGAAAAGTGTTGACAAAACGATTGAGATGAAATCTGTTCCATATGTATGTTATGACAATTGTTTATACATTGAGTCTAAAATAGCTAATGTCACAGGCATTTCAGGAGTTAATAGTAAAGGTTCAGTAGAATATAAATCCTTCTGTTATGCAGTCAATTCAATGTTCATTCCAAACGTTCCTGTCATAGCAACTCATTTAGGTAAATGGGTTCGCATTAGTCCTCATAATTTGAAAGATATGCAATTCAGACTTGTTGACTTTCAAGGAGAGCCTGTAGAACTGAAGGCACCAGTGCGAATGACTGTTGAAGTTGACTTTTTAGAAAATATTAAATGCAACAGCTTACAAGAGAACTCAGAGCTAAAAATATAAAGTATAAATGTTATGTATTAGGTCATGAACTTTGGTTGTTGCTGTTTGATGAAACAAATGAGTTAGTTATGTCAGTCAAGAGAACAGAAAAATATTGTGTTAGTGAAAACTGCACCAAGTCAATAAGATTAGGTTTGCATTATGAAGATGAGTTCAATAGTGTTGAAGAAGTTTTGGACAGATATTACAAATTGCTAACTTGAAATTTTTTTGACTGACGGCGCAAAGCGCCAAGACCGAAGGTCCTGACTGCTTTAATTTACTAAAACATATTTCAAACAAAGCTTATAGTCAGTAGATAGTTTTGTATACTCGTTCGAATATTTATACTTAAACTCAACTCCTGTAGTTCCTGGTGTTTCAATGATGCGGATGTTACCTATTTTCATGAATAGTGGAGTTTGACCACAGCATTCGATTTCAGGGTCGAGATAGTCAATGACACATTGTTTCCTGTTATTCGTGAGATAACATTTTCAAATCCTCCTTTGTTAGAATTATTTGGTTCTTGCTTATAAGATTTGTCAAAAGCTTCTTATCGTCTTTGAGTAAAATTGTTTGGTATAACTGAAGAAGGTAATGGTCTACGTTATCTGAAGGATTTGTTTGAACATTTGTGTAAGGGTTGTCGTTGGCTTCTCTTGAAAGAATTTGGTCCAGTGGTGGATACTCTAACTTAACATCTGATGTAGCGTTAGCGTTTGAAGCTGTGTTTAAATTCACCGACTTAAGTTCTGGTTCTTTTTCTTTCAAACACTCTGAACTATAGTTCTTTATGACAATATTGTTTGTCGTTCGTGAGTCAACATTTGATGTTGGTTTAATTGGAACATTAACGGCACCAGCTAAGATGGATTTGCTTCTCATTTCATATAGAATAAAAACCTTTTATATGTATGAAATGAACAATATACTCGACAAGGGTTTGAATGTAAAGCTAACGAATGAAAATATTGTTGAATTCACTGAGACAGGTGCTGTGTATAAAGATGTAGAACTACTGAACAAAAGAGCTAAGGGAAGAAGCAGGAACATGAACAAAGGGTGGAAGCCTATAAAAATTTATGTCAATGATGGCTCAGGAGGTTCAAACATAAAGTATGCAGAAAGTTATAGAGTTTATGCTCTCAAAGGTGAAAAGCCTTCATTTAAGAACAGCTATTCTAACGCATATCCTCAAAAGCTAACGGATGGGGAAGTGGATGATATGAATGACAGCAAAAATATTAACAGAAATGGCGACAGAGATGCATGGAATTTGTTTACCATCAGTCAATTGAAGGTTAAGCTTTAAAAAATGTTGGTCGTTCCATGGAATATTTTTGACTTTAATGGTATTAGTCATGATATGAATCTCAAGGTATGAACGAGGAGAGATGAGAGACTTATATGCTTCCCAAATTTCTTCAAAAGGTAATGTTATACCTGACTGTTTCCAAATGAGTTCAATATCATAACGTGAGAAACCTTGAAAGATAACGAAGTCAGTTATGAGACGTTTTATGTTTAAAGCTAAAAACCTCCATGTTTGCATAAGTATTGCTACAGTTAAGTGGTAATGTCTGACTTTAGTTATGATGTTAGCTAATGGTGAGTCTGGTTTTGACACTAAACCTTTTCCAGCGAAGTCGTCGCAAACTAACAAAGTATTTGAAGGATATTTTTTGAAGGGGTATTTTGAAAGTTTTGATAGAATGTAGTTTGTAAGTCGTTTCATATCGTAAACTCCTGAGTATTGACGTAAGTGGTGTTTGTCAATAATTCTTTCCATCTCCTCAGAAGTCTTTTGCATTCCTGACTGTATAAATTCAACGATGGCATAATATTTCCTCTTACGTCGAATGTAACGTTGAAGAAATTCAATGAGTTCACTGTCTGGAACTTTAACGACAGAGGCTTGAACTTTTGACATAAATGTTTTCGCTGTTGAGTCCATAGAGTCTGAAGTTGCTGATATAATGATTTGGTCATAATATGAGTCATTTCCTAAACGTTCTGTTATAGATATGACGAATGAGGTTAAATGTCTTTCCTGACCCATCTTTCCACAATAGAAATAAACGCCATTTGAACAGAATTCATAATCTTTGCTGAAAGGAAGAATAAGAGAAGAGTTAAGTTTGTCTGTAGTTTCATTCATGTCTTCATCTACGTCATGTATTAAATGCTTCATTTTATCTCCATTAAAAATGCAAGTCAGAAATATTCAGAACATAGCACCGAGTCTAACTGACAAGAGTATAAAGATATACTATGAACACGTTATGATGAAACCTACCAAAATTCAAGAAAGTCAGTATACTTATGAATATCCAAGACACTGGTAGAGTATGTAGGAGGTGAGAAAGCTATTGAAATCAGACAGGTTCGAAGTATTCCAGCAGGAAGAACAATATTATTGAAGAACTTTAATGTTTTGAGGTATAATGATGAAACAAAGAAGCAAGATAGTTTCCCTGTTGCTGTGTATGTGAACTTAGATACAGGAGATGACATGAAAGTTTTTAATACAAAGCTTCAAACGGTAGTGAGAGAACAACTTACTGCGGAAGGACATCCATTACCTTCAGAAGTTACCATAGCATATAATTTTGAAACAAACTCAATAGATTTTAAAGTCGTCTCTGCAAAGAAGTCAGGTTTTACATTTAATGAAGCAGATGTATATTCGAATGAAAACTTCAAAGCTATTGCATGGTTAGATAATGACGATTGCTTTAAGAAAATCTTTAAATTCAGTGACTCAAAGATGTCAATAGATGACCTTCGTGGAATGTTACCATCGACGTTTACAGTAGAAGGTTCAGCAGGATTGCTTACAAGATTGTCAATTGGTGGTATTTGGTCTCGTGAGAACATTGTTATAAAATCCAGTATAAGTGAATTTGCTGAAGAATCTATATTATGTCTTTCAAACTACATGTATTCGCCGCCGAAGCATTATAGTATAACAAACTTTGTCAGTAAGTTTAACATAAGACTTGTTGAACCTTCTTCAATGAAAGATGTTGTGCTACCCAAAGACGGAAAGGATGGACTCATTATTGAGATGATTTTAATAGCATATTAAATGAGCTTGTTCTTGAAGGTCATTCATGATGAAATAACTGTTGTAGAAGATGTTAGCAATTGTTCAGACATTTTGAAGCGTATAGATGATATAAAGAAATAAGTTAATAGACCGCAAAGCGGTGAGGGCGAAGCCCGTGAGAATGTTTATGTTTCATTGACTTTCACCAGTAACGAGAACTTTTATGAGATAATATTGAAGAGAGATGATTTTAATATGGTGTAAATGGTAGCTTGGGCAGCTTTAGGCGCAATGGGAACAAAAGCATTAGCATTTGGAGCAAAAGCACTTGGAGCTTATGACGCAGTAAATAAAATGAGTGGAGGAAGGGTTTCGAAGACATTAGATGCAAATAAAGGAAGATTGGAGGCTGGGTTGCAAAGAAGTTAAGATTAAATAAAATAGGGCTCATAAATAAAGCATCCAATTTGGTTGCGACTGAGTCAGAAAATGCTTTAGGAAAGGACGATGAGTTTGCAAAACACGCAAAAGACTTTAATGACCAGATGAAAGGTGAAACAATGCATTTAAATAGATTCGATGGAACTAAAGAAAATGTTTCTTCTCCACCAGTAGTTCTTCCGTATGGTCCCTATGGAATGTATGGAAACCCTTATGAACGACCATTTGACCCATTGACTGGTGGAAGTAACTGGTATCATTACGGCCGAAGAAGAAAGCCAGTCAAGTTGGAGACAGACGTGAAGAAAGCAACTAAAAAGAAACCAAGGAAGAGAGTTATAAAGCAATGAATTCAACAAGGTGAAAAAACAGGTGAAAAAAGAGGTGAGATCTCACCACTTCACCTAAATTTATTTTTGTGCTATGTTTTCATACGTGTGGGAGTGGTGATATCATTAATTTTTAAGTTTATTTTTTATTTTATTTTTATATAAATGACGAAAACTATTGAGATAACAAACTACAACGGTCATGAGTTCAAGAATTTGTTCTTCGTTCCTCGTGAAAATACATTCTATCAGATACGAGGGAGAAAGGGTAAAGTTAGTTTGAGCGTTTATGACAACAAACATAATGGGAGATATATAAAAGCAATAGATACAAACGGTAAACGTGTTTCATTAGCTTTGTCAAAACTTACTAACATTTATTTTGACAGTGACTTTGACCTATATGAAGAAGAAAGTGAGTCAGAAGATTATGAGCTGTTATGTGAAGCACAGCAATGGGAGGAGTTGCAATACTTTTGTAAGTGAGAACGTTTATTTTTTACATTAGTGAGGTGAAGTGGTTGGCGGCTTTGTAAATATTTAAGGTTAAGTTAATGTTGTCGTTTGTGTTGTAAAATATACGTTAACGGTTTTGTAAAGTGTCAAACCGTTATCTTGGGTAAGGTGGAACGCAGTGCCGCCGTACCCAAGATAGGGATACTAACTAAGATTGGGTGAAAGCGCCCAATATCTTACTGCTGTTTCTGGCCCAGCATGCTCTAATCGCGTCTTGGTGAAATGATTTTCTTTGAAGTATCTGCGTACTTCTCTATAAGATACATCAATTTGTTGTAATTTCAAACGTTTCCATTGTTTTGTTTGACCACAGGGAAAGGCTCAGTGGTCATGTATCAAAGCAAGAGCTTTGATTTGGTCGTAGGGATTGACCCTACAACCTTTCTTGCCTTTAGACAATGGGATATTCTGTAAGCTAAATTGATTTTGTAAAAAAGATTTTGAAACATCTAAATATTTGAAATCATTTGATTGAAGGGTTGGGGCGATGGGAACATGGGTGCAAGCTTCTTCCCATGTCATTTTACCTTCTTCAATCTGATTGGAAATACCAATTAGGTAAATTCGATCGACATACCCTTTGTAAGGATTCATTCTAATGAAGTACGTTAACAATCAAAATATTCTATAAGTGTCTAGTATGGAATTCAAAAGAATAAAGAAAATGGTAACGTAAATAAACGTAATATTAAATAATTTATAATTAAAATGAAAAAAAGAAAAAATAATAAGTAAAGTGACTGGAAATGAAAATTAAAATCAGTGTACAGTTTTATTTTTTTCTCGCTGTGAAACGTATTCGGAGTAGTGTATATGACGGGTTGTGTGACTTTTCTTGTAAACGTAAGAATTCATACAATATCGAGCGATTTTGTATCATTTTTTTAACATATGAAGTAAAAAATGTATGATTCTTACGGTTTTTATTCTTACGTTTTTGAATAAATCAAGATTTAAAAAATGTTCAAAATTGTAAGACATTTACACTCAGCCCAAACATAATGAAATAAATCATTAAAAAAAATTAACATTAATTTTAAAATAATTTATTTTATCTTTTATAAAAGAAGCTATATATATATATAGATGATGTCAGATATTCCGCGATTAATTAAACATTGTTTAAATCATGAATGAAATCAATGGAGTCATAATCAAAGACCTCATAAACGAGAAAAATAAATTTCTTACATTTTTTGAATAATTTATTTTTTTTTAATTCGTAAGAAATGAGTGTCACAACTAACGATGTGAAAAATTCAGGATTCACAAATGAGGAAATAAAGGATATATTAGAGGAGGCGGGTTATGAAGTTGATAGATATTATTTAAGAAATTGTAAAAAATTCGCGGAGTTTTTAAATGATTTGATTATGATGGAAAAATGAATAAAATGATGTTATAAATTTCTTATATCCCACATCTAAAAGAAAAACCTAAAGAACCTGATGTTTTCCCTGAATATTATGAAGAACGGATTAAAGATGATGAATATGATGAAATTGAAAGACTGGAAAAAATAAGAGATGAAATAGATGAAAAAATTAAGGAATTAAGAGAAGTTGAAAATGAAGTAGAGGGTTTAATGAATATCCCAGCTTCAGAATCAAAAGTTCAGAAATCTCATGAAGAAAGATATAAAAATTATGTCTTAGAATCAACACAAAATTTATTAGATGGTGAAATAGATGAAACACTTTCAGAAGAAGGAACTAAATTTATTCATAAACATAAGTTACAATTTATTGATAATGAAGAATACCCTTGTATATTACTTTCACCACCTTTAGATTCTGAAATTCAAAAAAGCTTAAAAACGTGACATATGCAACTAATACAATTAAGAAAGAAGATCATGATATTTACACAAATTATTATTTAAATAAATGCACAGGTGTTGATAAAGTTTTTGATTTATTAGATAAAATATCAAAAGAAACCATTGGAACCTATAAAATTTTGTGTGATTGTGGTTTCATTATTGAAGATACCAATAATGTTTCATATGAAAGAACAGCACCGAAGGAAGATGAAGTTGAAAGGTCTATACCATTCGTTATTAAGAACATAAAAGATATGAAAACGTATAAGCATTATATTTATTCATTTATTTCAGAAAAAATGGAAACAACCCATAAAACGTCTTCTCATCATTTTATAGCTATTCATACATTCCTTTTCAAAGTTGTGAAATTAAATAAGACAGGAATTAGATTTAATGTATCAGGGTATGCATTCTTGAGTAAATTAAAATGTATTGGTCACGTCGCAGATGATAAAAATTTATGTATTCTTAATTCATTTTATGGACTTTAATAAATAAACTTTATTTTTTAATTTTTTATTCTTACATAAATGAACAAAAACGGAACAGCTAAAATGAATGATAATCAAATTAGAGCAGAAGGTAGAAGGTTATTTAAACGCTTCTATAACATTCCAGATGGTGCTAATCCTAAAACTCGTAGAAGCTATTTAAATGAAGCAATAGATGCATATGACGGGTTTGACATTTCATCAGAAAGTGAGAGATTAGCGAGAATGTTAAATGTTAATATTGATTTCTATTATTGTGATCCTCAACCAGAAGATGTGGACATAAATAAGGTAGACTTTCCATTAGTGGAATCAATAATGATAGATCCAGAATTTGAAACAGTAAATATTTTATTAACACAGAGTCCATGTGGAAAACTTCACGCTGACAGAATAACAGACGTTGAAGCACTCACCGGCTATAAAGTTTGTCCATATTGTAAAGAAAAAGTTTATTCTATCCGTGATGATCCAGAAAGGAAAAACCAAAGAAGATTTTTAAAGCATTGTGAGAAATGTAAAGAAAATAATGGAAGATTAATTCAAGACGTTCAATTGCAAAAGACCCAGCAACCATATGCACCACATATTACGAAACAGAAGATATATCAGTGGTTATTAGCTCACAATTTGCAGAAATATTATAAACCGACAAGATATTATATCACTTTTGACTTTGAAACATTAGAGACTAAAGAAGAATTACAACTTTCTGAGTGTGCAACTTTGAACGCTTACTTAAAACCATTCATGGTATCATCAACGGTTAAATTAAATGATAAAACATATACGAGGAATTTTTGCTTAACTTCAAGTGATTCTTTTATTTCTGATTGGATTGAGTTTTTATTTTCAACCTGTTCATTAGTTGCTAAATCAAATATGAGTCAATACAATGAATTATTGTTGTCCCATACATTAAATGAAAAACAGAAGGAAGCATTTAAAGAACTTCTAGATGAGGAATCTAATAAAGTGAATATCATAGGTTTTAATTCGGGAAAGTTTGATTTAAATTTAATTCTTCGTGATTTAAACACTGCAAAATGGAAAATAAAATCAATGCTGGGTTCTTCTTCTCAATTTAAGCAAGTCATTGTAAAGAAAACAAACGTTCCATATGAATTGAGATTTATTGACATCAGAAATTATATAGCGGGTGGAACATTGGACCAATTCACTCAAGATTTCGGAAACAATAAATCACGTGTTAAATCCTTTTTCCCTTATCAATTCATCACATGGGAGAATTACGAAGAAGAATTATATAAAGTGGAACCATTCACGAAAGATTCATTTTATTCAGCATTAACTCAAGAAACTATATCAGATAGTGATTATCAAATATATCTCAATGATGCTAAAAATTTTAAGAATAGATTAGAATATTTTATTCATTATTGCAATAAAGATGTTGAAATTATGATTGACCCAATTGATAAAATTATTGAAGAAACATTTGTTTATAAAATTGATATGCTTCATAATCTTTCTTTATCATCGAATGCTTCAATGATTCGTTACGCTTTAGCATATAAAGACTTTAATCTAATGAAAAATATCCTGAGGAAGAGATAGAATCAAGTTTTGAATTAACGAAAAAGTATTGGAAATATAAAATTGAATCATATAAGAAACAAGATGAAAAAGCAGAAAGGATACTAAAAATAATGTTTCAATGGATGATTTTCAATACTATCACGATTTAATCCTTTCATCTAAATGCAAAATGTGTGGTAAAGCGTTTACATATGCAAATAAACCAACATTGGATAGAATCGATAATGAAAAACCACATACCAAAGAAAATTGTCAGTTAATGTGTTGTTATTGCAATGTCGTAAAATCAAATAAAGATGAAGATGTTCAACGTTTAAGAATCAATTTAAGAAATTATGCATTAAAAAATAATTTACCAATGACTTTAGATTCAGTTGAAGCTTATCACATTCTCCGTAATGGAATTACTGGTGGTCTATCAAATGTTCAACATAGAGTAAATCTTAAAGGAATCACGCACATTAATAAACTTTCATATAATCCAGAAACTAAAACTGTATCAAATGAGGACACCACCAACATTATGACTCATTTCGTTGGTGTTGATTTTAATTCATTATATCCTTCATCATTTTCATCTAATCCTCATGATTTCATTCAATATACTGACCATAAAATGTATATGCCGGGAAGATTGAATGGTGTTATCATTTGTGATACAGCAACAAAGAAAGCAAAAGCATTGGGAATTATTAGAAAGAAAAATACTTTATTCGTGGCTGAAGTAAAGGGTCACATTGATGAAAAATACATTAATGATTACATAAACTTTTTACCGATAATAAGAAACTTAGATATTATCACAGATGAAAAAACAATTGGCAGTTTTATGTATAATTACATGAAATCAAACAATCTACCAGTTGACCAGAAACAGAGAAAATTAACTCAGTTAGCATCAACACACAACCAATATCAACCATTTTCTTCTTATTATCTTTGGTATCTAATAGACAGATTTCATTTTATCATTGATGATATTCAATCAATTTTAACATTTACTAAAAACACTTGTTTTAATGAATTTGCGAACAAATTTATGAACGAAAGACAAAAGGCTGAATTAGAAGGAAATAAAGGAAAAAGTTTATTTTGCAAGATTTCACTTAATGGATCATATGGTTACGATGCAATGAATACACAAAATTACGCAAAGACTAAAATAATGAATGCACAGAAGGCACGCATTGCATGTATGTCAAATAAGTTTAAAAACATAAGAGAAATAGGTGAGGATACATATCAAGTGATGCTCAAAGATAGATTTTATAGATGTGAAACATGTTTACAAGAGGCATTCTTTACTTTAGATAATGCTAAATACTGGTATTTGGTTTTCATTTATGATTTTATGTATAAATGCATGATGTTAATCGTTTTCATTTCATTGAAGGTGATACTGATTCATCTTATTGGGCAATCGCTGGCGATCCAAGTCTTCCTAACACTCAAACATTTCAAGCAATTGTTACCGATAAACAATTTTATGATAAAAACATTTTCAAATTCGCACCATTTGATTTCTTCTGTTTTGATGAGAAATTTAAACCTAAATTAAAGAATAAAGTTGAAGAAAAAGCACATGAGAAGAAGTTATTGGGTTTAGCAATTGAGAAACAAGGTGATAACATGGTTGCTTTATGCCCCAAGTGTTATACATCATTCAACGGTTCAATTGATGGAAGTGATTTTAAAAAGATTGCACAAAAAATGAAAGGTGTTAGTTTACGACAAAATAAACAATTAACACCTAAAAATTATTTGGACATAATAAATGATAAAGTGATATTTGATGGTCGGAATATTAATTTACAACTTAAAAACGGGTCAATGACTCGCTTAACAATCAGTAAGACCTCATTAACAGGAGCACACACTAAGGCTGTATGTTGTGAAAATGGATGTTGTATGCCATTTATTTAATACAATTTGAAATTTTATTTTTTTAAAAAAAATGGGATTCACAAATGAGACAAAAGGAACCGTTAATGATGGTTTTGATTCTTGATCAAAGAGGTGGGCACCCCTTAAACATTTATTTTATTTTTATATAAATGGATAATGTAAATTTAAAAAATTTAATTGATGATTTAGTATTTAATCAAAATTTTCTTACTTATAATGATTTAAAAGCATATCTCCAAAAATATGATAACACTATAACGAGTGATGATATGGATTATTATTATCCATATTATGAAAATGATATTTCAAAATATCATGATAAAATAATTTCTGAAATTAAAGACAAAATTAAAAATAATGAATATGCAAAGGGAAAAACTAAATCGCAACTTAAACAATTGAAAGATTTCAAAAATAAAGTATTAATAGAAGAAGATATTGATGAATTATATGAATTATATAAATTATATAATCCCAAGCCGCAAAAGCCAAAGATGCAAGACGCCCAGGCCCTTCAGACCATAAATGATACACAAGCTTTAATTTATGATTCATTAGTTAAACCACATTCAGCCCGACTTTTAAATGAAGATCAACTTTTGGAATTCATCCTTCAACATAAACTCGAAGCGGGAAAGTATATCAAACCTTTATATACAGCATATTTAAAACAAATGAATAAAATACATCCAGAATTAATGAAAGGAGGAATGAAATCAAAATCAAAGCAGATAAAATTAAACCACTTGCAACACCAAAACCTCCTCCTTCAGTTAATCCTTCATCATTCACTTTATTATATCCATTTCAAACATTTAAGAAGCAAAAAGATTTTAAAAAGAATTTCAAGATATTAAATAAACCAATTGACCCAAAAATTCAACCGTTAAAGGAAAAATTTAGTCGCCCCTCATTTGCACCATATCCATATTCATACGAAATCGATCATTTAGAATATTCAAAAGGAAACGTTACTTATTTATTCGCCATTAACATTAACACTAGATATTTATATTGCATTCCAGTGAAAGGGAAAACAGAACAGGAAACACGAAGAGCTATTCAATACTTACTAGATCATGAAATAGTAGATAATATAAGGGGTGATTGTGATAAAGGATTTCAGGCAGCTATGGCTCATTATTTTCCACAAATTAATTTTTACTTTTCATCCTCTCCATATACGTTTCATAATAAAATAGTTGATGCGGTAATGAGAACTCTTAGAGATGCGTTAGGGGTTAACGGTCAGATATACTGGGATGGAAATCATGACTCCATCATACAACAGTTAGTATATTATTACAATAATACATGGCATAGAACAATAAACATGAAACCGCTGGAAATGAAAAATGATATTTCAAAAGAATGGGAATATATTAGAAAGCAAATGGAAAGGTTAAATGATGTTAAACGTGAACAAATTAATTCAGGGCTCATGAATTTTAAACAAGGGGATAAAGTTTTGATTCATCTCGATTATGGAAAAACTGATAAATCAATGACAAAAAGAAGACGAAGATTTGACACAATAGCTGAATTTGTTAGATATATTAACGGCAATGCATTAGTAGAGGTTAACAATAAATTAATAGAAATTCCGATTTATTTTATTACTCCATTATATTTAAATAATATTTAATTATTTTATTTCGTAAGAAATGAGTGACAACGAAGCAGCCAAGAGTCTAGATGATGAATATAAAAAGAAACTAAACAAAATTAAATCAAAAATATGCTATTATAAAAAGAAGCCGCAATGTGGTGGGGTTGAAAATGATAAAGAAATAATCGAAAAATTAGAAACTTATCGTTCAATCCTTAAACTGGGTGAAGCAAAAATAAAAGAATTTAATAGAATAAATAAATTGATTGGAAGAGATGAATTTAATAAAGATGAATTTTTAAACTCAATCCAAATTTAATGTTTTCAGGTTATTCAATAATTAATTATTTTTGAATAACTGATGAGGTCACTCGGTCACTCGGTCACTCGGTTATTTAACTTTTCTGAAAAAATGAGACAACATGACATTTTGACAACAGTCATGAAAGGAGGAAGGCACATATTATTTATTTTTGAATAACTGATGAGGTCACTCGGTCACTCGGTCACTCGGTTATTTAACTTTTCTGAAAAAATGAGACAACATGACATTTTGACAACAGTCATGAAAGGAGGAAGGCACATATTATTTATTTTTGAATAACTGATGAGGTCACTCGGTCACTCGGTCACTCGGTTATTTAACTTTTCTGAAAAAATGAGACAACATGACATTTTGACAACAGTCATGAAAGGAGGAAGGCACATATTATTTATTTTTGAATAACTGATGAGGTCACTCGGTCACTCGGTCACTCGGTTATTTAACTTTTCTGAAAAAATGAGACAACATGACATTTTGACAACAGTCATGAAAGGAGGAAGGCACATATTATTTATTTTTGAATAACTGATGAGGTCACTCGGTCACTCGGTCACTCGGTTATTTAACTTTTCTGAAAAAATGAGACAACATGACATTTTGACAACAGTCATGAAAGGAGGAAGGCACATATTATTTATTTTTGAATAACTGATGAGGTCACTCGGTCACTCGGTCACTCGGTTATTTAACTTTTCTGAAAAAATGAGACAACATGACATTTTGACAACAGTCATGGAAATATGATGTAGTCCAAAAATAAGGTTAGTTTTAAAATTATTTTTATTTTTTTATTCCTATATAAATGACGGCAACAAACAACAACAGCAACTATATCGTTTCTGATGAAATAGTTATTGATCCATTAGTTGAGGAATTAGTTGAGGAATTAGTTATGGCAGAAACTAAAACCCTCAGCGAAAGAATTGGTAAAAACATGATTGATTTACATAACTACCTCAAACATGATGGAGGAAGAGGAAGGAAAACAGGTATGGCTTTATTAGTAAATAAAATTCCAAATTTAACGATTATAGATGTTGATATCAATAAATCGTACAATGATGAACTTAAAGAAACGGTTAGAAAAGACATTTTATCAAAACTTTCGGATAAAGATGTTATCGTTAAAACCGCTTCGGGAGGTCTTCACATTTATTGCAACACTAATTTCTTCTATGCAGTTTCGAACAGAATGATTAAATGTTATTCCTGCAATGATTATGATATTGATATCATGACTTCTGTTGATGATTCAAAGCGTTCTTTAGTGGTTATGGCTGATTCAAGAGTTCGCAAGAATGCAACAGAACCAATCAATACATACTCATTCATTCGTGGAAGTTATGATTCAACATTAACCAGAACAGTGAATGATATATTAAATGATTTGAATATTAAGGTAAGAGTTGAACAAAAGAATGAAGAAATAAAGAGTATAATGAATGAAAACAAAGATGTAAACATTGACGATAAACTAGCTCAAAGCATAGTTGATGGCATGTGTGATTTTGAAGTACATAATGACGGTGGAAACATGAATTTAGAAAAAGAAGTTACATTATTCACACTGTTTCAAGCAATTAATTCGTTACCTAATCATTTAATTAATGAAGCATACGATAACGTTTATAACTTCTGCAGTTTAACAGAAAATGCAAAAAGTAATTTTGAAAAAGCACGTGATAGATATGCATATTTAATGACTTCTCCATTTGTTTTGGTGAAGATTCTAAAACTATATCAAAAGGAATATTATGATGAATATGTTTTGCCTTTATTACGTAAGCCAAAAATAACATTTGATATCAAACTTGATGACTCGTTTTTGATAACAGATATTAGACGCAAGGCTGAAAATCATCAATATAAAACAGTTCTGAAGTAATTGAGGATTTATCACGTGTAATCCGTTTTGTAGATTGTGGAAACAAATATTTCATTCAAAAGGACTATAATATCCACGACATAATGAATCAAATATCATTCGTTCTTCAATCAAACATGAAAGAGTCACTTAAAATGATTAAATTATTTAATGAAGAAGGTAAAACAATAACAGCATGGGATGTACTACTAAATCAATTGTCTTCATTAACCGTTAAGGGTGTTTGCTTTAAATCTAATTCTCCTGATGTTTTCTCAACGTTTCAAGGTTATAAATACAACATTCTCGAAAAACTAGATTACTCAAAAATTGAGATGTTTATGGATTTCATTCATGAAGTCATTTGTGATAATAACGATGAAGTGTATAAATACCTTCTCGGCTGGATTGCATCAATGATTCAACATCCTGGAATCAAGAATGAAACAGCAATTATTTTGAAAGGACTTCAGGGAACAGGTAAAAACAGATTCACTGACATTATTTCTGAACTTCTCGCTGGTTATTCATGCAAAAACATTACTGAAATAGGTGAGCTAACGGGTAATTTCAATTCAGTAGTTGAGAATAAAATGTTTCTTGTACTTAATGAACTCAAGAATGTAGGTGAAGATAGACTCGCAAACTTCAACGCTTTGAAATCAATTATAACGGATAATGAGATTAGAATTAATGAAAAGAATCAACCCAGAAGAACTGCTCAGAATGTTGCAAACTTCATTTTCGTAACTAATAACGTTTACCCTGTTAAAATTGAAGTTGGAGACAGAAGATATGTAGTTTTAAGAGTTAATGGTAAATTTAAGGGTCAATTTGATTACTTCAAGAATTTGATGAATTCATGCACAAAGGAATTTTATGATAATTTACTGACGTATTTTATACAATATGACCTTTCATCATTTAATGTACGAATCATACCGATGACTGAAGCCAAACAAGATTTAATTGAATTATCAACAAATCCTTTAGATGTATGGATAAATACACATTATGATGAATTGTGTGTAGGTATGACATGTAAAAATGCTTTATTCTGCAAACCATCAGACATGAAAGACAAGAATTTTCAAATGAGCATTAAAGATAAATGTGATAAGAAACAAAGGAAAATAGATGGTAAACAGACATGGTATTATGTTTTGAAAGAAGAAATGAAAGGATTATATAAACAGGTTGAACCAAACGATAATGAGGATTCATTTACTGACGATGAAATACCTGTAAATGAAGCTTTATAAAGTGTGATTTGAATTTATTTTTGCATTAATCCCACTATGTTGTCAAAATGTCATGTTGTCTCATTTTTTCAGAAAAGTTAAATAACCGAGTGACCGAGTGACCGAGTGACCTCATCAGTTATTCAAAAATAATTAATTATTGAATAACCTAAAACCATTAACGATAACATAACAATAACATCATATTTCCATGACTGTTGTCAAAATGTCATGTTGTCTCATTTTTTCAGAAAAGTTAAATAACCGAGTGACCGAGTGACCTCATCAGTTATTTTATCATCATTTTATTAACTTCATCTTTAGTTAATAATTTGAATGGATTCACTAATGTTCCACCTTGAGTCCCAACACTTACCCTGGCTAATTGTGAAGAACCTGGGATAATTACTCCACGAAATGATTTCATTGGTAACATTAATTTAGAAATAGTTGGCTTAATTAATTTTGTCATTTATGATAAAAATAAAATTACATAATTTAAATTTTTTTCTTTCTCATTTTCTCATCCTGTTTTGGTTTCAATAACTTTTCAAGTTGTTGTCTTGTCAGTAACTTTAATTTTAACTTTGGATCAAATATTGGGTTTCCATCTTTATCTCTTCCAATAACACCATATGGTAGAATCTTCATTTATACTAAAATAAAAATTTAAATTATGCCGTTCACTCTTTTGGAGCTCCTAAAGTTTGTTTCACAAACATTGAGCATTCATTGAACTCTATACCATGCGTAAACTGTCATAAATGGTGGCATGTATTCTTTACTTTGTCCCGTTGTTTGTGTATATCCTGAAACGAAATGTGTATGGTTTCCTTCTCCCTGAGTGTCACTCCAGTAACAATTTATAGCAAACTTAACGTCATCTTTAACATCATATCCTTTACCTTTTGTCATTCCTGACCAATCCCAATATCTATGCTTATGCCAACCCGCTTGAGATGTGCTTAAATCTATGTAGTGACTGTGTGCAGGTAAATTTTCACCTGTAATCGTTTTACTTCCCCCTGTTTCCTTTGATGAGTTTGCACAATACAAAAACCTGTCGACTATTTGTTCCCATGCACCAACACCAAACATTGCTTGAGGACCTCTTGCATCCGTAGATGTATAAATAGAACCTACTGGGTTCATTAAATCAAACATATGAGATATTATAGGATTGTCTCTTTTGAACTTAAAATATAGTGCAACTATTTCAGGTTTCTTTTGGTTTGTGTCAGAATATTTTTTATAATATAATCTTATGTTTTCGGGGTAGGTAAAATCTTGACTATAATATTTATTTCTGTCATCTGTATAATAATATACTATTCTCGTTTTTTCTATTGCATTATATCTTTTATATCTATAATAATCTAAATATAATGTTAACTTTTGTTCATCTACATGTGGTGTTCTGACATCATCTCCATAGTCATAATAATATGGTGCTGGAGCTAGGTTAGACAATGTCATATCTGTCATTTCATAAACTCTTAAATATTTCTTTTGCTCGTCTCCATATAAGTTTAAGTAACAGTTGTTGTCTAATGGAACTTTAACTTGTGTGCCATTATTCTTTTTATAACTTACATACATTTCATTGTTATTTTTCGGAATGAGTTTACACCGTGTACCATTTTTTAAGGACTGTACAAATTGCCATCTAAAATATTTATTTTCTTCATTGACAGAAAAGTCACCAACAATAGTTTCAATATTTTTTGTTGTTCCTATCAAACTTTGGTATATTTCGTTAACATATTCCTTATCCGCTTTCTTCTCTAACTCATCGTTAACATAAGTTTTATCTGCTTTAAGGTCTAAACATCCTGAAACCCATCCTGTATCAGCTTTAGTTTTAAAAATCTTCGATGTCCATTCATGATACCATTCAACCCTTTCTTTAATTTCATTATCTTTTTCATCAACATAAACCAAATTTGCCTTCTTATTTAACTCACTAGCCACATATTCCTTATCCGCTTTCTTCTCTAACTCATCGTTAACATAAGTTTTATCTGCTTTAAGGTCTAAACATCCTGAAACCCATCCTGTATCAGCTTTAGTTTTAAAAATCTTCGATGTCCATTCATGATACCATTCAACCCTTTCTTTAATTTCATTATCTTTTTCATCAACATAAACCAAATTTGCCTTCTTATTTAACTCACTAGCCACATATTCCTTATCCGCTTTCTTCATTATGTCATTTAGGAAACCTTTTATGAATTCCTCATTTAAATTAAATCTTCCAATCTTCAAAACTTTGGGAAATGCATTTAATGCGTAATATCTTTGTTCTTCTGGTGGAATTGATGTTATATCATCCGTTATACCTTTAATTTTAGAATTCATAAATAAAATTTCTTTTATATTTGATATCACTGCACCACCTTTGCAAACGAATTCGAAACACCCATTTTTCAATACTATCTCCAAATCTCCATATTTCAACCTTTGCGTTTGTTCTGCCGTCTTTGAATTATATGCATATGTGGCGTATGTAATGGCTTGTGCCTTAAGTTGCTGTGGTTGTTGTTGTTTAATCATTTATTATGATTTAAAAATAAATATTTAATCCGTTATCTCATCAGCTATTTTTTCTATTTGAAATTGCCATAATATTTCATTCATAAATTCTAAATCACAATCAAATAGGTCAGTTATTCTAAATTTAATATTTGATAAATCTTTTGAATGAAGAATAAATGAATTCCCGGATAATTGAAACGGATATGATAAAGAAAATGTGTTTAAGTTGATGGATAAAATGTTTTGTATTGATGGGTAAGAGTTAGGGTCTAATGTTTGATGTGAAAATCTCATTGGGGTATTAACTTTATCACATTTGATTAAAATGAAATTGGAACCAGTGTCAGAATACAAAACATCCCCAACATCTTTTTCAAAATTTAATATCCCCAACAATGAACGAAGGTGAGGAGTACAAAATTTAATTTTCAGCGGAAATTTAATAAGGTTATTTATTTCATCAAGTTCAAAAAGTTTATCAGGTTTTGATTTAAAATTTTCTTCATACCATACGATAAATGATTCATTTAAATAACTTAAAATCGTGTTAATATCCCATTTCACTATCACATTATTTATATACATATCATACGTTTTTTCATGGTCATCTTTAATAAATGATATATAATCTGAAGGGTCTAAAAGAATGGGATTAAATTTACCACTCACAGAAACGAGAGTAACATTATAAATTCCGCTAACTGTTAAATTTAATTCACAACTATTATTCGAAATAATATTGATAATTGACATTTTTTATTACGATTAAAAATATGGTAAAGCGTTATTTTCCAGTGATAAATAAAACTAAAATAAGATTACCTCAAGAATTCATAAATTCAACGAATAAAAAATTCATTCATGTTATAAATTTTAGTGTTTTCAGAAAATATGAGTCGATGTCATATTCATCATCGGGTTATATTTCACTTCATTCAAATTTAGTTCAATCAAACCCATATAATGACCATTTCATAAGATTTTCAGATGGTATTAAAAATGCAATTGATAGATTAAAATATGAACAGATTGACAATATCGAATTTTTGGAATTTTGGTTTAAATATCCTGATGGAAAAAAGATTGAAGTTAAAGATAAAGCTGATACTATAACAAAAACAATTACAATGACCGATCCGGATAGTGGGGAACAAAAAGAAATAAAACAAACGATAGAAACTGGTGAAAGGTCAATTATTATTGATTATGATTCAAAGGATTATTATTCGATAATGTTAATGCTTGAATATTAAATAGCCTTAACAAAGAATTTTTCAAGTGATATTTTATATTCATCAACTATTTTATTATAAATATCATTATATGTTAAATGAAGTTCTGTTGTTGTTCCGTTCTTTGATATCTTAATTGTGCTAATATCCTTTATAGGATTTATTTTTGCAACTGTTCCGCAGCATGAAACCTCATCATCTATGAAAAATTGAATCTTAACGTCTGAATCTTGAACATCACAAAGAATGGCGATAATGTGAATTAATGATTCATAAGGTAAAATAATTAAACCGGATTGATCAATTAAATTTATTATTGAATCATAATTATTAATTATTATATCACGGTAAATTTTCATTAATTCAAAATTAATGTCTATTTTATATGGGTTCTCAATGTTTGATGAAAGAGGTGCTGGGTATGTTGGATAAGTGGGAATTTCAACGGGTTCTTTACCAGGTTCAGATAAAATGATTGGGTCTTCATTCTCCTCATTCTTCGGTAAGTCACGAGTTAATAAATTTGGTTGAGTTGCTGACCTTGTTAATTCAGGGCTAACATTAACTTTAACATTTTGAATAATTCGTGATTTATCATCATTTACGTTATAACCAACCGTAATCTCTGCTTTTGCGTTAGTGTTCTTTTGACTAGTAAAACGTCTTCTCATTTATATTCAAATAAAAAAAAATATATTTAAACTTTTATTTTGCTGGAACTTTTGAATCTATTATTCCCTGTATTTGTTCATGAAGTTGATTTTTAGCTGTTTCATCGAAATTAATAGACCGAATATATTCATTAATTGCATTCTTATAATCATCTGATTTCTCAAATTTTCTTTTATCTGATTCCTTAACTAAATCATAAGTTAAACCTCGTTGCTGATATAATGGTTTCTTAATTAAATCTTTGAATGCTTGAGATAAAGCACCTGATGCAATTCTTGCTACTATAATTGGTTGGAATTGTTGTTTAAGTTCATCTTTAACATTTGCGAAAACTGGATCGAATAAAGCAACTTTAAAGAATTTCTTAGCTGAAATTTCAGGTCTAATATTTGCATATTGACCATCAAACTGGTTAGAATATTGTGGTAATCCATCCGGTCCCTCTTCAATAGCATTTAATTCCTCATTGAAATAAGAATATGGATTATGACGGTATGAATTAATTGGCCCATTTTCACCTTCTCCAATGTATTGTTTAACAGCTTTTCCATTTTCATCAAATTGCATAGGATAATGTTCATTATATGCTTTACGTTTAGGATAATCAGATACAGTTAATTTATAACCATTTATGACTTTAATATTACCTGCCATCAGTAACGAAAACTTCATTTATACCATCAGGTTTTCCATTTGGACCCGTAATGTCTGTTTCGTGTGCTTCCCAATTTGGACCATGACGTTTGGCATATGCTTGAACTTCTGGTAATGTTAAAACGTTTCTCATTTGTTTAACATCTTTTTGAAGACCAGCAACAATATGAACTAATTCTTTCATTCCATCGGGAACTTTCATAGTTCTATTATATGCACCCCTTTTGTTTGTCCCTTGTTTTAATGGAACTTGTAAAAGATTTGCTATTTCTGTCATGTTTAATTATAAATAAAAAATAAAAATTAATTATAAAAAGTTAATCAAATTTAACACCCCCTTTATTTAAATCAACTATTATTTTTCCATGTTCACCTAATTGCTGATATTGTGTGTAAAGTTCATTAATGCTCATTGGTAAATTCACTTGATAAAGCATAACATTCAACTGTTGACGACTAAACCCACTGAAAATGAAAAGTGTTGATAGATTTGATTTAATGTTTGTGCTTAATGCTTTGAAATATTGAACAGCCATAAAAAATGAACACTGAATGTGTCGACATTGAGTTAATAACTGATTAAAATATGATTTCTCATTTGTTATTAGTTTTGATTTCACTGCATCATCTAGAAAAATGAGTGAATGCAAAAATTCTTTATCAAAATTTGAAATGGAAAGTGTTTCAAATAATTCATCCCGTTGTTTATCAATAATTTTATCCTCTAATCCTTGCTTCTTGATTGTATTATATAATTCTTTATACATTAAAAAGTTTTTTAAATAATCTTCTGCTTCTTCTTGTGATAAATAAATAATTGGAATTTTGATTAAATGCTTTAAAGATTCAAATGTATCATCTGAAGGTGAACCTGAACGGTTGATATAAATTAACACATGTGAATGGGGGAAGTGTTAGCAATAATGATAATTTGTTTTAATATCGTTAATGTTTTACCTTTATTTTGTTTACCAATTGCTGCAGTGATTGAATTTAAGTAACATTCAGAATATGGAATTTTCATTAATTTTTCCTTAGATAAGCATTTCTATTATCACTCAATGCTCATTAATCATATCATCTACGTATGTATTATATACTCCTGCTAATTCTTCATAAGGAGTGGATGAATTTAAATCCATTTAATCAAAATAAATTATTTATAATTTTTAACATTTCTATTCATCAATATTTCATCATATGAACTTCTATACTGTGGTGGTGTACCTGTTGGATGATATTTCAAACCTTCATCCGGTGTCCATGTCCAATATGTAGTCCTAGTAAACCAAACCTGAGGAGGATTTGTCACCTTTGAACAGTAAGTGTCATTTTCACCCTGAATGATTGGATAAGCTTTCACTTGTACTGTAACTTGTGAGTTGAAAGTTTCTAATCCATCAAAGAATATACCCGCTCCATCACGTTGAACTGGAATAGTGCATAAGAATGAAGTTTGGTCTTTCCATGTTCTAGCTAATGGCGTGCCATCATCATCATTCAGTGGTCTAGTTAATGAGTCCTCGTATTCTTCCGTGCATTCATTCACTCCATCTAAATCAGAAGCTTGAAGCATACGTGTAAAGAATATGTCACCCACTGTGGTCATCGCTTGATCGGGGAAGTTTCTGGAATCTATAGTGACCTGAAGACCTCGAAGCATTGGATTTTCTAAAACTGTTCTTTGCATTGCATTTTCGGAAATGTTAACACAACATCTGTAACATTATGAAGAGCGTATGAGAAATCTGAGCTAATACCTTCAGGAGTGATGCAACCTCCATTTAGTGAACGAACGTCAATATGTTGAGCTGGAATCATGAATGGATCTTCCTTACTGAATAAACGTGGTATTGCTTTAACTGATTCTTCAATTAAACCGTATCCTGGTGTAATACATTTATCCTCTAAAACTTCCATCTTTGTGCATGAAATAATAACGTCATCAACTGTTGCGTCAGCAGATGTAGCGGCTAAGCTTGTAATTAATTTGGCAGGAAGTCCGATTTGTTGGAATTTGCGATCATATTTATAAACATGATTCATAATCTTTTCATAATTTTCATCAGTTATCTTTTCATAAACGTAATTTTGTAAATCAGCAACTCTTAACGGGTCAACCTGACAAAATACTAAAGTATCCCTGAAAACATAATATTTAAGAATGATATCACCAAATGATTTAGGATAATCATCGAACGCCTGAAATGCTAACAAATCATTTACCGGAATAATCATATCAAAAGTGACATCAACTTCTTCATTTGCTTTCTTGAAAACTTCTGAAGGGTCAATATATTTACCACATACTGAGTTATCATATTTTTGAACATTATTATATAACGAATGAACAAACTTTTTAACTTTCCTTTCTGATTTTGGTTTATATGTTGCAAATGCGAAAGATTCACGGGCGCAATCCATTGAAGATAACCGGCATCACCTCTTTCAGTTTCTACTTCTAATTGTTTAAAGCTTTGATTTGATGATTTGTAACCAACGAATAAACGCATGCATTTAAAAGCGGCATCACATGTGAAAGCTTTATTTGAAACTAGAGTTGCTTTAACTTTGCGTTTAATATATGTGTCACCTAATTGGTTCACATCATGAGCCGGATTTGTAATTCTTAAATGAGTTTGTTTATCATCAAAATATGGAGCATCAGAGTCATAGCATGAACTTTCAAGTTCTCTATAATATCTTCTACCATCATTCTTTGCGAATATTTCATTTATCTTTTCGAATGAATGAAACACATTTCCATTAATTGGTTTAGTGTTTGGCACCAAATAGTTAGTCGTCATTTATTAATAAATAAAAAATCAAAATTAAAAGATGAAAATGAATTTTTAATTTTAATGAAATAATCAACTATGGCTGCAGGTATATTTAAGAAACTGTGGGATAAAGTAAAAAGAGGAGCGAGTAAAGTTTGGGAAACATTGAAGAAGGGAGCAAATTGGATATTTAAGAATAAAGAAGCAATTAGTGACGTGCTGAATCAATAACACCAAAAGCTGCCCCAATAAGAGAAATTTTAAATAAAGGAGAAAAAGTTTATCAAAGACTACAACCGATACTAAGATAAAAATAATATTTATTTTTTTTCCACTATTACCTCCTATTTTATTAAGTATTCCTTCAGCAATTCCACCAATTGCGTTACCTGCTTGTGCTCCCATCGCGGATTACCTGCTTTAGTACCTAATACTCCACCTATGATAGTTCCTGCCGTTTTCGCTACTGGTGCCAAAAAGTTTGCAAGGTTTAATAATCTTTTTATAAACCCAACCCGCAGCTTTCTTAATTCCATCCCATAATTTTTTAAAGAATCCTGCCGCCATTTCTGATTTAATATTAATTAAAAAATATATTTCATCACTTATATTCTAATTTTTATTTAATGATAAATGAAACCGATTTTAAAAATAAATGAAACAGAGGAGGAAGAAATAAATGAAAGTGAAAATGTTCAACAAAAAATAAACGTTGTTAAACCAATTACTGAAATAAAAATTTTTTCATCTGTTGAAGAATTTAATGACTATTATGCTAATAATAAAAAATTATTTGAAGAATTGACAACATGTAAATTGAATAAAATGTTTAAAGTTGATGGATTCAAAATTTCAAAAATAAAAGGAGTGGTTAGTTTGAAATCTATTCCTCAATCAAGAATCACCTCATTAATGAAAATTGATGATTTAACAAAAAGAATAGAAGAGATTGAAGAAAGAATGAATCAAATAATTGATTTCATAAATTCAAATAATCATTAGTTCTTAAAGTTCTATGTTGAACTCATCAAATTCTTTTTCATCATCATCATAATTACCAATAGCGAGTTTATTTATTCTTTCGATTCTATCTTTTGATAGTCTTGCGTTTAATTTTTTCTGAAGTTTTTCGTTACCAAGTTCTAAAATTTTACATGGATGATATTTAAAACTGTTAAATTCTTTTTCCTCAGTTTTAATCATTAATCTACAAAGAACTTTAGTGGTGTAGTTTTGTTGTTTAAACCACTTATCCTTAATATTTGTTATAAATTCAATATTCGGAATTAATTCCCAAATTTTTGAATTTTCGATTAATTTACCATCAAATGCAAAAGCAATGGGTTTAATATTAAACTTACCTTTATAAAATAAACTTTCTACATAATCATCAAAATAAACGTCTACTTGTTTAACCTGGGTGAGAATTGGTGAAAGTTTATTCATTAATTGATTCACAGTCACGAATCTTGTGACACTCATTTCTTACGAATTAAAAAAATAAATTATTCAAAAAATGTAAGAAATTTATTTTTCTCGTTTATGAGGTCTTTGATTATGACTCCATTGATTTCATTCATGATTTAAACAATGTTTAATTAATCGCGGAATATCTGACATCATCTATATATATATATAGCTTCTTTTATAAAAGATAAAATAAATTATTTTAAAATTAATGTTAATTTTTTTTAATGATTTATTTCATTATGTTTGGGCTGAGTGTAAATGTCTTACAATTTTGAACATTTTTTAAATCTTGATTTATTCAAAAACGTAAGAATAAAAACCGTAAGAATCATACATTTTTTACTTCATATGTTAAAAAAAATGATACAAAATCGCTCGATATTGTATGAATTCTTACGTTTACAAGAAAAGTCACACAACCCGTCATATACACTACTATTCGGTCATTTTTTTTAAAATTAATTTTTTGTTAGAGATAAGAGCTAAAACTCGGTAAACAACTTCTTTATGTCTAGAAAATTCTATCTTGCCTTTTATTTTTTTCTCGCTGTGAAACGTATTCGGTCATTTTTTTAAAATTAATTTTTTGTTAGAGATAAGAGCTAAAACTCGGTAAACAACTTCTTTATGTCTAGAAAATTCTATCTTGCCTTTTATTTTTTTCTCGCTGTGAAACGTATTCGGTCATTTTTTTAAAATTAATTTTTTGTTAGAGATAAGAGCTAAAACTCGGTAAACAACTTCTTTATGTCTAGAAAATTCTATCTTGCCTTTTATTTTTTTCTCGCTGTGAAACGTATTCGGTCATTTTTTTAAAATTAATTTTTTGTTAGAGATAAGAGCTAAAACTCGGTAAACAACTTCTTTATGTCTAGAAAATTCTATCTTGCCTTTTATTTTTTCTCGCTGTGAAACGTATTCGGTCATTTTTTTAAAATTAATTTTTTGTTAGAGATAAGAGCTAAAACTCGGTAAACAACTTCTTTATGTCTAGAAAATTCTATCTTGCCTTTTATTTTTTTCTCGCTGTGAAACGTATTCGGTCATTTTTCTAAAATTAATTTTTTGTTAGAGATAAGAGCTAAAACTCGGTAAACAACTTCTTTATGTCTAGAAAATTCTATCTTGCCTTTTATTTTTTTCTCGCTGTGAAACGTATTCGGTCATTTTTTTAAAATTAATTTTTGTTAGAGATAAGAGCTAAAACTCGGTAAACAACTTCTTTATGTCTAGAAAATTCTATCTTGCCTTTTATTTTTTCTCGCTGTGAAACGTATTCGGTCATTTTTTTAAAATTAATTTTTTGCTAGAGATAAGAGCTAAAACTTTGCAGACAACTCCCCCATGTCTAGCAAATTTAACATTCGTCTCCCATTTTTATATATTTGGTTTAGAATGTTCGAAAATGCGTAATATGGTCATTAATATTAATTGAAAAGAACCTTGAATTAATTCAATCTGATCTCACAAAATATTTTAAATTACAAACTTTGTAGTTTGAATAAATAATTAGTATTAAACTCAAATTGTAATAAACAGAAATTCATCAAAAATGACAGCTCTCAATTTTTTGACATTTGTAAATTCTAAATTGAATGAGAAAAATGAAATAATACTAAGCATAATACAATATTCTAGATTTAATTATAATTAGGAAAAAGTTAGTTTTGAGAGTACTTTTCATAGGCATATAGAATGAAATCTTCTGAAAAATAATATCACATAAACTCATATTATTTTCTAATATATAACTATTTTATATAAAAATCAAATTCAATGATCTTAAAAGCGAAGGATAAACCTCAAAATTTACGAATATAATGAATGGGAATATAATTCTTATCTATCATAAAACCATATGAAATATCAATTTTTGCTTTACGCCTAATTTTTGACGACAATTAGCAAAAAATGTTAAATGTTAACACTCAGTCCATTTGAATATGAAAAATAAAATTGACTTTGATTAAATGTTTTTATTTATCATGCAATTCTTCTTGCGACCAAAGATTTGAATAAAATTTCAAAAAAATAAGATAGCTTAAAAAATAATATACGGTAGTGTTTACTAATAGATGAATAGTATATAAATTCTATTAAAATGGATTTGATCCAAAAAAATATATAAAATTTGATCAT
Source organism: Trichomonas vaginalis G3 (assembly GCF_026262505.1). Taxonomy (NCBI): domain Eukaryota; phylum Parabasalia; order Trichomonadida; family Trichomonadidae; genus Trichomonas; species Trichomonas vaginalis. Next base: position 35,301,480 of record NC_067206.1, on the reverse strand, counting down.
AAATAAAATCGTTTTAAATTACTTCTTCATTTAAATTATAACAATTATTTTTGGTTTTATATTGGGAATTTCTCGCATATGTTCGTACATGAGCAAATACTATACCTTTTGCGAATAAAGAATTTTTCATAAAAAAAATTTTTTAGGAATTAGCATATCAGCGTTTTGCGACATTGCCAAACGCCAGATTTTAACCCGACATATGAGCATAAGCTCGTATATTGGAATAAACTCGACTTATTCCATATTAAAGTTATTATAATAATAAGGCACTTAATGTGCAAATCTAATTGAATTAGAAAATGCACATTAAGTGCCTTTTATTGGAATATGTAATACCACATATGGAATATGAAATATGATTTGCGGAATACCACATATAGAATATGTAATCAAAATACAAAGATATTTTATATAACAATTAATTTTTTTATTTTTTCAGCAAGTGTGGATAAAAAAGGATTACAAACAAATTGAATAGTTCCTATGTCCTTTTTTTGTTTCAAAAAAATCAATAAATTAATGATTTGTCTCAAACAAATAAATTAATGAATTGCAATTGATTTGAGTTGCTATAGACATTATAAAAGGTTCAAAAGTTTATATAAACCTAGTAAATTAAAATAAAATTTTCATGAATTGAACATATTAGTTGGGTTCCGCTTTGGCAAACTTTCCTGTGAAATTTTTTGGGAAAAATGTTGATGGATATTTGGGAATAGTTTAGTCGGTTTTTGCATTTTTAAAATGTTAGTCACTTTCTCCTTCCAAAGTGAAAAAAATTGTTTAAAATATAAAAAGAATTTTTATTCGCATAGGCGACAAACAAGGATTTATAAATAAATAATGGGGCTTTGAGTATTGATCTGAATTGAATCAGATAATTAGCCGTAAAAAATCTTCTCATAACGATTTCTCATGCATGAAAGATGGCTATGAGTGGCGTTAATGAGGGCGTTTGATAATTGGAGTTGGACATAAAATTTGGAGATCTTAAATTTTGAGAATTTTGGTGCGATCTTACTGGTAAAAGCAAGAGTATGGAAGGAGATTGAACTGAGAAAAAAACTAGAGCATGCAAAAGAATCATGCTACAGCTTAGTTGAATGTCATTTATGCAAATAAAAATATCTTTTTCAAATTTCAAACAAATTTTTGCCACTTTTTGAAAGAAGATAAGGTAACAAACATTTTAAAATGCAAAACCTAGACTTAAACTATGCCGAAATGTTAGTCACCGTTACGGTTTTTTTCTTTGGGGGCTCGCAAGCTCGCCCCCAAAGAAAAAAACCGTAACGGTGACTAACATTTAGGAAAAATTTGAAAATTTTGGGAAAATTTTCGATGGTAAATTTTGGAAAATTTTATAATTTTTCCCAAAATGTTTATTTTATATATGCTAACAATATTATAAGTATAATTTCAAAATTTCTTTTTTTCACAAAAAAAATTGATAATTGAATGGAACAAATAGTTCATTTTTTTAGATGTTTTCTTCTAAATACTGGCGCTTATACTAGATAGAAACTTCTATCGGTATTCTCGGCGTAATACTTTCGCCTGAGTGATGCTATCTCGGACATAGTCAGAGATTAATCTTTCGACGAAATGGTAGAAATATTTCTTTTGAAATATTTTAGGGGCTCTGAGGCACAGCCAGAAGGTCTCCGCCATTTCAACCGTACCTAGAAAATTAATCTCAATATATTATGTTGGGTCGTCGCAGTGATTCACTGTTAATCATCACTTTAGCGTTGCTTCGCCAGCTTTAGAATGTATCTAAAAAAGTAGTAATTAATAAAATCTGTAATTATGGAATATTTTACAGGCGTGAAGAATGTAAAAAAGTTCTAAAATTACGATTCTCGAACTTATTATTATTTTTGATTGGAATACTATTTTAATATTTCAATCAAAAATAATAATAAGTTCGAGAATCTAATTTTTACTTATGCACCAGTTAAACTTTTATTTTTTAAATAAACTATTTCTATTAAAAGATTTTAAACGTTTTTTTTAATTCTTCACAGTTTCTTAATTTCGAGTTTAAAATGATATATACTAGAATATATAGATATGATTAAATTGTATGAAAGATTTTAAACGTTTTTTAATTCTTCACAGTTTCTTAATTTCAAGTTTAAAATGATATATATTAGGATATCTAGATATGATTAAATTGATTGGGTTTCATTATTTATTAATTTTGAACTCTATTTCAAATTTGATAAGATTTTTATATCTTTTAATCACTTCATTTATCAACATGGATGAACCATGCGATGAAGATATCATCACCAAGATAAAAGAATCCAGAAGGGCGAACATTGTTGTTACTGTTACACCTGAGAATTCCGACACAGATGAAGAGCCATTAAATGAAGAAGAGGCAAAAGAGATGACATTGACCAATCCAATGCCCAGGTTCTCGATTTCAATATTCATCAGGATGCATCCAAAGCTCCAGCTCCGATCATTGTGCAACTTCACATATGAACAGTTGGAATACCTCGCTGACATTATTGAATCCAACTGTGGAAGGGCCAGAAGAGGAAGGAAGGTCAAATTTTCAACAATCGAGTCTCTCTTCCTCACGCTCACATATTACTGCACATACTTGCCCTATTCAGCATTATGTCCGTTGCTACATATTTCCCAGTCATGCTATTCCAAATTAGTTACAAGAACTACCAATGTTGCATTTCCAATCTTTGCGAGCTATTTTCTTCCCAATCACTGTCCACCGTTAACTTCAATGAAGAACAAATTTACAAACTTCCCTGATGCTGTTGCAGCTGTAGACAGCACTACAATTCCTTTCAACATTCCTTCGGTAAAGGAAGAGAGGCTTTATAGTTGGGATGAAAAAAACCACTGCAACGGTATTAAGCTCCAAGTCCTCGTGTCACCAGATGGAAAAGCCATACATCAAAACGTTGAGTTTATGGCTGCAGTCCATGACAAGAAGATTTTCGATTTGTCAAAAGTCTCGGATTTTTTGACAGTAAAGCGAGGATTTGATGATTACCAATATCCTGTACTTGCCGACCGGGGCTATATTGGAATCCAGAAATATCACCTTACTGCCGTGGTGATGAAGAGAAGCCACGAAGAAGCAGACGTTGAACGCAACAACGCCATTGCCCAAGACAGGCAGATTGTCGAGCGTTTCTTTGCACGTTTCAAGTCATGCTGGTCCTGCATGAAAAATGGTTTTCGAGGTGAGCGCACATCACTTCCTCTGATCATATCAGGTTTAGTCGGTTTGACAAATTATAACATTGATGGATCACCCCTGAATGATAATGAAGAGTTACTCCTTTTCGAAGATTTTACACCAACAAAGGTTCTTCCTTCAAGCGATACCGTCGCTGCTGTTGTTGCACCCTCCATGAAACCATCAAAGCGGAACATCATTGCTGTCGCTCATCAAGCTGTCGATATCATACAGTCATCACAAGAGGCGAACTACCTTTACCCAATTAAAGGTGGTATTGTTGGTCTTCATAATATGGGAAATACGTGTCATTTGAACGTATGTTTACAGGTTCTGTTCTACATATCCGAAGTGAGAACAGAAGTTTTGAAGGTTGCCAATCAGTCCTCTCCCATCGTAACAGAGATGTCAAGTATCTTTACAAATTTGAATTCATTGAAGTCCAAAGGATTAGTCTTCGTTCCCCATGAACTTGCCACATTACTTGGTAACTCAACATATGAGGCACAAGATTGTGATGACACGATGACAAGATTGATCACAGATCTCGCAGAGCAAATACCAGGAATCGGTCAACTCTTCCGAATCACTTACCGTGATAGTGCCAACGAACAAACAAATTGCTACTCGATTCACACCAGAATTGGAGAACCAGATCTCGATCATGCCATTCAATATCATTTGTCAACTACAAGGAACACATCATGGCCACAATTCTTGACTTTCGACATTCAGAGAGAGTGGCAGAATGATTCGATTCATCAAGTCATCTTTGACTTCCCGAAAAAGTTGACACTCCCAACAGTCGAAAGGCAAAGATATCAATTGATTGCAATTGTTGCCTATTGCAATTTTCATTACGTGGTCTTTTTGCAAAAAAGTGCATATTGGATCATGATCAATGATGAAGTCGCATACTCTGTTCCATCAACAGATATCAATGCATTGAAGGGATGCTCAACTGCTGAGATGCCACCTTTATGGTACAAGACTCTCGAACACAAATGGCTCGCAAAGATGCTCATTTATCGAATGGTTCAATGAAGAAAATCCATAACATTCTCCTAAGATTTTTTTAATTTATCTCAATTAAAAATTTTATTATTACCTAAATTAATTTTGTAAACTATTTTTGAATAGTTTACAATTTATCCTAATGGGACCCATATGCGGGTTCAATTTCTGGTTTATCATCTAGATATATTATGAAAGCCACTCAAAGGGTGATTGATTTTAGGATGTTCTTAGAAGATTTTTCGTTCATTTATATTAATTTTGTATTCCCGATTTACATTCACTAGCAAATCAATGCATTTCACACTTTAAATGACAATTAAATTCTAAGACATTGCTAGAACTGCAATTTCCATAAAAAGTTTTAGTGTAAATTGCTTAAATAAATAATTATTTTCATTATTTTTCTCCAACAAGCTTGAAAATCAAACGAAAACTTTACAAAATACTTATTTACTCATTTGTAAATATAAATTTCTAACAATTTTTATCCTGAATTTAACATAATACTGTATTTCTAAAATTTGCACTAGTTCATTCCTAATTGATGCTCGGATTTCGGTATTCCATATGTGGTATTACATATTCCAATAAAAGGCACTTAATGTGCATTTTCTAATTCAATTAGATTTGCACATTAAGTGCCTTATTATTATAATAACTTTAATATGGAATAAGTCGAGTTTATTCCAATATACGAGCTTATGCTCATATGTCGGGTTAAAATCTGGCGTTTGGCAATGTCGCAAAACGCCGATATGCTAATTCCTAAAAAATTTTTTTATGAAAAAATTCTTTATTCGCAAAAGGTATAGTATTTGCTCATGTACGAACATATGCGAGAAATTCCCAATTCAAACATAACATAGATTGTAAATTTTGAAAACCTATCAAATCACTTTTTGATAAAAGCTATTGAATCTTGATTGGAAAAATTTTACTCAAGAAATATCAGTTTTATATAATTATTATAAGGAGTCATCAACATTTTTATCGATTGAATGCTTATTAATTTTTTGTTCATACAATTATTTTACAGAAACCAATTAATAAAATCATGAAGGTTCAATCATGTATCAGAATTGAAAAAATTCAAAATGTCAAATAACGTGCTATTGTCAAGAATATATTTTTTAAAATCTTCATTGCATATTAAAATAAAACTGTCTCAAAAAAAGTTCATTTTTTTGAATAAAAAATTTAGAAGACATCAGCAATTTTAATTAATCTACGGGTAATATGCACAATTTAAAATTTTCCATAAATTTTTTGTTATAATTTTAATTTTGGATTTTATAGTTAGTTAGACTAAGTTGGGTACTGTGGCACTGCGTTCCACCTTACCCAAGATAATGGTTTGACACTTTACGAAACCAGTAACGTATATTTTACAACACAACCATAACACCAACTTAACCTTAAATATTTACAAAACCATCTGACACATAAACGACTTCACTAACGAATTCACTAATGACTTCACTAAATAAAAAATAACCTTATTTTTATTTTTTTAAATTTTTATTTCATTACAAAGACATGTCCGACTACATTTACTATGATTCTTTCCCAGAACGTTTCCGTGAACTATTCAAAACTCAAGTAAAACAGAGAAACATGCATTTTAACAAAGACAGACCCATTGACGATGAAAGAAACCCTGAATATATTACAATCCCTTATGGCGCAAAGTTCATTGCATACATTCCTTATGGTCGCAGAGGAACGAAAACTATTTCAACAAAGAACAAAAATTATTTCTGGAGCGATGAAGAAAATTGCCTTATCTACATAAATGCATACTTAAATAAAGCTACATATTGTACAAAAGAAGGTTGGACTGGATTTGAGCTCTACATATACGACGACGATGGAAACAGACGTTGTGTATACCCATACGATAATATATACCATTGTTTTCATCAAGCATTAAACGAATACATAGTCAGTAAGGGTCTCATTCCTGCTGAGTAGAAATGTTATATTTTTGTTCTGTCATTTATAAAAAAATAAACTTAAAAATTAATGATATCACCACCCTCACACGTATGAAAACATAGCACAAAAATAAATTTAGGTGAAGAGGTGAGATCTCACCTCTTTTTTCACCTGTTTTTTCACCTTGTTGAATTCATTGCTTTATAACTCTCTTCCTTTCTCCAACTCTTCTAACTTCTTCCTAAGTTCAGCAATGTTGTCCTCATGAAGTTTAATCTTCCTTAATATACCTTCTTTATCTAATGGTTGCTTTATCTTTCTAAACTGAACTCTACCATCCTTCATAGTATGAACGTAAAAACCTTCTGGAATAGTTCCTGATTTAATGTATTCTACCAAAAACTTTTGTTTCATTGCTTCAGTGACTTTAGTCGTCATTTTACTCTAAATAAAATGTTCAAATAAAATAAAAATAACGTTATTTTTTCAGTAAGGAAACGCAGGAGTTTTACGATTTATTTGAGGAGTAGGTTCTGGTTTAAATGTTGGAGTCGGTTTAGGAGTTGACTTTTGAACAGGAGTTTGTACTTCCATAGGTTCAGGAGTCATTGAAGGTTTTGCTTGTGAAGGCGTTGGTTTTGGCGAAGGCGTTGGAGTTTGTTTAACTTCAGCTACTTCAGTATTATTTACAACATTTGCTTTATTTCTTTTCAACATCATAACTGCTCCTGCTGTAGCTAGCAAACCTAGTGGGAGACCATATTTTATATAAGGACTTGACCAAATGCTATTTTTGACAGGAGTTGGTGGAACACCTAACCTTGGTGAGACTGCTCTTTGCCATTGTGCAGCTCGTAAGAAATATTCAATAGGTGCTCCATAATCGTTTGGTAAAGTTTGTTTCATAGATGGTGAAGGTTCGCGAGAGCTTGATGAAGAACTCATTTATAAGCTTTAAAAATAAACGTTCATCCTTTATTCCTCACTGTCGTCCGTAGCTAAGTTATAGTCATCTAATCTTATTATGGGGATGCCATTAGCACGCACCTGAATGGCAAAGCAACAATCCCTCATAAATCCAATAAGTGGCTTTGGTACGTTTTCAGTTGCTAGTTCAATAGGTCCTTTAACAGACAATTTGTATGTTATTGGAGCAGTAGATGTTTGACCTTGCTGGAAGCAAAAGTCCACTTCTTTTGGAAAACCACATAAGAAATGTGTGTTGTCATAGCTATCCCATTTATGTTCCACACTACCATCATCCACCAATGACCTCATAACATCTTCATTAAATCCTATCATATCATTGTTTGTATTGCAAGTGTTCGCAACCATTTCATAAAATACAGGTCCATATGATTTTTCAGGTTCTGCAGGCATATTTCCATAAGCTCCCATGGAAAGCTGAAGATATTTAAACTTAAGGTTCTCAAAATTAACATAATAGTTGTCTTTCTTTCTAAATAGTGCCCAAATACTTTTAACATTAATAGGCGTATAAGCTGCTGTAAATGTTGCACTTGAACTATCTGTATTCTTTGAGAATGAACCGTCCATAGGAATCCAATCCATAACTTTAACAGGAAAACATAAAGCCTCGTTTGTATAATGTTCTACAAGTTCTGTATAAATGTTAGGGTCTAAAGAGAATGACTTTGGATGAATGAAACATTCATTAAAATCCATCTTTGTTCGAAATAGTTGCTGGGTTACAGTTGTAATAGTAACTGTTCCACTAGCTTCTACTGCCTTCGTTATCATAGTGAATGGTTCATTCCATGGAACAAATTTATTTGTCGGTGGATTTGAATCTGAAGCAAATGCAACTTTAAGAGTTGGATTGAAAGCAATGATATCATTTACAGATATAGATGTGCATTGTAAGGCGTCGCTACTGAACTTTACTTTAAGCTGAATGTTTCCTGCAAAAGCTGGAATAAATCGAATAGCTTCTAATGGAAGGAATTTTCTAACAGGAATTCTTAAACGAAGCTTAAAATCAAATGATTTTCCTGCTGTAATTGGACCACTAACAATTTGTCCTGTTCTGCATGTTCCCGAATGACTCCATACATCTTCATGTCGAGTCTTTGAGAAAACATCTACTTTCTTTATTTGTTCGGTAGTTTGTGAGTTTGAAGTTATATATGCTTCTTCTCTTGCGTTGTCTTGAGAATATACGATACGACCATTTGCAAGGATTTGATATCCAGCAACTGCATAGAAAGCGTCATCGAAACCAATCCAAAATCCTGGTGGGTTTGTTTTATTGGAACCTGAACCAATTTCTTTATCTACAATAAATTGACCTTCCATTTTATACGTAATGAATGTATTGTAAAGGTCCAACATATTTTCACCAGGAGGTGAGAGATTGAATGTTACCCATGTGTTATCTTTAGCAGTTCCAGGTTGTGATGGAATCTTTGCGTCAGAATATTTCTATTAGTGTCACCAATTTGAACTGCATTGTCTATGATATTGAAATATGAGCGAATCTGATGAATATGCTCTGCTGGAGTAAATTCGTTTAACTGTTCGTTCTGCATGTATTTACTTCGGATAAAAATATCTATTTACTTCATTATTCTCACTCTTCTTCTTGGCATTCGTGGTGGAAGTTGTTTCTTGACATTTTCAATGAACTGTACATTCTCTTTTGTCTCAACTTCTTTCACTGGCGGGTCAGGATTCTTTGACTCGGTTTGTTTTTCAATGAAATTCACGAACTTTGCAATAAGCTCTTGGTTCGTTATTGAAAGTACATCTGGCTTCTTTTCTTCTGGTTCTATTGACTTTTCAGTTTGAATAGAAGGCTTAACATGGGCTTCGTGGACTTCACCCTTGCCATACACCTTAATACTGTCGCTTTCTGCATTCGCTAATGGAACCTTTCTTTTTCTTACGTATATTTTACCATCTTTACTCTGACTTACGTAATAGAAAGGATGTTGTATTCCTCTTGCGTCATTTAATATAATAGACTCTCGCTCTGATTTTGACAAGCTCATTTTACATCGGTTAAAATTTTAATTTTGTTTTTTATCTGCAGTCAAATGACTCAGACAAGCCCTACGGACAAGACCCAAGGGGTCATAGATGTTGAAGCATTGAAGAAAGAAATTCGCGAGCAAATTTTATCCGAACTGAAGGAACAAAAACAAGAACAAAAGCCAGAGAGACCAAAGAGAAAACTTAGTGAAAAACAACTTGCTGCATTAGCTGCTGGAAGACAAAAGAACCCAAGACTACTGGCGAAAAAAGCTAGAGAAGAAGCTGAAGCAAAAGCTAAAGAAGCTGAAGCAAAGAAAGAGTAAATGGTTTATTTTTATCCGAATTAAATGTATAGACAAATACCTTTAACTGTTGCGTTCAGTAGTGAAAACCCTGACGTCAAAATAAAGGGGAACAGAGTAACGTTTAAGTTTCCAACAGACTGGATTGTGAACATAAATGAAGAGAAGTACATTGGCATAACATCTATGTATATAACACGTGCTTTCAGAAAGGTTGACTTTATACTTCAAGTCGAGATAGAAAATGACGAACAGTCTTTAAGCGCCCAAAACATTCACATATACAAATACTTTAAAGACGATACAACATTGCAACAATGTATGATTTCATTTAATGAGATGTTCGAGAAAAAGTTCAACATTGAAGTACAAACTTTACAGCCTTTACGTGAGTTTCTTGCACAACTGAAAGAAGAAGGTAGTCAGCCACAACTTATAGACTTTCATTATGAATTTAATGAAAATGAAGATGGAACACATGACTGTCAGTTTGTTGTATTCTCACCATTCAATGAAGTCGCTAAAGAGAAAGAAAATCCATTACGTATAAGATTTCAAATCTCTGAACCAAGTGATGATTTCAAGAATGTTTTCAATTATGATGCAATGCTTCCGAGGAAAAATGAATTTTCAAAGATTGTAACACCTGGCATTTGGGATAGAAAGCAAGCTATATTATATTCAAACTTAAGTAAGGGAGTTGAAAATGAGTTCATTGGTCATACAAGAACTTCACCACTTCCTAACCCTAAATACTATAAATTAACTGGCTTCAATCGTGAGTTTTGGATAGACATGTTCTCCACTCATGACCATAACTGCCCAGTGTTCTTACCTCCAGACCATAAGGACTGTCTCTACATTGAAGCACAACTCTTAAACTCTACCATCGCAGTATTGTAAATGACCACATGGGCTTCGCCCTTGCCGCTAGTTTTATTTTTATCACGAATGGTCTCACTGCTGACAAAAATAAATGACCTCATTATTTTTCTCATTCATGACCTCAGAACTTAAGATTTCTTATGAATGAAGTCTTAGTCTGAATAGAAAAGTTAAACTTCTCTTCAAATGCAGGTGTAGCAGACTTACATAAGTCGAATGCAATCTCTTGACCGTCATAAAGTGCTTTATATAACTTCATAACACTGAACTTAGAGTCTTTGTCAAATTTTCCTTGCGGAACCATTAAACCTTTATCTTCATCATAGAAACACTGAACAGAGTCAGGAAACATTTCATTAGCGGTTAAAGCAATAACATCTTGCTTCACGCCTTTCATTCTGCAGTGAAATGCAACTTCATTTAAATTATTCGTGAGTAAGTCTATGTAAGTCTTCTTTCCACAAAATATTGATTTGTATGCTAAACTTTGTTTATCTTTTGTGATTTCTGCAAAGTCGCTATGAAATTGACCAAGGTTTTTACCAATGAGAACTCTTCCATAACGTTTCTCAAACTCTTCAGCTAAACGAGGGATATCTTCATTGTAGAGATGCATACTGTCCGTATCGCTATAAAAGATGTCCATTCCTAAGTCCTCAGCAGTACAGAATACTTCGTTCATTATTCTCTTCGACATAGACAGAATGTTAACACCAAGTGGACAGAAGTTAAAGTGTCTGCAAATGCTTTTCGTTAGCTTGAAAATAGTTTTATCTGAACCATCCAAACCTTCGAACTTCACTATATGGTTGTAGTTTCTGATGGCATATCTTATAGCATCTTTGTCATTTACTATGGTTATTTTTGACTCAATAGGAGATAGAATAGTTTTGCCATAAATACTGTTCAGAATGAGCTTTATATTTTCTTGCAAAGGATTTCCTTCTTTCTTATACTTTAACCTTAACTCAAACAACTTCTTTACTTCATCTCTTATTCTAATATCTCTGTTTCCATCGTAATAGTATCCTTGCAACACTTCACATTTGACACCTTGATATTTTATGAGGTCTTGTAATGTTATATGGTCAACATACATGAGACAGCAAGAGTTTGAACTTCTGGGAACGTTAAGTTCTGGATTTAGTTCAGGGTCACAAACTATTAAAGGAAAGTGTCTATGTATTCCAATCTCTGTTATCTTAATGAGAACAAAGAAGCCAGATATAAACTTTTCACCAATAGGTTCCTTTTGGTCGTCATCGAATAAATGTCTCATGAGATACTCTGTGCTTAACATTTCTTTCTTCATAACCTTTGGAATACCTTCTAAAGTATAAAGTCTTGCTATAGCTGATGGATATAATGAAACAGCGTCGAAATCAGCAATGAGTTTCTTTTCGCTCTTTTGTTTCATGTTATCTGACAGCATACATCTTCCACCTTGAATACAGCGTGAAATAAATTCTCTTGGTTTATTTGAGAGGTCATATAAATTTCCATTCGGGAAGTACACTCTGTTCTCAAACAATTTGTTAGCAATAGAACAAATACTAACGTAGTCATATACGTTTAAATCAAATTCTTTCAATATATCATTGCGGAACTTAACAAAACCTTCTCTTAAAATTCTTACATCTTGTTTGCAATAGAATGTGCTATATTTTTCTAAGTCGAAGTGGTTCTCATCTATTCTGCAGTTTTCGATTAAATCTATGTTTTTCATGAACGTATCAATATCTTTTACAAACTTACATGCTTCAGAAATGACACCAGTTCTGTTGTCATTTGCTAACAAAGAGCTTGAATAATATTGATACGGAAATACTTCCTTTTCACCACACTGCAAATGAAACATTTCAGGAAATAGTTTAAGCTTCTTATTTATAACACTATAAGAGTCTTTTATAATAATTGCCCTTCCTTTATATAAGCCAGTTATTTGCATTGTTCGTGAACCTTTAATGATGGGAGTTCCTTTCACTTCTGTCATGTGTCTTAAGATGAAGTTTATGTCATAACTGAGGTTATGGAAATATATTAAACTCTTGTCAGGAAGTCGTTCCAAAAATTCTGTTGCACAGTTCTGACCCCAAATGCTTTCACTCACTGAACCATCTTCACTGTCATAACAGATGTTAAAAGCTTTATGAAAGCCGTCTGTGCTACACTCAAAGTCAGCAAAGAAAACGTGCTCAGGAATGAACTTGCACTTATTTTTATTTACTTCTTTTGACTCGGCTTTCTTCTTCAGTTGTACACAATACTTTGGAGCATATGTCAAATCTTTAAATGGTGCAAGGTTCTGTTTATATAAGTCAGTCGTATATGTGAAAAGTTCTCCATAAGAAATAGGTTCGAAATATTTGCACTCCCACAATGTTTTCATAACATCCCATAACGGTGTTGTTCTATCATAACGAACTACATATTTGTTCTCTCTCTTTGTATAAATCTTCATCTGTTTCTCAATGTTCATTCCACCACAAGCTTTGAAAATTTCTTTATAATTTATGATAAAATATGTTGTCATTGGTAATCTTTCATTTAGCATGTAGTGGTCTTCAACAAGAAGTAAGTCAATAGTTCGAACAGTTTCACATTCTTTTGGTATGTATCTCTTTATTTCATTATGTCTTGAGTCATTGAAGTAACCAATGGTAACATTAAATGCTATACCTGTTGCGTCAGAAATTTCTTGTACTTTACTTTGAGGAAAGTCTCTAACACGAATGACTTCTCTCATGTGGTCAATAGTTTCTTCATTTACTCCAGCCTGAATGCAAGCATAAACGAAGCAGTTATCTTCTGTCATAAGTGTTGCAGTTCTTTTGTTCAGTTCATTGAAGATTTGGTAGCGTTCAAGATTTATAGGTAATGTGCAAAGATACTTCCAGAACTGACCGCTTCTCTTCTTATAAAACTTCTTTTCACCATTATCTTTCCAAAAGCTTTCTATAAGTGCTGGGTTTCCTGTTTGCTTAAGAGCTTCCAAAATGGCTTTCTGGTCATTTGTCAGTGTGCTTTCATCTCTATATGGTCTCTTTTTTGGTTTGCCTTTCTTTACATCTGACATCGTTAAGCCTTCATATTCTGTTAAATCATACATCTTTATTTCGGTAAGATTCTTTATGTTTGTCAAGAAGAAGTCATAGTGCATTTCAACAATACCTGCAGCATTTGCTTCTATCTCTGATATAAAGTTCTCCTTCAAGAGCTGATGTAGTAATGTTCCAATATTATTGAGGTTTAACGTAGAACATTCATACTTTCCACCAAGTTTATAACATACCATCCATCTTTGTTGGGTGTTTATTTTAATTTTCTCTAAGAGTCTCATGAAAACCTTACCGAAATGTTTGTGTAAGTAGTCTCTGTTTGGTTCATCTAAAGCTTCGATGTTAAAGTCAATGAGTCTATTGCCTGTCTTAACATTCCTCTTCCTATTCTCTTCATCTTTCTTTAACCATCTCTCACCTTCTTTTGGTTTGTCGTCAATGGAACGAAGGACATCGTTAGCTTTGCGAACTTGTTCTATAGCACTCTTAAACATCTCTCTTCTCTGCTGTTTCAGTGTGTCGTCTCTTCTTCTTGTTTCACCAACGTTTGCATTTGTTATGTCAAACATTTCTCTTCTTACTTCATGAGGTACTGAACGTCTATGATATAAGTCAATAGCAACGTCATTTAAAGGAAATGCTCTTGCATGGACTTCGTCCTCGCCGCGTTGCGGCTTTATGAACTCATGAATTCTATCATAACTTATTGCACCATTATAGTCATTGAGGATGTCAGCGAGTGCTTTTTTGTTTGTTGTGTAATGCTTTGCAACATCTATATTAGCTTCTGTAAGAAGTTGTTTTATTTCCGAGTGTTCTAACTTAGACAACTTCCGATACATCTTTAGTAGGAAATAAAAAAAATATTTTTTGAAAAAATTAGATTAGATTTTTTTAAGTTATTTTTCAAAATAATTTAATATTTTTATTTTAATAAAACACATGCAAGATTGCAAGTTCTTTTCATACAATGCTCTCGCTACTGCCATCAAGAATGAGTTCAATAATGCTTCAAATGTTAATGTTATCTTTAACAAGAAGTTTGTGAAAGAATCTAAGTTTGGTCAGTATGTCAGACCATTAGCTATCGTCATTGACCGCAAACGTTATACTTCACAAGAGTTAGCAGTAGTTTTGAAACAAAAGAGTTTCTTCGTGAATGTCAAAGATACTCATTATACTGTTATAAAGAACTCTAACATTGACTTCTTCAGTATTGCTTTAAATCTTTCCGAACAGAAAGAATATAAGAAGGGTGAAACAAATGTGAAATATTATCCTTCATCTCTGAAGACAATAACGAACAAAGATGTTATACAGAAGCTCCTACCAAAGGTTGAAGAAGCTTCTATTGACATTGACGAAGGAAGTGAAATGGTTGAAGAAATAGACCCTGAAGCTATTTAAGCAAAAATATATTTTTGAAGAACTGAGGGTGTCACCACGTCACCATGTGTCACCAGGTTAATTAACTTCTCTTAAAATTACTGACAACATGACATTTAGACAACAGCAAAGGAGGAAGGCATTTATGAAATATTTTTGTATAAAATTCCAAACAGTCAGTCGTCATTGACTGACTGTAAAAAATAAATTCAAAGCATTGAACAAAAAAATTATTTTTTTTATTCTTCCTCTTTGAAGTTATCGAAATATTCTGTTATTTTTTCCTTCAGTAATGGTAAGTCTTCTTTGAATGTAAGTATTGTACAACCTTTAATATCATAGTGTGTTTGAGGTAACGTATCTTGAACTATTTGTTTCACATCTTCATTTGGGGTCATTGAAATCGGTAAGTTTTCACGATAGAACCAGTTTCTGTCAGATTTATATATTTTAGCTAAGTCATAAAAGCTCTTGTTGTTTCTTCTGACTAAATGCAACATAACCATGTCACCGTCTTCTTCTTTCTCCAACTCTTCAGTATATATCATATACCTATAACTCTTTTCCTTTCCTTTTGGTACTGAACGCGGTATTCTTTTCTGTATGCTTTTGTCTTTGGATTCAATGACTTCATCTTTTGCTTGAAGTTTCTTTTCCAACTCTCCACGTTCTGCTTTATATAGTTCATCTAACATCATGAAAATATAACAAGCATAACGAGGTGAAGCCCACATTGCTACAGCGTTTACTAAAAGTCTATGAACATAATAACCTTTCAAACCAGGAGCCAAATTCTTGCGATTTTCATACGGAATCTCTTTCCCCGGTTTTCCGAGGGAAGCAATCATATGAGGAAATTCTTCTAAAAGTTCTTTTGTCTGTTGGTTTTCAAACCAATGATATGCTTGTTTTGTAGAACAAAGAGCATTCATTATACTTTGCATTTGGTACATATCGTCTTTGACTGAACGAATGAGACGTAACTGTTTGTTATACTGTATGTATTCGTATTCTTCATTTATGGCTTCATGAACGATAGCAGTTGTTGTGTTCTCTGATGTTGACATTACTGTCTTTACATACAAGATAAAAATTTTTCTTAGAAAAAATTAGCGTTATTTTTCTAACTAATGAAATTCATGAAATTTGGTCATTTTTCAGCAAAAATAAATTTAGGTGAAGTGGTGAGATCTCACCTCTTTTTTCACCTCTTTTTTCACATCTTTTTTCACAAGCGTTTTACATGAATTGTACGATGTATATTTGAAATCCTAAACAATTTCGTAGCTTCTATTTCTTCTTTTAGTACATCGAATGTTTTAATCATGCCGAAAGTCTCTTTATATTTCTTCTTGACGTCAGACAGAAGGAAATCTTCTGCTGTTGGATAGTTTTTATTAAGAAATGTCAACATATCCATTTTATCTTCTGCTGGCTTTTCTGCTTCTTTCTTTAAGTCTGCATAGTCGTTTCGCATTCTTTCTATCTCTTTGACTGAGTAGTTATATTTTCTTATTGCTGCTTTACATTTTGAACATTGCGGATTCATTTTTGCGTTATACATTGAAACATTACCAGCTAAAACAACTAAAGCGTCAATTGCTCTCTTCATCTCAAACATAGCGGGTCTTATTTGTTCATTCCATACTTTACCTCTTCTATCTTTATCTCTTATCTGCCATACACATTTTGCAACTAATGAAACAAAGTTGTCGTATGTCTTAAACTCCACCGATTTATATATGTCAGAAATATTTTTATAAACCATGTCGCAATCTTTGTCCATAACTTTATGGTTGCAATGAAAACCAAGGAATTCATAATTTACTTTACGTATGAATTTCTTAATTTCTACTGAGTCAGTTGCTTTGACTTCAATTTCGTCGAATTCAGGAATAGTTAGTTTTTGCTGCTGAACTTCAGGTAGTTTAGGCAAATGGTCGATGAGGTCCTCCATTTCATAAAGATACTGTTCATTTGTTTCATCTTTCGCACTACAGTCTAAATTACTTGTTAAAAGTTCTTGCTTTATCTTCTGGATTTCTGTTTCAAAAGTATATGAAGAAGGAATAAAGCTTTTCATCTCTACCAACATTGACGTAGGATTCATGACTAACGAGTTTGGTGCTGTAGTTGTGGACAGAGTCCTGCCGTTCGTGGCTTGAATTGTTGTTGTGCCGATTGTTGAAATCATATCTTTTATACAAAATAAAAAAATAAATAAAAATAAAACTAACTTTATTTTTTCTATCTTAAGGAAATTCATGAAAATTCACGAGAAAGCTAAAGCAATCTGAGCCGCTAAGCGGCGAGGGTGAAAAAACAGGTGAGATCTCACCTCTTCACCTAAACATTATTTTTGCTGAATTCAGCAACAAAATGAACGAGGTCAGCATGTATGTAAATACCTTTGAATTCATTTATAACGCCCTTAGTAAGCTCATAAAATGCTTGTTTTGAGGTTGAGCCACTTTTGGCTCGACCGTATTCTTTCATCCAAAACTCAAGAATTTCCTGCATGAATTTTGTATAAAAACCAACCGTCTGAATTCCGGCGGTTGCTATATTCTTCACAAAATGCCTTATAATACTCTTCCCAGGACTTATTTTCCAACAACTTTCTAAAGTCTTTCCTAAACTGCTGACACATCTTTGTTGCATTAATGTAACCATCCTTGTCTCTACGTAAGACTTCAATACCGTTATAAGTGCCTTTTGTGAATGTTTCGCCATTAGATTTGTTCGTGAATGCTTTTGCTTCGACTGACATTTCTGTTCTTACATACAAAATAAAATAAATAAAACTAACTTTATTTTTTCTATCTTAAGGAAATTCATGAAAATTCGTGAGGGTGAAAAAACAGGTGAAAAAACAGGTGAAATCTCACCACTTCACCTAAAAATTATTTTTGGTGTAAATAAATGGTACCATTAATGATATCATGACTGTTCTCATTCATGTCTGATTTACATCTAATGAAAAAGTTTAGAAGAATTTTCTTATTCTTTCTGGCATATTTTTGTCTTTCCAGTACTCCCGCTCTAATGGTCCCAGATGTGTTGGCTTCGACTCTCTCAAGTTCTTAGATGGTATAACATCTTCAACGCCTCCTTCATATCTTACTTTATAAGTGTCATCGTTTATGTTGTAGCCAAGTATTTCAATAACCACTCCTCGCTTTGCTTCGTCAATGGTTTCAGCAAGTTTGCCATTACTACTTTCAACTAATTTATGACGAGGATAAAACGCAATAGAGTCGTCGGCAGCTTTTATAAGATATCCATTACCTTGCGTAGAGTCTACGATATAATAGTTTCTACTTAACCTTAAACGTTTCTTTGTCAACGGTTTGTCGTCAAGAACTACACGAACTTTTGTACCAGGAATGAGGGTAAATTGTGTTGAATTTCTGATATTTTGTGTTTGGCTTCGTTTCTTTTGTATATACTTTTCTTCTTGTTGTTGTGTCATTAAATTTGGTGTATGTCCTGTTGTAGAATGTGTTGAGGAATTATATACTTCGAGAAAATGTTTCATTGTTTCTTCGGTAAAGTCTCGCTCTTGATTTAAATCTCTAAGAGTCCTTATGAAGCGGTTTATGATGCCGAGTATGTTATGGTTATGGTCTTCAGTAGTGTAGTGAGTTATGTTATGCTTAATGAGAAATTCTGTGATTTCATTACTGAGGTATGCACTGTCTTGGTCTGATGTTAAAGTACTTGGGCTATGTTCTGCTACAAACTTTTGTAAAACTCTTAAAACTTCATGAGTTCCTTTATTTTTCATTATATACGCAAAAGCTTTGCGAGTGTTAACATTAATGAAGATGAGGAATGGTTTATGTCCTCCTTTTCTGCTTTGAATGAGAGTGTCAAATTGGTATGCGTCAGGAGTGTTGGAGTAAATTGGTAAAAAGTAGTCGTAGGGGTTTATTTTTGTTTGATGTACAACATTTTTGTCAAAAAACCTTTTCACTTCAGCTCTGTTAGTAAATCCCCAACTCTTTGCAGCTTCATTGAATTTCTTAAATGACCTCCATGGATGTTGTTCGAATACTTCTTTCAAGCTCATTTATGTAAAGTTAAAGATTTTATTCTAGGCTCAAGCGCGTTCATTGAACGCGGTACCATGCGAATACAGTCACAAATGGTGGCATGTAATCTTTACCCGAGCCTGTTGGATTTGTTGTGAAAGTGTGTGAATGATTTCCTGCGGTTCCACAGAAAATACCTGCGCCTGAATCTACTGGGTCACTTGAAATATCATATCTATTCATTCCCTGTCTATCTGAACCTGCTGCAAGATTTATAAAACCTCTTTTTGTTATTGAATGTGTATGATTACCTGTTGTGTTTGTCGTTCCTGTATGAGTGTGCGCAGGTAAGTTTGCTTCTTTAATTTTCTTCGAACCTCCTGTTTGCTTTGAATATCTAGCACAGTATAAGAATTTATCTACAATCTGCTTCCACGTACCAAAACCTAAAACTGTTTCTGGATTTGTTGAATTCATTGACGTATAAATAGAACCAACAGGATATAATGTTTGAAGTATTTCAGTCTTTAATGTTTGAAGCTCTGTTTTGTCTGCTTTCTTATCATATAAATCTTGAGCAGTGAATTTAACATTATTTTCATCATCCATGACATAAACATTTTTACAGCTAATTTCTTTCTTCGTTGTTATGTTTTCATTCGATGTTAAACCTTGTGGAAAGTTAGGAGGTTTATAATATAATGCATCCCCACCAGTTCCGCCAACCGTTCCTTCAATACTTTCTATAGCAACAGTTGAGAAGGAGTTATGTGTATGTTCTTTATCTGCTTTTTTATCTAACATTGCTGGTAGTTCGTATGCTTCAAAGTTTCTGACATGACCTTCAATATTAGTGCATTTGTTATTTAAGGAGTTTAGTGTATCTTTTACGCTTGTACTTGGATTCTCTAAAGGTGCACTTGAACCAAGGGTATAGTTCAATATTATGTCGTCTGCTCTAACAGTAGTGAAGGATTCATGTGTATGGTTCTTATCTGCTTTTTTATCTAATGTAGCTTGAAGTTCATTTATATCGGAGATATTGTGTTTATGAGATTTCAAAACTTTGTTCGTTGCGTCAAGTTCATCTTTGTCAGCTTTACTTTTAATAGCATCTTCAAAAGTTATTTTTGCCTTAACTCTCAAAGTAAATCTTGGTTCAACTAATACACCGTTAACAAAGAAGTATGAAGCATAAATTTCATTGTTATAACCAAATGCTTCTGGTGCTTTACCTGTGTCATACTGTACAGTACAGTGTATGTCATAACCTTTAGCACGAATGAATTTATATCTTCTTTCATTAACATCTTCAGTGCTTATTTGTTCATCCTGTGTTAAATATCCATGGTAGTCCGTTATAATCTGTTCGTCTGAACTTATATAATGAACATGGTTTTTATCTGCTTTTTCGGCTAATTTCTCTTCTATCTCATTTATTTCAAGTTCATGCCTACCACCACCTCCCGAAGAAGTATTTTTCTTCAGCTCTTGAAGAACGTCCACTTCGCCATCTTTGGTGTCAATAATGAGACTTTGAGTTAAAACCTTTCCTGTCTTAATGGATGTTTGTAAAACTTCTTCTTCACCGTGTTCAGGGTCATGGTCGTCATCATATCTTGCGAAATCAGAGATGTTGTCATACATTAAGCATATCTGTCTCAAAAGTTCTGCTATTTGAAACTGGAACGAAAGATATACAGAACTTTCATCATCTCCTAAAGTCAAGTCTGCTTTCTTAAGTATTTCTTGAATGTATGCAATGAGAACAGAGTACCTTGGAAAATATTCGAACAATATTTCATTAGCTGTTGGTTTTGGTGGTTCTTCTGGAGTTTCTGTTGTTTCAGTTCCTTCTGTAGGTTCTGTTGGAGTTTCTGCATCTCTTGACTTCAATGCTCTTGCTCTCAAAGACCTAAATGTTAGAGCACCAGGTTTTACAAAGGACTTTATAAATGCTTTAATAGTTCCTGGTAAGTTATTGTTAGCATTAAGTAAGTTCCTTATGCTTCCATCATGTACGTCCATAGCACTATGTAAAAAATCTATACTTTTCTTGTAGTCAGCAATAGACTGACTGTGATTTTTTAAAGATTTGTCAATACCTTTAAGCCAATCTTCATGCATGTCTGATACTGAGCCAAGAATATCACTTGCTTCCTTTAGTGTATTTTGTGCTTCTCGTAAAGTATCCAATCCCGTACGTGCATTGTTTGCTATACGTCTTACAGTATCTATTTGACTCCTTGTTTCTTGCATCCAACCAGATAAAGTTTTAATAGTATCCGAACCATTTGAAATGAAGTTCAAAGCATTTTTAACGTCATCTAAAACTTCTTCACCAAGTACTGCCCATATCTTTCCGATTTGGTATTGAAGAACTCCATATGAAGCAGCTGTTAAACCAGTATTTATAAGGTTCCATATCCATGATTTAGCAGTTTTTCCATCCTTTCCATCTTCACCATCCAAACCGTTTTCGCCTTGAGGTCCTTGTATTCCTTGTATTCCTTGTATTCCTTGTGGTCCTTGAGGTCCGGTGTCACCATTCTCTCCTTTCAGTTCATCTTTATGTTCGTTATAATATTCTAATGTCATAAGGTGTACATCATTACTGCTACCAATAACTCCTAATATTTGTTTCTCATTCATGACTAAATTCTTTAGGCATTTAATGTTGTCGTCAAATCGAAAGCTCTTTAACAATTCAATGAGAACATTCAGTACTTTCACTAATGAGGCATCTACTGTAGAATTTATATATTGCACCGTTCCATCATTTATGATAGGAACTTTACTTATTGTAATGAATGGGTCATAAGTGTTAAAAGTATCGAAATCAATGACTGTTTTAGTTTTTCCATCGTCAATGACTAAATCATTGCCTTCAATGGTTAAAGTTGAGTTTTCGTTTACTAGTTCATGTGCTTTTCTTGCTTCATTTGTTTCATACGCATATGCAGCAATAGTCATATTTTAATGAGAATAAAATGTTGTTCTATTTGCAAAGTACAGACCCAAACGAATACGGGACAGTAAAGCTACAAACAAACTTAGGACTTCAGAATGAAGCACTTGCTTTCAGAGTTGTTGACTTCAATACTATCGCAACTTTTGTCATAACAGATGAAACAGATTTCATAGAGATTGAAATAGATGACAAAAGAAGTGTTATAACATTTCCTAACAGAGCTGGGTATAGAATAGATAAAATTGCTGGAGTCATAAATACTCTCATAAATGAAGAAGCTATTGACAACATAGATGTCGAACTCTCTTCTGAGGGAACATTAAAGTTCAGCAGCGAGAAAGAGTTCAAGATAACACGAATGAGTCATAGAGTACAACTTCTTTTGGGTGCATACTATATGACATTTCCTTTGAAAAGTGTTGACAAAACGATTGAGATGAAATCTGTTCCATACGTATGTTATGGTAATTGTTTATACATTGAGTCTAAAATAGCTAATGTCACAGGCATTTCGGGAGTTAATAGTAAAGGTTCAGTAGAATATAAATCCTTCTGTTATGCAGTCAATTCAATGTTCATTCCAAACGTTCCTGTCATAGCAACTCATTTAGGTAAATGGGTTCGCATTAGTCCTCATAATTTGAAAGACATGCAATTCAGACTTGTTGACTTTCAAGGAGAGCCTGTAGAACTGAAGGCACCAGTGCGAATGACTGTTGAAGTTGACTTTTTAGAAAATATTAAATGCAACAGCTTACAAGAGAACTCAGAGCTAAAAATATAAAGTATGAATGTTATGTATTAGGTCATGAACTTTGGTTGTTGCTGTTTGATGAAACAAATGAGTTAGTTATGTCAGTCAAGAGAACAGAAAAATATTGTGTTAGTGAAAACTGCACCAAGTCAATAAGATTAGGTTTGCATTATGAAGATGAGTTCGATACTGTTGAAGAAGTTTTGGATAGATATTACAAATTGCTAACTTGAAATTTTTTGACTGACGGCGCAAAGCGCCAAGACCGAAGGTCCTGACTGCTTTAATTTACTAAAACATATTTCAAACAAAGTTTATATTCTGTTGAAAGTTTTGTATATTCATTCGAATATTTATACTTAAACTCAACTCCTGTAGTTCCTGGTGTTTCAATGATGCGGATGTTACCTATTTTCATGAATAGTGGAGTTTGACCACAGCATTCGATTTCAGGGTCGAGATAGTCAATGACACATTGTTTCCCTGTTATTCGTGATATAACATTTTCAAGGTCCTCCTTTGTTAGAATTATTTGGTTCTTGCTTATAAGATTTGTCAAAAGCTTCTTATCGTCTTTGAGTAAAATTGTTTGGTATAACTGAAGAAGGTAATGGTCTACGTTATCTGAAGGATTTGTTTGAACATTTGTGTAAGGGTTGTCGTTGGCTTCTCTTGAAAGAACTTGGTCCAGTGGTGGATACTCTAACTTAACATCTGATGTAGCGTTAGCGTTTGAAGCTGTGTTTAAATTCACGGATTTCAGCTCTGGTTCTTTTTCTTTCAAACACTCTGAACTATAGTTCTTTATGACAATATTGTTTGTCGTTCGTGAGTCAACATTTGATGTTGGTTCAATTGGAACATTAACGGCACCAGCTAAGATGGATTTGCTTCTCATTTCATATAGAATAAAAACCTTTTATATGTATGAAATGAACAATATACTCGACAAGGGTTTGAATGCAAAGCTAACGAATGAAAATATTGTTGAATTCACTGAGACAGGTGCTGTGTATAAAGATGTAGAACTACTGAACAAAAGAGCTAAGGGAAGAAGCAGGAACATGAACAAAGGGTGGAAGCCTATAAAAATTTATGTCAATGATGGCTCAGGAGGTTCAAACATAAAGTATGCAGAAAGTTATAGAGTTTATGCTCTCAAAGGTGAAAAGCCTTCATTTAAGAACAGCTATTCTAACGCATATCCTCAAAAGCTAACGGATGGGGAAGTGGATGATATGAATGACAGCAAAAATATTAACAGAAATGGCGACAGAGATGCATGGAATTTGTTTACCATCAGTCAATTGAAGGTTAAGCTTTAAAACAATGTTGGTCGTTCCCATGGAATATTTTTGACTTTAATGGTATTAGTCATGATATGAATCTCAAGGTATGAACGAGTAGAGATGAGAGACTTATATGCTTCCCAAATTTCTTCAAAAGGTAATGTTATACCTGACTGTTTCCAAATGAGTTCAATATCATAGCGTGAGAAACCTTGAAAGATAACGAAGTCAGTTATGAGACGTTTTATGTTTAAAGCTAAAAACCTCCATGTTTGCATAAGTATTGCTACAGTTAAGTGGTAATGTCTGACTTTAGTTATGATGTTAGCTAATGGTGAGTCAGGCTTTGAAACTAAACCTTTTCCGGCGAAGTCGTCGCAAACGAGCAGAGTGTTTGATGGATACTTTTTGAAGGGGTATTTTGAAAGTTTTGACAGAATGTAGTTTGTAAGTCGTTTCATATCGTATACTCCTGCGTATTGACGTAAGTGGTATTTGTCAATAATTCTTTCCATCTCTTCTGAAGTCTTTTGCATTCCTGACTGTATAAATTCAACGATAGCATAATATTTCCTCTTACGTCGAATGTAACGTTGAAGAAATTCAATGAGTTCACTGTCTGGAACTTTAACGACAGAGGCTTGAACTTTTGACATAAATGTTTTCGCTGTTGAGTCCATAGAGTCTGAAGTTGCTGATATAATGATTTGGTCATAGTAAGAGTCGTTTCCTAAACGCTCTGTTATGAGTATATGACGAATGAGGTTAAATGTCTTACCTGAACCCATCTTTCCACAATAGAAATACACACCATTTGAACAGAACTCATAATCTTTGCTGAAAGGAAGAATAAGAGAAGAGTTAAGTTTGTCTGTAGTTTCATTCATGTCTTCATCTACGTCATGTATTAAATGCTTCATTTTATCTCCATTAAAAATGCAAGTCAGAAATATTCAGAACATAGCACCGAGTCTAACTGACAAGAGTATAAAGATATACTATGAACACGTTATGATGAAACCTACCAAAATTCAAGAAAGTCAGTATACTTATGAATATCCAAGACACTGGGTAGAGTATGTAGGAGGTGAGAAAGCTATTGAAATCAGACAGGTTCGAAGTATTCCAGCAGGAAGAACAATATTATTGAAGAACTTTAATGTCTTGAGATATAATGATGAAACAAAGAAGCAAGATAGTTTTCCTGTTGCTGTGTATGTGAACCTAGACACAGGAGATGACATGAAAGTTTTTAACACAAAGCTTCAAACGGTAGTGAGAGAACAACTTACTGCGGAAGGACATCCATTACCTTCAGAAGTTACCATAGCATATAATTTTGAAACAAACTCAATAGATTTTAAAGTCGTCTCTGCAAAGAAGTCAGGATTTACATTTAATGAAGCAGATGTCTATTCGAATGAAAACTTCAAAGCTATTGCATGGTTAGATAATGACGATTGCTTTAAGAAAATCTTTAAATTCAGTGACTCAAAGATGTCAATAGATGACCTTCGTGGAATGTTACCATCGACGTTTACAGTAGAAGGTTCAGCAGGATTGCTTACAAGATTATCAATTGGTGGTATTTGGTCTCGTGAGAACATTGTTATAAAATCCAGTATAAGTGAATTTGCTGAAGAATCTATATTATGTCTTTCAAACCATATGTATTCGCCGCCAAAGCATTATAGTATAACAAACTTTGTCAGTAAGTTTAACATAAGACTTGTCGAACCTTCTTCAATGAAAGATGTTGTGCTACCTAAAGATGGAAAGGATGGACTCATTATTGAGATGATTTTAATAGCATATTAAATGAGCTTGTTCTTGAAGGTCATTCATGATGAAATAACTGTTGTAGAAGATGTTAGCAATTGTTCAGACATTTTGAAGCGTATAGATGATATAAGAAAGAAGTTAGATAGACCGCAAAGCGGTGAGGGCGAAGCCCGTGAGAATGTTTATGTTTCATTGACTTTCACCAGTAACGAGAACTTTTATGAGATAATATTGAAGAGAGATGATTTTAATATGGTGTAAATGGTAGCTTGGGCAGCTTTAGGCGCAATGGGAACAAAAGCATTAGCATTTGGAGCAAAAGCACTTGGAGCTTATGACGCAGTAAATAAAATGAGTGGAGGAAGGGTTTCGAAGACATTAGATGCAAATAAAGGGAAGATTGGAGGCTGGGTTGCAAAGAAGTTAAGATTAAATAAAATAGGGCTCATAAATAAAGCATCCAATTTGGTTGCGACTGAGTCAGAAAATGCTTTAGGAAAGGACGCTGAGTTTGCAAAACACGCAAAAGACTTTAATGACCAGATGAAAGGTGAAACAATGCATTTAAATAGATTCGATGGAACTAAAGAAAATGTTTCTTCTCCACCAGTAGTTCTTCCGTATGGTCCCTATGGAATGTATGGAAACCCTTATGAACGACCATTTGACCCATTGACTGGTGGAAGTAACTGGTATCATTACGGCCGAAGAAGAAAGCCAGTCAAGTTGGAGACAGACGTGAAGAAAGCAACTAAAAAGAAACCAAGGAAGAGAGTTATAAAGCAATGAATTCAACAAGGTGAAAAAACAGGTGAAAAAAGAGGTGAGATCTCACCACTTCACCTAAATTTATTTTTGTGCTATGTTTTCATACGTGTGAGGGTGGTGATATCATTTATTTTTAAGTTTATTTTTAAAATTATTTTTATTTTATTTTTATATAAATGACGAAAACTATTGAGATAACAAACTACAACGGTCATGAGTTCAAGAATTTGTTCTTCGTTCCTCGTGAAAATACATTCTATCAGATACGAGGGAGAAAGGGTAAAGTTAGTTTGAGCGTTTATGACTACAAGCATAATGGAAAGTTTATACAAGCAATAGATACAAACGGTAAACGTGTTTCATTAGCTTTGTCAAAACTTACTAACATTTATTTTGACAGTGACTTTGACCTATATGAAGAAGAAAGTGAGTCAGAAGAATATGAACTGTTGTGTGAAGCACAGCAATGGGAGGAGTTGCAATACTTTTGTAAGTGAGAACGTTTATTTTTTACATTAGTGAGGTGAAGTGATTGGCGGCTTTGTAAATATTTAAGGTTAAGTTAGTGTTGTCGTTTGTGTTGTAAAATATACGTTAACGGTTTTGTAAAGTGTCAAATTCACATATAATGGGTAAGGAGGCGCGCAGTGCCTCCGTACCCTTGATATGTGTATTAATTTCTTCATTTAATGGCTCTTCATCTGTGTCGGAATTCTCAGGTGTAACAGTAACAACAATGTTCGCCCTTCTGGATTCTTTTATCTTGGTGATGATATCTTCATCGCATGGTTCATCCATGTTGATAAATGAAGTGATTAAAAGATATAAAAATCTTATCAAATTTGAAATAGAGTTCAAAATTAATAAATAATGAAACCCAATCAATTTAATCATATCTAGATATCCTAATATATATCATTTTAAACTTGAAATTAAGAAACTGT
Organism: Trichomonas vaginalis G3; assembly: GCF_026262505.1. NCBI lineage: Eukaryota > Parabasalia > Trichomonadida > Trichomonadidae > Trichomonas > Trichomonas vaginalis. The sequence goes on along the minus strand of NC_067206.1, from coordinate 35,274,143 downwards.
GAAGAATTAAAAAACGTTTAAAATCTTTCATACAATTTAATCATATCTATATATTCTAGTATATATCATTTTAAACTCGAAATTAAGAAACTGTGAAGAATTAAAAAAACGTTTAAAATCTTTTAATAGAAATAGTTTATTTAAAAAATAAAAGTTTAACTGGTGCATAAGTAAAAATTAGATTCTCGAACTTATTATTATTTTTGATTGAAATATTAAAATAGTATTCCAATCAAAAATAATAATAAGTTCGAGAATCGTAATTTTAGAACTTTTTACATTCTTCACGCCTGTAAAATATTCCATAATTACAGATTTTATTAATTACTACTTTTTTAGATACATTCTAAAGCTGGCGAAGCAACGCTAAAGTGATGATTAACAGTGAATCACTGCGACGACCCAACATAATATATTGAGATTAATTTTCTAGGTACGGTTGAAATGGCGGAGACCTTCTGGCTGTGCCTCAGAGCCCCTAAAATATTTCAAAAGAAATATTTCTACCATTTCGTCGAAAGATTAATCTCTGACTATGTCCGAGATAGCATCACTCAGGCGAAAGTATTACGCCGAGAATACCGATAGAAGTTTCTATCTAGTATAAGCGCCAGTATTTAGAAGAAAACATCTAAAAAAATGAACTATTTGTTCCATTCAATTATCAATTTTTTTTGTGAAAAAAAGAAATTTTGAAATTATACTTATAATATTGTTAGCATATATAAAATAAACATTTTGGGAAAAATTATAAAATTTTCCAAAATTTACCATCGAAAATTTTCCCAAATATCCATCAACATTTTTCCCACAAAATTTCACAGGAAAGTTTGCCAAAGCGGAACCCAACTAATATGTTCAATTCATAAAAATTTTATTTTAATTTACTAGGTTTATATAAACTTTTGAACCTTTTATAATGTCTATAGCAACTCAAATCAATTAGGTCAGGTAAGTGGGGCTTCCAGGCGCGTTGCGCCCTCTAGCCCCGAAGATGTTTAGTATAAATGAAGTTTTTATTCGGAAAATTGTTAGTCTTCTGGTGTGAATTCGGAGGACTCTTCTTGGATAGAGTCTTGTATTTCCTCCTCCTCTTCTTCCTCCTCCATTGCTTCTGGGAAGAAGCCTTCTTCTGGGTCGAAAACATTATATAATGTGTAATTGAATGACACATTATATCTTTCTTTGAGTTCGCTCCTGACAAAGAACTTAGTTCCAGGAATACAGAAGACTTCTGTGCGTTGGAAAAGCTGATGTCCTGGAACGAATTTGGCAATTAGAGACTTCTTTTTTCCGAATTGTTCAGGAGTTTTCATGACGACAGTAACAACATCTCCATCTGCGAGGTCTTGTTGTTGTTCGGAAAGGTAAAGAGCAATGATATGAATGGTTGCTGCGTTGAATTCGAGAAAGTCGAATTCAAATTGTGTTGTCGTATAACATTCAAAACCATTTTGTACAGTTGTCTCCGAACTCGTCAGTGTATTCATCTTCGTCATATCCGTAACTAAAGACTTGGAATTCGGCAATTCTCGTGTCGAATGACCGTTGGATGTAACGAGGAAGATTTTGACGAACTTGGTATAAAGTTCTCAACATTATAAGCTTAGTAAATGTTGGAAAATACTGAACTAAGACATCGCTAAGCTCAATTGACTTGGAATTGTCTTAGTAAGTTCAATTGAACTAGTAATTGCTTTGTTCAGAACTTCACAGAACTGAGTATTGTATGTAGCGTCTGGTTGTGTGTTTTCTTCGGCGTCTTTGAGATATTTAGAGCAAATTTGTTGAAGAATTTCTCTTAATTCGCTGTTAGACTTTTTGGTGGTTATTCTAACCGCTGTGCCGGTTCTTGGAGGTTGTGGGGCTTTGGCTTTGGTTAGCGGTTGAGAATTGTTAATGTTTGAATTGTGGTTAACAGCGTTGGCTTCCATTAGATAAAAATGAACTGTTTTTTTCGGACCACTCATAGAAAAGTTTGAGATAAACCGTTTTCGTCAACGGAGACCCCCTCTATTTTTTTATTTTATTTAATAGTTACCGTTGGAAAAACGGTTTATCTCAAATATTGAATGAACTATAAACGTTTTTTGTTTTCTATATATACTTTTTTGTCCAACGGTAAAACTTTTTACACAACGGTTTTTGAGAGCCGTCGCCGTTGACTTTTTTGTAGAGCACTCAAAATAGTATAACTTTGTCCGGACAAGTAAGGGTCTATCCTCGCTACAGGAAAAGTTACAGGCGTTCCAAGAAAGTATACTTTGAGAAGCCTTTTTCCCCTTATAGAATGAGATAAGACGGTTATTTTACAAAACTGACAACACTTTGACCGAGTAGTTTTTTGAGCTGAACAAAAAGTGTCATATAAACATCTGTCAAAAACCGCTTTTTAACTTCACTTAAAATGCCACGTAAGCTACGTAAGAATATACGTAAGAGGAAGGGAGCATTGAAACATCCAATAGTAAAACTGACACCACAACAACAGTTGCAACAACAAATGATGAATGACCCCACTATGTTGCAACAAATGTCAAGCAACCCTATGCTTTTAAACCGAGTTATTGGTGCACAGAGTGGAGGTTTAAGAGCGGCACTTTTAGCGAAAATGGCAGGCTATGGTGGAGCTGCAGACGGAACAGCTTATAACCCTCAAAGTCAAATGAATTTGAGTTCACTCAAAAATCAAATAACAGATGTCAAAAAGTCAAACATAGACATACAGAAACAAATAAGTGAAAACGAAAAGAAACTAGAATATGACAGACAGACAAAGAAACTAAATGAGTTAAACGTAGAGAAAAAAGAAGAAAGAAGAACAACTGAAAGAACTAAGTACAGAGGAATATGCGAAAAAAGTGTCAGAAAAAGCAGCAGAAGTAGCAAAAATGGAACAAGATGTTATAAATTTGAAAAAACCATACTACTCAATATAAAGTACTGAAAGATGAAGAGATAAAACAAAAAGCCATGAAGACATATATGGATAGCGATGAGTATAAAAAGAAGTTGAAGCAAATGTAAAGGCAGAAAAACTTTTACAGTTGCAAAACCAAACCGTACAGTATGAAAACTTAGCACAAGAAAGTAAAAATAACGACGCAGCTATGCAAAAGGCAATGAAAAGCGCAGATATTATAAAAGCTAATAATGACTGGTTAGATGCCCAAGCCAACGCTAAAGCAGCCCAACTTATAGGGTCAATAAGGACAAAAATACAAGCGGATGAAGACAGTTCAAATGAAGCTTTAATGAATGCTGACTTTAAGAATGCCTTCGAAGCTCTTCATAGTAAGGTGAAACTAGTGAACGACTTCTCATCTGGAAAGAAACTGAAGTCTGAAGGTTTCGACAAAGAGTTAAGAGAAGTAGCACAAAATATGACGAAAATAACAGATGCAGCAACGAGACAGGCAGTTCAAAGTGCCTATGACGCCGTTAGAGCAACTGTTGTGGAAAGTCAAGAAAAAGAGTTACAACAGACCAAAACAGACCTAGTAAATGCTTTCTTAAGAACGAAAAGTCAGGTAGGACATTATGCTGCAGATGGAACATATGTGCCAGCTGGTGGAACTTATATACCACCAAACCCTCCAAGAGAAGCACCTGCACCAGGACTACCTAAAACATTTACATCGTCACATGGACACAGACACAGGCATGCACCAAAGCCAACACAACAACCAACAGTTCAAAATCCAGCACCACAACAACAACCAAAACCAACAGTTCAAAATCCAGCACAGCAACCAACAGTTCAAAACCCTGCACAGCAACCAACAGTTCAAAATCCAGCACCACAACCAAAACCAGCACAACAACCAACAGTTCAAAACCCTGCACAACAACAACCACAAACAGAGCAAGGACATAAAAGAAGTAGAGAAAAAGGAAACCAAGAATTCTTAAAAATGCTTAAGGAAGATTATGGTTACCCAGATACTCTTGACTTTAGTGACAGATATAAAGAAGCTATTAGAAAGTTCAAGGAAGGAAATACTGACCCGAACCTATTTAGCTTTATGGCTCAGCATCAAATCGGATATAATCTCAAACCTGGAAAATACAAGCTCGCTAAGGGATATGATTTAATAGCATATCATCCAAATGACATGAATGAATTTACTCCGAGATATTTGATGTCAGAGCTAAAATGATAATTCAACTCTCTTCATGAAACGCGTAAAAAATAGAGACGGAACGAAAGAAGAAAGGTTTATGAGTCCGGATGACTTAGATAGGGAACTTGTTAAAAACGGTCTCGGAATATATGAAATGCCAGCAGATGAGGTACAAGAAACTCCACAGGAAGAAGTTCAGATACAACCAGACATGGAAGAAATAGTTCAGCAACAACAGCTAGAAGAGCCTGAAGGAAACGAACAAGTCCCTCCTTTGGAAACTAACTTCACAGAACTAGATGAAGATTTGGAACAGCCGAAAAATCTTGACCCTCAACAAGAGTATGAGGTGAATATGGAATCTTTCCAAGAGTCTAAGAAAAATTCGGCTGACATAGTAGAAGAATATCGAAAAATGTTCACCGACATACAAAAGACTCCAACATCAGATGAAAATATTCAGCATAGAATGGAAGTACTGAAAGAAAATGTACGCAAATACAATAATCCTTTTTACTTACGACCATATAACGTTCAATCTTTGGCTGAACTCGGTGAAAATAAAAGGTTAAATTTCAACAAAACATATAGAAATGAAACATTGTTTAAAGTTCATTCAGAACCTAACCAATATGGAAACAAACCTACTTTTGTTTCTGCAGACTATGGAACTACAATGAGATGGGGTCATAAAGCTAATCCGGATAGGTGGTTCATAAACTTACAACCACAATTCCAAGAAGTTGTAGACGCAATGGAAGTGAATGGTGAACCAGATATAGCTGGTATTTTCAGCGCGGCTTTAATGCCATTGAAAGATATGAAACATGCAGATATTTTGGACCAGTATGAAATGAACATGGCTGATGGAAATATAACACCTGACGTTCTAGAACATTTATCTCAAAGAACTACACAGAACTATAGAGATGGTATATTTGGTGAAGAGTTTAGAAAGAAAGTTAGGGAGAGAGAAGGAAGAGAACCTATTGTACATGACCTTGCAAACGAAAGTTTGCAAAATGTCATAAAAACTTACTTTGCAGACAATGAACTGAGAATGGATGAATATTTAAGAAAACTCAAATGGACAGTACCAAATGAAATGTTAGTATTGAAAAACATGTTCCTTGACAAAATAAAACCAACTACAGAAATAAATGACGCAAGACTGAAACATTGGGTAAAAGCTTTCCCATTCACAAAAGATATTATTGGTAACATGGAAAGAAAACCAGAATGGCTACAAAAACATATATTTGGAAACGAGCTTATTCCATATGGACAAGCTCTGTTTGAAGAGCTTGAACCGGAAACTCAGGAAAGAGTCATGCAAACAATAAGCGAAGACTCAAATACAAACTATGACAAAATCTTTCTAGGATATAGGTTACCTGAGATGGGCGACCAGAGCCCAAAAGCAAAAAGGACATGGGAAATTTACAACATACTAGGTGAACATGAGGCAAAGATGCAACAACTTGAAGCAGAGGGCAAGTTACCAAAAGCGACACCAAAGAAGAAGAGAAGAGTAGAACAAAGTGAAAGTAGTGAAGAAGTAACTTCATCTAGTGAAAGTAGTGGCAATGAAGGAAAAAGAAGAGTTAAAAACTCAGTCAGGAAGAAAGTAAAGCTTGGTCCGAGTGGGTTCTATTATGACACATAAATCCAACTATTCTATATTTTTACCCATATGAAATGTACGCCGCTCAGAATATAACGCCAACAGTTTTGGATGCCATGAACGGAAATGTTTCCGAATGGTATAACGAATGCGACAATGCCATTAGAAGGTCAAAATAGTTCCTGGAACTTAAGAATATACAACTGCTGTTTCTTATGGAAACGTAGGTGAGTTTGGAGAAGGTTCTTCAACAACAGTAGATATTGCTTGCGACAGGTTTCATATTATTTCTATTGACAACTCATTCTTATACGTGGAACAAGACATTGAAATAAAACCTTCTGCCAAGTTTGTCTGACAAGAAAGGTTGCAATGGAATTTTCTATGTCGGATACCAATATGCTCCAGAAGTTTTCATGGGATATAAGATATATTCTAACTCTGACTTAGTTCAAACAGTAACATGGGCAAACTATGAATGGTTCGCTTTGAGAAACTCAGTACAACCACAAGCTAGAGAACAAACAGACCAGTATGCAACTATTGAGAAAATAAAGAAGACTTGACCCTAACGTTCCAGGAGTTTATGTTAACCTTTCTGGACAAACTGCAGCAGCAGTAACCAAAGTAAAACTGAAACTTAGAGTTCCTTTGTCATCTTTCCTCATCTTCAGGTTTTTAAGATACTTGCCAAACTGGCAGGAAAAATTTCTATCGAACTTACTCCAAGCAAAAATAACTTAGTCATTGCACCAACACAAGACCCATTCACTATTACAGATACAGCTGGTGGAGCTGCCAGCATACCATTTGGAAAATGGTGCAAAGAGAAAGTTGACTTAGACTTTGGTTTCTCAAACCTCAACACTGAAGTAAACTACTACTTCTCAGGAACAGCAGACAACAATACTGCTTGAGACGCAGTTAAGTTTACATGCGAAAAGCTTGAATGCAAGAGAATAGAAAGCAGACTTGCAGTCTATATGTTGGACCCAGATATTTCAAATGCTTTAGCTGCCAAATATATTGCAGTTCCACTTATGTTCCCTATACACCAAATATCTGTCAAAGACTTTGCAGGTGAAGTTGGAAACCAAAATCCAGGAGCCGCAGGTGCAAGAACAGATATTGCTTTAACAACTGCAATGAAACATGCAGATACTATGTTGGTACTGTTCAGACGAACTATAAATGACTATTCTTGTTTCTACAACCCTGGTATTAAATATCATATAAACATAGATGGCAAATATTATCCAAGAGAAGAATATTCTACAGTTGAGGATATGAGGTCATACAACTTGACATTAGATGCTATGAACTTTAACAACAACTTCACAACAACTATTAACCCTGAAATGCAAAGTTCTATTATGCCATATGTGAAAGTATGGACTCATACAGGAGGTCAAAAAAACTCAATATATAAATGGAGACCGTTCAAACTTTTGGCTTGGCATTCCATTTGCTGACTCAGAAGACTTTATGGGTGGTATTTCAACTGTTGGTACAGTTCAAATACCAATACTGGTGACAGAGACGGTCCAGATGAATTGAGAGCAAAGAAGTTTACAAAACCAATAGCACTTTTCACGGAAGATGCTCTTTTGAAGATTCGTTCGATGAAACCTGCTGGGGCTCCTCAGATTGGCATAACGACAGCTTCCATCGAGCAGATTTTGGCAGCAGGTTAGTAAGTTGTTCTTGAACTGACTTCTCTCCGTCAAATATTGACAGTACGCCAGTTTTGACATATATATTGTATTATAAACTTTCCTTTAGTAATATCGGTCAGTTTTGAAGTTATATTTTTGTCTGCTTCAAGAACTTTCACCATTTCAGTTATACAACTTTCTTTGCTTTATGAAAATATTTTGGTTCAGCAAATATTGCTATTCTATAACATTTTCCATTGTTTGTGTAAAGAACTATTCTGTCAATGTATTTGTATTGTTTGTGAGTATAAACTTTGTTCTGCTTCAATTCAATAAGATATCCGAATACGTCCATCTTTTTATTCTAAGTAAAATGTCATTTCCGAAAAATAGAAGCGTAAGTGTTTCAAAAGGTTTAATGCGGTGGCAGATGTGAAGTTAAATTCACCAACTCAAAAAACAGTCAAAGTGTTGTTGTCAATGTCAAAGACAGAGATGTTGAAGTGGGGAAACCATACGAAGACGAAGATGGTATAAAATGTTCCTGTAAAAGAACCAACATATCCTGAAGTTAACAGAGACTAAGTTCTGTTGCAGATATTCGAAACGATACAACAACTGAAAGACAAACTTCAAACTCAGGAGAAGATTTGTCAAGCTTTAAGTATAATGTTAAACTTGGTCGAACCAACCCTGTAAAAGTGAACTCATATGTCATTGCACCTCATGAAGTTTTGAAAGAACTATTGAAAACTTTTGACAGAGGCAGACGATATAAACATCAAAGAAATAGAACCCGACATTAGTTGCTGTGGTGTTTCATATAATGCATTGACAAGATATACGTTATGAAAGGAGGTGAAACGTTGAACTGAAATATAGTTTCCCAGACGTTATAAAATATTTGACGACCACAACATTTCATTAAAATTTATTTGCTAAGTAAATGGCAGAAGACATAATGGTTTATACTATTACGACTAAAAACCCTGAGTCATATAATTCTATAACAACAAACTTACAAAGTCCTCAAGGACGATATTGTAAACTAACCTTTAAAACACAATGACGACTAAAGCCTGTTTTGCTCTTTTGACACCAGAAGACTTTATTGTTGTGAATGGTAAAAAATACTCCTTTGAAGATACTTACTCAGATATACCACCAACAGGTTTTGTTGACTTATTTAATACTTTAAGTACGGGTGTAACATGTGCTGCAACTAGAGCAGGTTTCATTATGTTTGGATGTCCGACTGAGTTTACTATAAACGATATGAGCTATAATACAAAACTTATTTCTGGTTTTTACTACCAACAGTTTCCTATAACAGGAAAAGGTGTCATACAAGGAATGTCTATTCCATTGACATTAAGCACACCAATCTTATATATTGTTTCAAACTTAGGTTCAAAGTGTTATTCGAATGTCGACAGAAACTATTATGACCAAAAGATACTTATGCGTATAAACAATACTTTCTCTGCTGGTTTGCCTATTGTTCATTCGAATGCAGAATTTTCAACCTTAGTGAACTCAAACACTTTGGCAAGTATAACGTTGACATTAGTTGACGCAAACTTTGTTCCTGTAAAACTTTTATGTCCTATGTATTTGTCAATGACGGCAGAAAGTTTCGAATTGGAAGATGCAACTGGTGAAAGTATTGTATTACAAGAACAACTTCAACAACAAATAGCTCAAGAACAACAAATGCAACAAATGGAACAACAAAGTCAAGAATAAAAAAATATTTTTTTATTTTTATAAAAATGTACAGAATAGATGTTTCAGATTTTTATGACTTCCAAGCATTCAGAAATATGTGTCCATTTAGAGACTATAACAAAGCAGTCGAGAATTTGAAACGTTTAGTCATTTATGTTGACTCTGCCCCAGAATGTTATGTCATGAAAGAATGGGATGTTGTCTTTAACAAACCAAGAGCAACAATAGTGTCTGAACAAGAATGTAGACAGAAACTTAAGAAAATAAAAGTTGTACAAGTTGGAATGAAGATGTTAGATGCTTGGGATATCTTATTGTCAAAGTTAGAAGATTTTTCAGTTCGAGGTATAAAGTTCTATACACCTTCTCCAAACTTCTATTCTATCTTCACTGGATATAAATACGAACAAGTAGAATGGAAAGAAAATATTATAGAAGCTTGGTTAGACCATGTCAAAGAAATTATATGCAATGGAAACGAAAGAGTCTATGAGTATATCTTATGTTGGTTTGCAAATATCTTACAACATCCAAGTGCTAAAAATGAAACTGCTCTCATTATAATTGGAAAACAAGGAACAGGTAAGAACACATTCTTTACAGATATCTTATGCAAACTATTAGAAGGTTATTCGAACCCTAATATGACAAACTTAGAAAACATCTGCGGTAAATTTAACTCTTCAATTGAGAATATGAAACTTATAGTTTGCAATGAACTTCAAAGTATAGATACAACAAAAGTTTTGAACTCAGATGCTTTGAAGAGTCTTATAACAGACAAAGTTGGAGTTGTTGAAAGAAAGTATAAAGACCAAAGAGTTTGTGAAAATGTTGCAAACTTCATTATGGTTTCAAACAATGCTGTTCCGATGAAGTTAGAAAGTTCTGACAGAAGATATGTAGTTGTCAGAACGTCAGATTCTCATATGCAAGATACAGAATATTTTGACGACTTAGCAGAAACTTTGACATCTGACTTTTACAACCACTTGTTCTCATATTTCATGACATTAGATATTTCTAAGTTCAATCCAAGACAAATTCCACATACCGAAGAGAGACAAACATTGTTAGAAGCAAACAAGAGTGTATATGAACTGTTCATAGAAGAAAGCGACTTTGAGTGTTTAGATGAAAAGTCTTTATATGATGAATATAAACAATATTGTCAAGAATATGGTTATATGGCAGCTTCTAAACGTACATTCTTGGCAAATGTCAAAAGTCTTTTAGACGTACAGAATGGTGTATATACAAAGAAAAATTTTTCTGAGTAAATTTTAAAAAAAATATTTTTTTATCCGATAGAAAAGATGACGAAATTCATCTCGGTAAACAAGTACATGTCAGGACTTAAAGAAGAACTAGACCCATTCACATATTTGAATGTTTACTTCTACCATTTTGAAAAGTCTTCATTCAGCAAAGTTTGGAACATCGAACCAGTTAAGTTTGCTATTGTGACTAAAAATGGTGCGAAATTTGAAGACTTAGACATAGAAGGTTTGTTAACAGTCAAAGAAAGTTTTGACAGAAGGTTCTCAAACCTTAAAGAAGGCAAAGCATACAAACTTGTTATACCTTATGAACCAAAGAAGACAGACGACTATGAATATTATGAGTCTAAAGTTGTAGAAGTTCAAGGTAAATTGGGTAAAAAGATTTTAGAGTCTAAGCCAGTGTTTGCTCCTAAAGAGGAAGAGAACATTGACATTGACCCAGAAATGTTCTAAAAATAAAATTTTATTTTTACATGTCAAATTTCTTTTTCTCTGGAACTGGTTCAGGTTCTTTCTTCTCTTCTACTTTTTTCTCTTTCTTTTCTTTCTTCTTCTTCTCTGGTGAAGTTATGTCAAATTTCTCAGAACCATATTTCTGTAAAAGTTCTTTGTCCTTTAATAGCTCATCTATTCTGTTTTCTATTTCATCTTCAAGAACAGCGCATGTGTCTTCTTTGCATTCTAAGAACTTTTGTTGGACTTCATCTTTCCAATCGGCGTCATCTCTGTCAACAAGTCTGTCATTGACAAATTTTAAGACTGCTCTTTGTAATGTTTTATGGTTCTTGTCATATTCCCAGAAACAGAACTTTAGAACAAATTCACCTTTCTTGTTTACACTATGTAAGATTTTATGGTCGACAGATGTTTTGCTGTCAAAAAGTTTGTCTCGAATATAGATAGCGAAATCGCTAGACATTTTCTAAAAGATAAAAATTTTAATTTTTCTAAAAATATGTTAGAAAAAAAGTTTGCTGACATTGACAAGAAATTTGAGAATGTTTTAGACAAGAACAAGAGGAAGTTAGAAAATGCTCAGATAAAGCCTATACATGAAAAGTTCTTATTTGCTCAGAATGGTATAACAGGTCTAATTGCACCACCTGGGTCGGGTAAGACTTTCACTTATCTTAAAATGGCTGCACAACAACAAGAACTAGATGAGAAGAACCCATTCTATGAGTTAGTTGTTATTTGTTCGACTTCTGGTCAATTTGACCAAACCGTCAATTCGTTCAAAGATATTATAAAGAAGTCTAAGTTAGTATGTATAAAGGATACTGAGTTGTTAGATTGGATAAAGAAGTACCAAAGAAGAGTTTTGAAGTATAATGCTATAAATGAGTATATAAATTCTAAGTTCAAAGACCCTAATGAGGAAATGCAGAGAATATTAGAGAAGAAACACTTCAGAAACAAACAGAAAGAGATAGAATACATTTCGAAGAAATTGCAATCTTACGATTGGAAGACTTACCCTCATAGATGTCTTCTTATCTTAGATGATTTCGCCTCTCATCCTTTGTTAAAGAATAGAGAACAAGATATGTGTCGAATTCTTAAGAAGCTCAGACACTTTAACATCTCAGTTGTCATTTGTGTACAGACAGCAAAGAGTTTAAGTAAGGATGTTAAAAGAATACTTACTGACATAATACTTTTCCCCGGATTGTCCGAAGACGATTTCATGGAACTTATGAAAGAGTCCATGGCAGGTAAGTTTGACAGACATGAACTATGGGAGAAGTACAAAGTCATACAAGACCCTCATACTTCTTTCAGAATTCATATCTACGCAAACAAAGTTCAAATTGTAAAAAGTCAAGCTTGAAAAATCTAAGTGTTTAGTCTTAGTAAGATGGTAGCTTCTTAAAGCATATGCCGTCCTTGAGTTTTATGTACGTGAAGAGAAGTACAATGAATTCAATTACGAGTACAATTGCAATGACAACTAAGGCAACTATTTTTGTCTTTTGCCAGCAAGGGTACTTCTTCTCTTCCAATGGTTCGGCAGAACTATACTCACTCATGAGAAATGCCAAAACGGTTTAATAGAAAAAGTGTCATTTTTTTCATGTCCGAAGACTCGAAGGTGCAACACTTCCAAAATACCGACGAACTCAGAAGAGCAGCATGGCAGTATCTTCTTGACAACTTCTTTGAGTTCTCCAGGTACACCTTGGAAAATGCTGAAGAACTCCGACACAGAGAATTTGGAGAAATTGCACTCCAATACTACCTTGACAAACAAAGGGTAAATTAAGACTAAAAACTTAACGTTTAAAAAGTGACATTTTTATGAGCTCCGAGTCACCGAGAAAACTTGGTCAGATGTTAGCAGCTTACTTCCCTGAGGAGGATGGAAGCGTTACATACATCAGGTTCAAAAACAACGAACCTGGAATTGCGTACCAAATTCGCAATTACATGACCATGGAAGAGTACGAAAGGTTTCTACAAGAGAAACCAGCTCTAAACAACTCAGAAAAGAAAGAGTAAAAAGTTTAATTCGTAATTGTTTATTTTTTTACTTGTAGGGCAAGCTGCAAGAATGAAGTCGACTATCTCAGTCTTTGTCTTGACCAGTTGGACTGCTCTTGTAAGCACGTCTGTTTTGCGGTCTCCAGCTGGTGTCTGACCTTCGTAATTGCGCATGTTCTTGAGAGCTCCAACTGTAAATGGTTGTAGGATGAAGAGTCTCTCAGACTGCTTGAGGTAGTCTTCACGGTCACGAACCGAATCTGTGGTACGAGTCGAATCGGTCGATTTGAGGGAAGAGAGTGAGAGCCTGTCTTCTTCCATTGGGCAGTAGCATACTCTTTGCGTAAGCGGTTCAGACCTTCCTCGAACTCTTGGTCTCTCTTGGATTGAGATTGGAATTGTGGGGCAGGGTTTTGCATAAACATCCAAGGGTTGGGGCAGTAAGGCATAGGCTGAGGAGGGTAGTTCGGGAAGCCTTGTGGTGGGTAGTAACCTTGAGGTGGAAATTGGTAGTAATTCGGAGGTCCTTGTTGGAACTGAGGTGCAGGGGCTGGTGCTTTAGGTTCCTCTGGTTTGGGAATGGACTCGGTTGGTGGTACGTCGGACATTGTCTTGAAACAGTACAAATATTGTTCTGAAGCAGTGCAAGTCTTGTTCTGAAAAAGTACAAGTATTGTTCTGAAGCAGTGCAAGTATTGTTTTGAAAAAGTACAAGTATTGTTCTGAAACAGAAAATTTTTCTCACAAATTGAGAGCTTTTACGGGAAATTTGTTCTGAAAAAGTTCAAGTCTTGTTCTGAAAAAGTACAAGTATTGTTCTGAAACAGTACAAGTATTGTTCTGAAAAAGTACAAGACTAGTTCTGAAACAGTACAAGACTAGTTCTGAAACAGTACAAGGATTGTTCTGAAAAAGTACAAGACTAGTTCTGAAACAGAACAATGGACAACATCGAGCCATTAGATGAGGCAATTTACCTTATAGAGATAAATGAAGTTGTTAAGCAGTACTTGGGCAAGGACAAAGCCAACAAGTCCCTCGGCTTCTGGTTGTCTGGAAGAGGTGCGCTGAAAATCGAAATTGAAACCGGAATTGTCCTACAAATACCAGAAAACACTCCTGTAGACGACATAAAGGAGATGAAGAAAGAAGCTCTTCTCAAGTTCTTTGCAAAGCGCCCATGGATACAACTTCCAAACAGAGAGAGTCCAATTCCACGAATTATACAAATTCTCAGAGCACTGTTCCACTTCTCAGGACGGCCGTTCTTCATAACCTCAGAAGGCGACATCCAACCAATTCAGTAAACCTTAACGTTTAACTTCACTTTTTTTATGTTTTTACTCACACTCGTACTCACCTGGTATGAGTACAATTGTTTCAACTGTGAACCTTATGTAGAAGGAATGGATTGCGACTATCGCTTCGGTCGATGGATAATACGTGCTGGTTTTACAGACACTGGAAACTGTACTTCTGACAGATGTTGTTGCGACTGTCAGATAACTGAAATTACAGACCCACCTCCCCCAAGAACTCCAACACCAACACTCAAGTTACCAGAGTCTCATGTGAAGAAGAAGCCTTCTGGTAAGTTTCTTATAGCCATCTATATGGCACGTTTAGAGTAAAAACATTTTTTTCATTTTTTGAATGAAGCAAGTTAAATTCGTCCCACACCAAACTCAATGGACCGATGAAGAGTTTCAAGCTATGGTTGAAGGTGTTGAGAACGACATAGACGGCGAACTTGAAGGAGCTCAAACCACAATTGCAACCAAAATTGCACAAGTCAAAGAAGAGATAGCTCCACTTAAAGCTACCAAAGCTACTCTTGACCTCATGGATACTTACCGTTTAGATGTCAAGAGAGGAATAAGACAATTAAAATTAAAACTCTTAAATTACGAAGCTATACTCCAGAAGTTAGCAGAAATGAGAAGACTTTACCAGAGCTACTTACATGTAAGGGACTTACCTTCAAGCAGTCCGACCAAAGATGAATTTTCTGACATTGTCCCAATTTTGTCCGAAAGTCAGCTCAGATGTTTTGAACTGCTCCCAACATATCCAGAATATGAACGTTTGCCTGAACTCTTCCGCAATCTCAAAAAACGTTTTTTGGTTCTCATGTTCGAAACTTTTATCGGAAGAGACAACAAACGTTCAGAAGAAGAACAAGATATTATTTTAAACTTGTTGTATGACATAACTGTCATAACAAGCTTTTTGAAGTAAAACCGCCATTCTCAAACCACTTCATTTTTTCGATGTCCGAACAAGCACCGAAGCCGAACACAATGGCAGATGTCCTTTCAAGGTTGCCAGACAAGCGCCCAATTCAAATTCAAATTGCCCAATTGAAAGCTCATCTGACAAACACCATTAAGACTCTCCAAAGTAGTCTTATGACAGAGATGACCAATCTCAAAGCCGATGTCCTCATGAACCAAGCTTCCAATGAGAAATGCCTGAACGATTTCTCAGAATCGTTGCGCAATTACGAGAGAGAGAACCGAGACCTTGCCAGACTCATCTACCGTTTCTTCGAAGAGATAGACGCCATCTGGAAGGTACTCGGAAAGGACAGAACATGCAACACCGTACTTCGTGAGTACCAAATTGAAGAAGGAATTGTCGAAGAAGAAGAGGAAGAAGAGAAACACGAAGAAGTTCCTGAAGCCGCTACATGGGCAACCCTTGTTGCCGATGACGGTTACGAAATTTCCCAACCCTACCCATACCAAATCCGCAACAAGGAGACAGGCAAGGTTCTTACCCCAGTCCTCAACAACTTGGGACACTTGAACCTTAACCTTCGGAATCGCGGTTCAATCTCCATGGGCAAGCTTGTCGCAATTCAATGGGTTCCAAATCCAGACAAGAAGACGAAGGTCAGACACATTGACGGTGACAAGCTCAACAACCGTAAGGAGAACCTCGAGTGGTTCTAAGAGTAAAAAAAATTATTTTAGGGGGAAACCCCAAGTAAATTTAAGTTTTTATTTTTGGTATTCGTACCAATCTTGGAATGTGAAGACCACATCCCAACCTCTGTACGTGAGTCTTGGGTCCACGTCTAAGACCCTTCTGTAGCAATTCCAAGCCCGAGCAAATTCAATTGTCAACCACTCGTCTCCTCTGTAGTCTTCAATCCATTCTTTGAAGAGACGGTCGAGTTCGGGCTTGGAATATCTCTTGCCTGGGTCCGAGACCAACATTTGGTTGAACTGGACGAAGCGCTCAGGGATGTACGCCATTAAAAAAATGTCACTTTTTAAAAAATAAATTTTTTATTTCATGCAATGTTTAACTATTTCACCATCTTCTTTAACACCCCAGTACTTACGCTTGGAGAGGACATGAACTTCGGTGAAAATTTTGTCCAAT
The DNA here is from genome assembly GCF_026262505.1 of Trichomonas vaginalis G3. Taxonomy (NCBI): domain Eukaryota; phylum Parabasalia; order Trichomonadida; family Trichomonadidae; genus Trichomonas; species Trichomonas vaginalis. Next base: position 35,257,858 of record NC_067206.1, on the reverse strand, counting down.
TTGAATTGACCCATCTTTTCACCGACCATTCCCATTTCAATGAGTTTGTTGTATCCTTCTTCGTTCGTCATGAGTGCGTCAATGTTCTCATAGTAAACCTTGACTTTGGATTTGACTTCGGAGAAGAATTTGTTGTACTCGTCAAGGACTGCTTTTGCGAACTGAGGGTAAGACCAATGTTCGACAATAGGTTTTAATGTGGTTACTAAGCCACTTTGACCTTGAGTGAATTCGTACTTCAAAACAAAAGGAGAAAACCTTTCAACAAAGTTGTCGACCTTCTCATAATGTTTACTCTTCATCTCTTGAGGTTTCTTAATGGAATATCCCCATGTCGAATTCATAAGCAATTTGAGTGTCATTGCAAGTTTGGGGTTTGAAGCTTTCCTAATATCATACAGTTGTTGTATGACTTTTCCAACTGTATAGTTCCTTCCCGGGAACTCACCATCTTCGTTTGGAATTCCAGTCGGAATATATTGGACAAACCTCATGTATGCAGCGTTAAGGTCGACATAGTATATCTTTTCATCTGAGTCGAACTTGTCGCAACCAATTGGTCCAGTTTGTGGAAATTCAAGTGAGTCTCTTATCTTCTGAGAAACTTCTCCTGTTATCTCATAAACATCGTCGAAGCAACCTGTTTCATATAAAACCTTCTGACCTAACTCAGATGCTCTCCAATACAATTTGACGTCAATTGGATGTCTCAATGGAAGTTTGTTTATAGCATCTTGAAGTTCTTGCAACCTCATTGGAAGTTCTTCTGGTTCAGGTTGGTATCCGAACATACCCCCTTGTGGAACTGTGTACTTCTTTTGTACTAGAACTTTGTCTGGAACAACTTTTGGTCTTGCTAACAATGAAAAGTTTGTTTCGTCTTTTGGTACAAAAGTTTCTGTCAGCTTGTCATCTGGAATTGGTTCCAACAAACCTTTCTCGAAAAGAATGTTTACAGCTCTGACAATGTTGCACTTACTTTTACCAAAGAATGGGTTTGTAAGACTTTCGTTCAACATGAAGTGGTTGTGGACAATCTTCAACCATGGTAAGTCTTTGTCAACAACATAGTCGTCATGTGAAGAACCTTTAGCTGTAGGTATGTTGACTCGGATATTGACATTTGCCAACGGTGCAATTTTTGCCAATTGACCTCTGAGAATGTACCTTGTCTTCACACATGACTCAAGATACTTCATCTTCTCATCTGTAACAAGACCAGAGTTCCTGAGACATGTAAGAATACAAGGTTCATTGACAATTGTTTCAATTGAATTGTAAATTCCATACCTTGTCAAGTCAATGTCAGACTTATTTATGAAGGGGAAGTATCCAGCATGTTGTCTGACTGCTTGAGGGTTAGGTTGGTACCATTCGAACTTGACACTTGCAATTCCTTCAATTGCATTCAAAATGTCTGAGTCGGAGTCAACCATTTGTTCTCTCTTTGTAGTCTTGAAAGCGTCAAGAAGTTTTGCGGCTGTTTGTTCATTGCCATGTGCATAGTAAATGTGACCATCCAAATCTGTTATGGTCAATCTGAGATTGTGTCCTTTCTTATTTCCGTCTTGAATTGCAGCAAGTACTCCCATGAAGCCTTCTTTGTTCTTTCCTTCGTCAAAGTTTACTGTAAAGGTTCGACCAGATGTAATTTGACTTCTAACTTCACGATACTTTTCATATGCATATCTTGTTCTTTCCATGGGAGCATGTGCGTCTTCACCTTTTCCTTTTTTCCTTCTCAAAGGATGCAATTGTTCGTCATGTTTCCAGTAGAATCTGGCAAAGCCGTCGTGTCCTTCAACTTGAGGTTCACTAACATCGAAAGGCATGTCCATAAGACGTTCTTCTTCTAACCTCTCTAGTCTGTTTGGATAATTGGCACGTGCTGTTTCCAAATCCATTTCGTAGCGAAGACCAGACAATTTGTCATAGACTTTTATGGGTCTTCCCTTCCTATATTTAAAATTCTTCGAAACTCTCCAACCATATCTTTGTAACTCTGCTTTTATTCTAGCAGACTTTCTATCCATTCTATATGGGGGCATTTTTATAAAAATAAAAAAATATTTTTTTCTTTACTTTACATAACCGCCTGCTGCCATAAGTCTTTGACGCCAACCCATACCAGCTAATGAAGGTTGACTTGGTTTAGTTTGGAAACTAAACTTTGGTTTTGGTTTATCTTCAGTTTTTGGTTTTTCTTCTTCTATCGGTTTTTCGTCACTTTTCGGTTCCTCTGACTTTACTTCACTTGCAGGAACAGTTGTGTCGTCAACATCTTCATAAATATCATATGCCATTTGTTTTTGTTTTCCTTTCAACTTTTTGTGTTTGTTGTAAAGTTTAGAATATTTCGACTCTAAGTCAATGAGATGTTCTATAATGAACTGTTGGTCAGTGAAGTAAACTTTTCCATCTGTTGTCTCGAAAGCTCCTTCAGACTTCAATATTTTATTTGTGAGAGTCTGTTTCTTTTTTGAGATACTAGCCGTTCCATTTCTATGAAAAGTGACTTTATAGTTAGGGTTTGTATTTCCAGACCTGGCACTTTCTATTATTGAATTTTTCTCTTCATCTGTAAGTTCTTTGACAGGTTTTGACAATGGTTCTGAACTTTTTGTTTGTGGTGTCAAATCTACCGTTTCAACTTCTTCGGTCATTTCATCTCAGTAAAAAATTTTAGTTTGGTTTGTTTTCAACTGGTTGTTGTTGTGGAGGTGGGATGGTTCCTTTAATAATATCATTCAGTTTCACATGCTGAGCCTGACTATATGGTATCGGTTTAAATGCTGGAAGCCGACAAATCCATCTTGAACTCATTTGTCTCAATGCTGCATTGTTCATTTCATCTATTAAAAAACTTACATTCCCCACGTTTGAGGCGGTTGAGGTTGGTTATTGTTTACCCACTGTTGTGCATGGTTATATCCTCTGTTAAAGAATCTTTCACCTTGGTCCATATAGTGTCCTGCTTGGTTATAGTAGTCATTTGCTTTGTTATAATAGTTTCCTGCTTGTCTTCCTACATTGTCCATCCATCCTTGAACTTTTCCTCTTGTTTCAGGATTTGGAATAAGATTTGTTGCATCTCGTGCTACATCCCAACCTTTCTGTACAGTTTGTATAATAGGTTGTGCTTTCTCTTTAAGTATACCTAATGTACTCAAAATCTTCCTTCCAACTCCAAATGCACCTCTGGCTATTGTTCCCACTGCGGGTAAAAATCTGGATGCAACTCCTGCTAATGCGCCAAATAAACCCATTTCTTATAGGGTAAAAAATGACGAATCCAAACAAGGACCCCTATGTTTCTAAAGCGACAAAGAAAGCACTTATGATAAAAATCTTTAGTTCAACACCAAATGCTTGGTTTATGGATATCTTGGAAAACATTCCGAGAGTTAGAACAGATGGACCTCCATACTGGTTAATATTTGTTGGTCAAAACACAAGATACTGTGAAGCCATACCATTATGGTCCAAAAATATTTTAGATGTGAAAACTGCTTTGACAATATTCGTTGACAAATACCATCCAACAAAACTGACATCTGACTGTGAAAGTTCTTTCAAATCAGATGATGTAAAAAACTATCTGCGTTCAAAAAATGTAAACCAATATTTCATTGTCGACCAAAACCATTCTGCTCTTGGTGTCATTGACGGTTGTATAAAAATGTTAAGAGACTTAAACCAACCACAAGGTGGTGAAGCAAATGAAATGTCATATGACGACAAGTATAGACACTTCTCCATGGCAAAGATGAGACAAGTTTTAAATATTTACAATAACCGTAAACAAAAAGGTTTGGGAAACCACTCCCCCGAAGAAATGAAAAACAACCCTGACTTAGAGAAAGACTATATATTTAATAATTTAGTCAAAAGAGACAAACAAGAAAGAATGCCGGGCTTCAAACTTCAGAAAGGTGACAAAGTAAAAATAGAAATACCTAAACGCGACCCATATGAAAATACTATTGACTATGACAACAATGGGAACCCGACAGGTACTCACATTCGTGTTCGTAAAAATAGAAGAAAGTATACAAGAGAATATTATGAAGTTTTAGGCAAACATGGCAAAATGTACACACTGCAAGCAGAAGATAAAACTACTATTGTCAGACCTCGTTTCAAACTTGTCAAAGTTCAAGGTGGTATACTTTCAAAGACAGTTCCAACAAAATAAGACAACTCCTGACGAATATGCTAAAGAAGTTGAAAATGACGACTAAGCAATTCTATACCATGCGTAAACTGTCATGTAAGGTGGCATGTATTCTTTACTTTGTCCCGTTGTTTGCGTATATCCTGAAACGAAATGTGTATGGTTTCCTTCTCCCTGAGTGTCATCCAGTAACAATTTATAGCAAACTTAACGTCGTCTTTAACATCATATCCTTTACCTTTTGTCATTCCTGACCAATCCCAATATCTATGCTTATGCCAACCTGCTTGAGATGTACTTAAATCTATGTAATGACTGTGTGCAGGTAAATTTTCACCTGAAATCGTTTTACTTCCACCTGTTTCCTTTGAAGAGTTTGCACAATACAAAAACCTGTCGACTATTTGTTCCCATGCACCAACACCAAACATTACTTGAGGACCTCTTGCATCCATAGATGTATAAATAGAACCTACTGGGTTCATTAAATCAAACATATGAGATATTATAGGATTGTCTCTTTTGAACTTAAAATATAGTGCAACTATTTCAGGTTTCTTCTGGTTTGTGTCAGAATATTTTTTATAATATAATCTTATGTTTTCAGGGTAGGTAAAATCTTGACTATAATATTTATTTCTGTCATCTGTATAATAATATACTATTCTCGTTTTTTCTATTGCATTATATCTTTTATATCTATAATAATCTCAATATAATGTTAGCTTTTGTTCATCTACATGTGGTGTTCTGTCGTCATCTCCATAGTCATAATAATGTGGTGCCGGAGCTGGGTCAGGTAATATCATATCCACCATTTCATAAACTCTTAAATATTTCTTTTGTTCGTCTCCATATAAGTTTAAGTAGCAGTTGTTGTCTAATGGAACTTTAACTTGTGTACCATCATTCTTTTTTATAGCTTACATACATTTCATTGTTTTTTTCGGAATGAGTTTATACCGTGTACCATTTTTTAAGGACTGTACACTGCCATCTAAAATATTTATTTTCTTCATTGACAGAAAAGTCACCAACAATAGTTTCAATATTTTTTGTTCCTATCAAACTTTGGTATATTTCATTGACATATGTTTTATCTGCTTTATTTTCAAGGCTAACGTTTAAGTCTGTTATTTCAGAAGAATGTGTATGTCCAACGGCACTTTTCCTGTTTAAGGTTTCTTGTAAGTTTGTAATATTTGCAATAGTATGTGTATGTCCAACGTCACTTTTCCTGTTTAAGGTTTCTTGTAAGTTTGTAATATTTGCAATGGTATGTGTATGTCCAACGTCACTTTTCCTGTTTAAGGTTTCTTGTAAGTTTGTAATATCAGATATAGAATGTGTATGAGTCTTATCTGCTTTTGTCTCTAATGTTTCCTTAAGACTTGGATTTGGTTAATATAATGTATATGAGTCTTTTTAGAATATTCGTTTTCAGCTCTTGTCACTTCACTTGACATTTTATTGTTAACATATGTTTTGTCTGCTAGTTCAGGATGAGTATGTTCTTTTGTTGCATAAGCATTGTTAGCTCTTTCTTCTTCTTTTGCTATTGCATCGTCTACATATTTTTGTCAGCTTTGTTGTCAAACATCTGCTTTCAAAAGAAGTTCATTTATAGGTTTCTCGTTTAAAGTTCCTTTTGTTGGATTTATACAGACAGTATTGTTCTTATTGTCTTGAAATAGAAACTCATCTGTCATTGGGTTTATTGTCAGTTTTAAGTCACCCCTTTCAATGACTCAGATATCTTAGAATAGTTTGAAAAGTTTGTTGTGTTCTTATTTAGAGCTTGCATAATGAGTTGTCGGTTGTGTTGTATTTCTCTCATAGACGCTGTTTCATTTGACATTTTTATTATAGATAAAATATGCTTCCAGTAGAAAAAGAAAATTCTAGAGTTGCTACAACTAAACCATTAGATGAACTTTTACTAATGTCGGTCAAAAGTTTGAGACAGATACCGTAAAGCATGAAGGCTATCGTTTTGACTACCCATTAAGATGGTTAAGAGACCCATCCGTCACAAAAGCTATTGGCTTTCGTAGAATGAAGTTCATTTCAGAAGCCATACATGGTTTCTCATTTACGGTCGGTTTTGAAGTTCGATACTATAACAAAGAAAAACGTATGTATGAGAAATTGAACAAGGAAAACTTTTACAAGTTAATTTGCTTATAAACTTAGAACAACTCTTCAAGCTTTTCAAGAAAAAATAAACGATATCTATATTGAATATGCAAACCAGTTTAACATTGACGAAGGAGAATACCATCTCGATATTATTTATGACAGGAAAAATGCAACTGTTAAAATCAAAAAATAGAAGACCTTGGAGAAACGTTTATATTTTCTACAAAATATAACAACTTGGCATGGTATAGATTTATGAGGATGTTAAATCAGCCTGCAGCATATCCAGTACACCGGACTATTATGAAGTCGAAAACCTAATGGAACATATGAAAATATTTTCGACCCAGATGCTATTATTGTTCATGCTTCATTTTCTTGTGCGCAAACTCTTTCTTATGTCTGATGAATGACTTTTACGAAAAATCTACAAAGTTATATGAACCGCCGAGTGAAGTATTTCAGACTTTCAAGTATGGTTTACTACAGATGGAAGAAAAAAGAATAATTCCATTATACCATGCGTTTTACTTAGAACTTAGTTTCATATACAACTACTATCGAACGATAAAATATAATTTTTTAATACGGTTGAGGTGTTGGATTTGGTTGCCAACTAGACTGTGGTGCAGGTTCAGGCTGTTGTATAACAGGAGCTTGTTCTTCTGGTTCAGGGTCTTTAGGTATAATACCAACGAACTGACCTACTCTTTTACCAATATTTTTGACACCGTTCCATACTCCTCTTCCGACAGATTTTATTCCATTCCATATAACTCTTCCAACATTTCGAAAGAAGTTTCCTATCTTACTGAAGAAACCCATTTTACTATATGTAAAAATCTAATGTCCGCCTAGTCTCTTACGTTTCCTGTTGAGTTCCATAGCATTCTTTAACTGGAGCTCATACATTCTGTTTCTCCTCTGGTAGAAAACATATTCTGGGTCAACTCCTGTGTTCGCGTCATCTGCATAAAGTTGTTTATATCCCACTTCAGGGTTTGTATAAAACTCTTTCCATCTCATATTTGCATACCATGGTGGCAAACCTAACGCAGTGTCATTTGACATGGCAGTTTGCATTTGTACATCTGTTGGCACTTGACCATAGTTTGCCATTGCAGTTTGTATTCTAACTTCATTTGGAATATTCTCTGGGTTTGGTTGTCCAGGTTGCTGTGCATTCGCTAAGTTCTGTGCGTCCATTTAATATTAGATAAAAATATCTCTTACGAGTACATATACTGAACATTTGCAGGCATTGGTTCATCTTCATATTCTCTGTACTTTTCTGCCACGTCAAATAAATAAATGACACAATGGAAAAAACCTAAAACAAGTAGTCCTATTTCAAAACCACATTTACTTACTAATAAAATTTCTTTATTGTGACACTTTCTCCAGTTTATAGGACCTCTCTCATATTCTATCTTGTCATATATAAACTCATAGTCATGTATGTCCTCTAACCATCTCATAACGGTTTCCAAACCACTTTTATCGGATGTAAAGTAAAAGCATGGATGGTTATGTATAACGTCTAAAGTTTCTAAAGAGTCTCTCAAAGTCCAGTCTACTTGGTATTGAAAATCCCATGTGTTATAGAACGGCGGGTCCACTATAAGAAAACATTTCCTTGTCTTTATATTTTTCATACAACTCTGTCCAATGACATCTCACAAACTCTATACCCTCAATATATTTTTCTATGTTCTCTTTGAAAACATTTGTATAGTTAAGATATAAAACTTTTGACATAAGTGTTTCAATGTCATGAACTCTTATAGCACCACTATATAATAGTCTAGCAGATATACTATCCCAGTCTATATATTCTGCTTTTTTCAAAACCTCTCTCACAATATTTTTCTTATCTAATGGTATACGTTCCATCTCACCTATAGGTATCTTTTCTTTTAACTCTTTCAATATATTGTTTGTGTCTGGAATATGTTTGAGACGGTCCATATAGTTGTCGAAGTCATTGCATATAATCTTTGAGTCAGGAAATACGGTATGACATAAATGGGATATATAGAAACTTCCACCGAACAAATCTACAAATGTTAGACCATTCGGTAGTTTCTTAAGTTCTCTCAATATAATATCTTTACATCTACTCTTATTTCCAAAGAACGGTAACGGCGGTTTTGTAAAATTCATTTATATATAATAATAAAAATTTTTTACCCGAAAAGTGACAGACAAGTGACAAAACATGAAAACATATATAATTTGTGAAAAGTGACATTTAAAAAGTGACACCATTAATATGATGTAAATAACAACGGTTTTGGTTTTGTCACCGGCTGGTCGGCTGGGGTTCGGTCCTCCTCTTGGGTCTTGGGCAAAATTTCTTATGGGCTAGAGGGCGCAACGCGCCTGGAAGCCCCACTCACCTGACCTAAAGCATCATTCTCATTTATCGTATTCGATAAAAAGAAGTTTTGTGTTGTTTAATCAGTATTACAGAGAAATATGCCAAAGTTGAAATCTTATTTGATCTCAATATTGACTTGAGATTTACAAAATCACAATTTCATTGAGAAAAATTGTTCATCCTATCTTAGTATACGATGTTTTTCAATAATTAATTTTGTTAATTCTATTTATACAATACCTTCATTAAAACCGCATTAGATATAGGTGTTATATGATTAAGTTTTCATGAAACTTTATTCGTAGTGGGATAGAAGTGTGTTATAGTACGTAACTCAGTGAAAGAATTAGAAAATGCCACTTTTTTAAAAGACGTTAAGGAATCAAATGAGCTCGAAACAAGAAATTGGGAACTCGCATACAGAAGATATTTATTCGAATTGCATCAAGAGTTATATTTATGAAATTCGAAAACTAAAAGAAGATTTAAAAGTTTCAAAAACAGAGTGTGAAAGTCAGAAGAAAGCATCAGTCAAAATATCAGAAGAATTAATTAAGATCAAACATGAAAACGAAAGATATAAGAAAACAAATATCGAACTTACAAAAAATCTTGATCATCTTAAGAATATTCAAGAAGACATTTTCGAAAAAATCAAAACTTGAAATGAAACAAATGAATAACGAATTAACATCAAGTCAGAAAGAAGTCGAAAATCTTAAACGAAAGATATCAGAACTCAACGAAAGGAATCGAGAATTAATTTCATCACGTGAATATTACTCAATCAAACTCACAGAGTCGGAATCAGAATGTATTTCAACTTCGAAAACAGTTAACAGAATCGAATAAAACTTTCATCATTAAATTCAGAACTTTATCACTCAAATCAGAATACAACGAAATGAAAGAAAGTTCAGACAAACTTTATTCTATCAATCAAAAATTACAATCACAAGTTTCTTTCAACGAACATCGATATGCCGAACAAAGTTCATTCATCGAAGATCTTAAATATCGTGTTATTTCACTTGAAGAATCAATCACAGATCTAAACAACTTGAATCGATTGTTTGTGAACGCGATTCAACAATTTCAACATTACGTGATCAACTATCGAAAAGCGAAAATAAATGTCAATCTATCACAGATGCATTACAACATGCACAAGAACAATTAGAAACATCACGTGTATATGACAAAGAAATTGAAACACTTCGTTCACAACATAATTCATTATTGAAACGAGCCGAAGAAAGCAGAACAATGTTTGAGAACGATATGAAGAAGAACTTCAATATAAGAAAGAAGAATATACACAATCTATGATTAAACAAAGTTCCACTATTGAAGAATTACAAAATCAACTTATTTCAAGTCATCGCGATTTTGATCTTGCTATTGAACGTCAAAAGAAGTCAGCATCAGAAGCAGAAGAAGCACGAATATTTGCCGAAGACCTTGAACGATCATTCAATAATTTACAACGCACAGTTCTTCGAATTCAAGACAAAATTTCTTCACACAATTCACCAAATCCATCACCATCCAAAAGAGTTTCATTTCCTGGAACATCTATCATTATCACATATTCTGATTCTGATTCCAATCCTCAAGAAAATTAATTATTATTTTGTTATTTGTTTGTTTTGATAATTATTATGTTAAACTGTTTCGCAATATTTAAGTAATGTTTGCAAAACTATAGCTTACTTTTGATTTTTTGTTACTTGCATCTATGATGACTGATATTAATATTTGTGAAATATTTTTGACTTCATTAGATAATGTTGTGATTTCGGAATAAATTTTGTCGTTCATCTTATAATTCATGGACCTTACATGTTTTTAATGGTGGAGAATAGAGGATAGACTATACTCAGAAAAATTAATCTTAACAAAATTAGAAAAATCAAATATTTCTGAATTTCATTCTTATTTTATTGATAGCAAAGGTTCAAAGAAGGGAATTGAAATATGAATAATATACTTTCCTTCTTTATATTTGACTTGTTGTTTGATAACTGTTTCTCGATGTCGAGAATTGAAAGGAATTAAACAATTGTGAGTTGAAAAATATGAAAATAAATGATAAGATGTAATAGAATCAATATTGAATGTATGTATGTGAGATTTTTCATAATATGTTAAATTATCAATATGACAATTTTCTATTCTTAATGAATCAGGACTATTATTAATTAATGGTCCATTTCCAAAATTTCCAAAAATTGAACAATTTGAAATAGTCATTTTTCCATCACAACAAATGATACCATAACTTGTACATGATTGTGAATTATTTAGAATATTACTATTAATGAGATAATATGTTGGTGAATCATCACTATAATGCATAAGAACCCAATGATCGCAATGATTTTGACAAATTGAACAAAAATTGACTTTTCCAATTGAATTATGAGGTGATATTCCATATGCAGCGCCATTATATCCGACATTGTTATTACTAATATTTGAATAACTAATATTAATAATACCATACCTACAAAAAATAGTATCATATTCTTCTTCTTTTTTTCCACATGATGAAACACAACTTTCAAGAAAATAATTAAAATTTCCAGCGGATAACTCTGAATATGAATGTTGTCCATCATTTGATGCTTGTGAATATAATGAACAACATCGATGTTGAATAACTGAATTTTGACCTTTCACGTAAACAGAACCTCCAAAGTCACTCCTTTTGCAGTCATTGAATGAACATTCGGAATGTAATAATTTGATATCATCCGTTGTAATTGAAATAGCACCACTTGCAAGATCATGAAAAAAACTAAGTAAAACAAAACATTCGGAATTAGTAACAGAAATTGAACAATTAATACATGTTGTTGGATTTGTTTTGTTATTTTCACCAAATAATTCATACCATACGTTTTTTGGAATATTTTCAAAATGATGAAAGTGATAATCTCTCCGAAGAGAGAAAATCACTGAAACGTGACATTAAAAAAATTCCAACACTTTTTATTAATTTTTTTTTCTTTGATTCATATTTTTAGGGTTGTTAGATTCCCGACGATAGGTGTCTTGGAAGATTTTCCTGGTGTCATCATAGTGTCTTTAAATCAAAAATTTTATTTTGGAGTTAGTTTTATTGATTTTTCAATAAAAAACATTTCTAAAACAAGAAAATAAAACGATAAAATATTTATATTTTATATAAGGATCTTATATATTTAAAATAAATATCATTTTATTTTTTTCATTGGTGTCTGTCAAACCATAATACACTATTCAAAAATTCAATGTGTCTTGCGGTTTCAAAAGACACCTTCAAATTGAACGATAGCACAGACACTATTGAATTTTACCCATTTTATTTAGTTTTTACCCTTTTTATTTTTAAGAATTAATGACTGAAACACAAGATGAATATGAATCCAAATTTGAGGGATGGATTGATTGCAAACTTCCTCCCAAAAATATCCCTCGAAAAGTACCTCCCTTACCAAAATTCGAGGATACTAAATTCTCAACTAATAATAAATGTCGAGTATGTTTCAATATTGCTTATCTTCCAGATACAAGCGAAAAATCGAAAGAACGAAAAAGACTTTATTGTTATTGTTTAGCGATACATTACAATTTACTAACAAAAACATATATGCGCTGCATTTATCATCGAAAACCATCAGAATTTGATGAAGATCATCAGCATATATATCAAATACAATGTGAAAATAATCCATATACGAGAAGAGATTTAATAAAACAAGATAGAAAATTACTTTATGTTGTAAAATTTGTTGTGGATACCAACATGTCAATCAATATGGCCGCTTCAGGTGTACTAGAAGATTTCGCCCGACATGTCTACTCCACTTTCAAGGGAGTAATCAATTTTCAACTCAAGATCCCATATAGAAGAGACGAGATAAGGGATGGAATCATTACATTAGCCGACTTGGTAGCTCCAAAAATACACGTTGAGCTTGACAAGATGGGCTACTATTCGATAACAATTGATGCGGCATCACACGGAAGCCGGCATGGCTTTTTTGTGATGGCTAGCAATCCAGCAAAAATGAAGAACCATATCTTCATTGATACTATGATCGCTAATGGTTGGAATGCCAGGGATTACAATAATTTCTTTGAATGTTTTACCTTCCCAAAGGATTTCCTTTCTGCAATTGTTGCCGATGGATGCCCCGCCCAAGTTAAAGGGCTGTGCCACTGGAGGAGATGCGGAGCACTATATCCGGGTCTTCAAACCGTTTATATCCGATGTGTTGCGCATCTCCTCAACTTAGTGGTGAAGCATACGGCAGACAATTGTGCAGCTTTCGCAATGCAAATTAATTATTGCAAAGCGATAAGCAAGGAGTTATCGAAGCCGGACACGAGAAGGGCATTGAATATGAGGGTTATTCATGTTCCGGATCATCGCTGGATGTTTTTCTGGGATCTTCTGAAGTGGATAAAAGAAAAACACCCTAAAATTTATGAATTGTTCAATATGGATGATCCACCGGAATCTGTTCAGATCTTAAGGGATATGGGAATTGATTTCAAGGATGGACTTCCACAATGGTTGTTAAATTTCGAAGAGATTCTTTTACCAATCAAGAAACTCTTGAATTATGCAGAGAGTGACGTTGGCTGCTTCTGCTACATCTATCCAATGTTTCAATCGACGATTGAGCAGTTGACCGGAATTGCAAATCGTCCTGAATTATCAAGTTCGTCAAAGCGCATTGCAGATGCATTAATCGCCAACATGAATGAAGTTTTTGACAAACAGGGCAACTACGCTTTGATGAAATTTGCCTTTGGTCTAACTCCATGGGGCCGGTCAGTCATCCGCGCAGAATTGAACATGCATACTGAGTACAAGCCAGACGTTTCACTCTTCTTCCAAGAACCAATACCTATCAATGCTGAACTTGAAATCCCTCCAAGGAGCTACACCCCTGATCATTTGGATGAAGTGGCAGAGGATCAATTGGACAGAAATCTAGATATAGAAGAGCCCGAGATTGAGAACGAAGCAATTGAAGGTGATGGCCAAGTAGATGCAGAAGACATTGCTCAGGATGAAGAAGTTGAAGAGAATGAACCAAGGAGGAGACTAGGCAGGAACCTTGGTGAATGGGCGTCTCTGTCAATGCAAGAAGTGGAAGAGTACAGCTTCAACGATTTTATGATCGAGATGCTTTCGAGACGTGCAGAAGCAGAAGCGAGGTTCTACAAGAGAAGTTCGGCCAAGAGCATAGCTAATGAGTACAAGAAAGCTCTTTCCAACTTTATACATATGAATGAGAGTGAAATCAGGAACAACACCGACCTCACCTGCTTGGATCAAAGGTTTTGGGTAGCATGTGATGCAAATTTCAAGGCATTGAAAGAGATTGCCTTAAAATTCATGTCTATTGCTGCAACCGAAGCTGATGTGGAAAGAATGATTTCAATTGTGCGGAACCTGCGTAATAGGTTTAATCAAAACGCACGTGAAGATCTAATAAAGTGTAGAATCCTATTGAAGCTTTTCATGACAAATGAAATCCTGAAAAAGATATTTCCAGATCTGACTGATCTTTAACTTGCGTAGCCTCTTGCTGCCGTAGCTCCTTGATGCTGCTTGACCACCCGTAGCTCCTTGATGCCATTGACCTGCCGTAGCTCCTTGATGCCATTGACCTGCCGTAGCTCCTTGATGCTGTAGCTCCTTGATGCTGCTTGACCTGCCGTAGCTCCTTGATGCTGTAGCTCCATGCTGCAGCTTGACCTACTGTAGCCCCTTGATGCTGCTTGATTGTAGATGTTGGCTTTGAATGATGCCGCTTGACCTGCCGTAGTTCCTTGCTGCAGCTTGATTGTAGATGTTGGCCTTGAATGATGCCGCTTGACCTGCCGTAGCCCCTTGCTGCCGTAGCTCCTTGCTGCTGCTTGATCGTAGATGTTGCCCTTGAATGCTGCCGCTTGATTGTAGATGTTGCCCTTGAATGCTGCCGCTTGACCGTAGATGTTGGCTGTGAATGTTATCGCTTCAACCGCTAGCTCCTAACTGCCTCCAAACAGCCGTTTTGCTATGACCTCAATCACTTTTATTTATTATTTTAAATATTATTTAATTTTATTATTTGAATAGGCCAACTTATATTTGAGAAGCTCAATTTGAGACCACTTAATACATTGAAATATCATAAATATTGAAATATTAAAAAGTGTATTTCAAAATATTGAAATTATAAAAATTTATAATACTGAAATTGAGACAAATTAATAAATTCAATGTGTTTTTTTTGAAATAACTCTCAAATATTATTTTTTTGTTTATTTAATGATGAATAAATATGATTGCTTTAGTCAATCATAAAAACTAATTTAAGTTTAAAATAATGAAAGGATAATTTGATCGTTTTTTAAAATACAATTATTTTTGATGATTTGCAAGAATCTTTGAAAAGAATATAATATAGGTTCTATTATTGTAAAATTTATCCAAATCATGCATTACATAAATTACGATTAAAACGATGAAAGAACCAAAAAGTGTGTTTTGTGTTTTGTTGTTGCGTGTTGGATGCGGGATCCTGTTATTTCCGAAATCGACAAAAAATTTGGAAATTTAATTTCCGAAATCGACAAAAAATTAATGTTTTTAATATTCTTATATCAAAAGGATTAAAGTTCATTAAGAGAAAAACAATTCTTCTTCTTCAATCTATTGGCGCATTTATTTCTACACGCCAATAAGGAAGGGAAAATTATAAGACACCATGGTGTCTTCAAAACGCTAATTTTTGATATTTTTAACAACCCTACATATTTTCTTCTGAATTAGAAGGAATATATTGATGAATCAGTATATCAAAACAACTAATTGCATTAAATTGGCAATGTTCATGACAGAGATTCGACAAGTATTAACGAGTTTCTAAAGATTACCTAGTAAAAACACTTAATACAATGTTTTTGATCAACATATTTTATTAATTTGTTATTATATACATGGAAAATATATAAGTATAACGAATTTATATCAGAAAACAGTATTTTTAATTGCAAAATGAAATAAACCTTTCAAATACTGTATTATTTGATCTAATAATAATATAAAATCAATTTGTTTGTATTTGTTTTATGATAGTGATATTCTATATTAAACAAATTATGAAGATCACATAGATTATATATACAAAACTATTCTTGTTAATTAATCATTTCAATAATGAAAATGAAACAAGAAATTGGGAACTCGCATACAGAAGATATTTATTCGAATTGCATCAAGAGTTATATTTATGAAATTCGAAAACTAAAAGAAGATTTAAAAGTTTCAAAAACAGAGTGTGAAAGTCAGAAGAAAGCATCAGTCAAAATATCAGAAGAATTAATTAAGATCAAACATGAAAACGAAAGATATAAGAAAACAAATATCGAACTTACAAAAAATCTTGATCATCTTAAGAATATTCAAGAAGACATTTTCGAAAAATCAAAACTTGAAATGAAACGAATGAATAACGAATTAACATCAAGTCAGAAAGAAGTCGAAAATCTTAAACGAAAGATATCAGAACTCAACGAAAGGAATCGAGAATTAATTTCATCACGTGAATATTACACAATCAAACTCACAGAGTCGGAATCAGAATGTATTTCACTTCGAAAACAGTTAACAGAATCGAATACAAAACTTCATCATTAAATTCAGAACTTTTATCACTCAAATCAGAATACAACGAAATGAAAGAAAGTTCAGACAAACTTTATTCTATCAATCAAAAATTACAATCACAAGTTTCTTTCAACGAACATCGATATGCCGAACAAAGTTCATTCATCGAAGATCTTAAATATCGTGTTATTTCACTTGAAGAATCAATCAACAGATCTAAACAACTTGAATCTATTGTTTGTGAACGCGATTCAACAATTTCAACATTACGTGATCAACTATCGAAAAGCGAAAATAAATGTCAATCTATCACAGATGCATTACAACATGCACAAGAACAATTAGAAACATCACGTGTATATGACAAAGAAATTGAAACACTTCGTTCACAACATAATTCATTATTGAAACGAGCCGAAGAAGCAGAACAATGTTTGAGACGATATGAAGAAGAACTTCAATATAAGAAAGAAGAATATACACAATCTATGATTAAACAAAGTTCCACTATTGAAGAATTACAAAATCAACTTATTTCAAGTCATCGCGATTTTGATCTTGCTATTGAACGTCAAAAGAAGTCAGCATCAGAAGCAGAAGAAGCACGAATATTTGCCGAAGACCTTGAACGATCATTCAATAATTTACAACGCACAGTTCTTCGAATTCAAGACAAAATTTCTTCACACAATTCACCAAATCCATCTCCATCCAAAAGAGTTTCATTTCCTGGAACATCATTATCATCATCGACATATTCTGATTCTGATTCCAATCCTCAAGAAAATTAATTATTATTTTGTTATTTGTTTGTTTTGATAATTATTATGTAAAATGTTACGCAATATTTTTGAAATGTTTTCAAAACAAGCTGACTTTTGATTCAATGTTATTTGTCATCTTTAGTTAATTTTGTGATTTATGAACAATTTCTGTCTTTCATAGTGGAGAATAGGTGCATTTACGCCCCTATCACATGACCTTCAATTCATATGTTTAAGGTTGATTTTCAAAGAGTATTCACGCCAATTGTCAAAAATTTGAATTAAAGTCATATGGGCGTAAGTGCAGTCTTATGAAAATAAGAAAAAAATCTGAATTCCATTCTTATTTTATTGAAAGCAAAAGTTCAAAGAACGGCGTTGAAATATGAATAATATACTTTCCTTCTTTATATTTGACTTGTTGTTTGATAACTGTTTCTCGATGTCGAGAATTGAAAGGAATTAAACAATTGTGAGTTGAAAAATATGAAAATAAATGATAAGATGTAATAGAATCAATATTGAATGTATCTATGAGAGGTTTTTCATAATATGTTAAATTATCAATATGACAATTTTCTATTCTTAATGAATCAGGACTATTATTAATTAATGGTCCATTTCCAAAATTTCCAAAAATTGAACAATTTGAAATAGTCATTTTTCCATCACAACAAATGATACCATAACTTGTACATGATTGTGAATTATTTAGAATATTACTATTAATAAGATAATGTGTTGGTGAATCATTACTATAATGCATAAGAATCCAATAATCGCAATGATTTTGACAAATTGAACAAAAATTGACTTTTCCAATTGAATTTCCTGGATATATACCATATGCAGCCCCTTTTGCTTTGGCATTGTTATTACTAATATTTGAATAACTAATATTAGTAATACTATAAAAACAATAAATAGTTTCTAATCCTTCTTCTTTTTTTCCGCATGATGAAACACAACTTTCAAGAAAATAATTAAAATTTCCAGCGGATAACTCTGAATATGAATGTTGTCCATCATTTGATGCTTGTGAATATAATGAAGGTCAGGTAAGTGGGGCTTCCAGGCACTTCGTGCCCTCTAGCCCCGAAGATGTTTAGTATAAATGAAGTTTTTATTCGGAAAAATGTTAGTTTTCTGGTGTGAATTCGGAGGACTCTTCTTGGATAGAGTCTTGTATTTCCTCCTCCTCTTCTTCCTCCTCCATTGCTTCTGGGAAGAAGCCTTCTTCTGGGTCGAAAACATTATATAATGTGTAATTGAATGACACATTATATCTTTCTTTGAGTTCGCTCCTGACAAAGAACTTAGTTCCAGGAATACAGAAGACTTCTGTGCGTTGGAAAAGCTGATGTCCTGGAACGAATTTGGCAATTAGAGACTTCTTTTTTCCGAATTGTTCAGGAGTTTTCATGACGACAGTAACAACATCTCCATCTGCGAGGTCTTGTTGTTGTTCGGAAAGGTAAAGAGCAATGATATGAATGGTTGCTGCGTTGAATTCGAGAAAGTCGAATTCAAATTGTGTTGTCGTATAACATTCAAACCATTTTGTACAGTTGTCTCCGAACTCGTCAACGTATTCATCTTCGTCATATCCGTAACTAAAGACTTGGAATTCGGCAATTCTCTTGTCGAATGACCGTTGGATGTAACGAGGAAGATTTTGACGAACTTGGCATAAAGTTCTCAACATTATAAGCTTAGTAAATGTTGGAAAATACTGAACTAAGACATCGCTAAGCTCAATTGGACTTGGAATTGTCTTAGTAAGTTCAATTGAACTAGCAATTGCTTTGTTCAGAACTTCACAGAACTGAGTATTGTATGTAGCGTCTGGTTGTGTGTTTTCTTCGGCGTCTTTGAGATATTTAGAGCAAATTTGTTGAAGAATTTCTCTTAATTCGCTGTTAGACTTTTTGGTGGTTATTCTAACCGCTGTGCCGGTTCTTGGAGGTTGTGGGGCTTTGGCTTTGGTTAGCGGTTGAGAATTGTTAATGTTTGAATTGTGGTTAACAGCGTTGGCTTCCATTAGATAAAAATGAACTGACCAAAAAAGACAGATATTTAAATATTTGAGATGAACTGTTTTCGTCAACGGTAACACCCTCTATTTTTTTATTTTATTTAATAGTTACCGTTGGAAAAACGGTTTATCTCAAATATTGAATGAACTATAAACGTTTTTTGTTTTCTATATATACTTTTTTGTCCAACGGTAAAACTTTTTACACAACGGTTTTTAAGAGTCGTCGCCGTTGACTTTTTTGTAGAGCACTCAAAATAGTATAACTTTGTCCGGACAAATAAGGGTCTATCGTCGCTACAGGAAAAGTTACAGGCGTTCCAAGGAAGTATACTTTGAGAAGCCTTTTCTCTCTTATAGAATGAGATAGGACGGTTATTTTACAAAACTGACAACACTTTGACCGAGTAGTTTTTTGAGCTGAACAAAAAGTGTCATATAAACATCTGTCAAAACCCGCTTTTTAACTTCACTTAAAATGCCACGTAAGCTACGTAAGAATATACGTAAGAGGAAGGGAGCATTGAAACATCCAATAGTAAAACTGACACCACAACAACAGTTGCAACAACAAATGATGAATGACCCCACTATGTTGCAACAAATGTCAAGCAACCCTATGCTTTTAAACCGAGTTATTGGTGCACAGAGTGGAGGTTTAAGAGCGGCACTTTTAGCGAAAATGGCAGGCTATGGTGGAGCTGCAGACGGAACAGCTTATAACCCTCAAAGTCAAATGAATTTGAGTTCACTCAAAAATCAAATAACAGATGTCAAAAAGTCAAACATAGACATACAGAAACAAATAAGTGAAAACGAAAAGAAACTAGAATATGACAGACACACAAAGAAACTCAATGAGTTAAACGTAGAGAAAAAGAAGAAAGAAGAACAACTGAAAGAACTAAGTACAGAGGAATATGCGAAAAAAGTGTCAGAAAAAGCAGCAGAAGTAGCAAAAATGGAACAAGATGTTATAAATTTGAAAAACCATACTACTCAATATAAAGTACTGAAAGATGAAGAAATAAAACAAAAAGCCCTGAAGACATATATGGATAGCGATGAGTATAAAAAAGAAGTTGAAGCAAATGTAAAGGCAGAAAAACTTTTACAGTTGCAAAACCAAACCGCTACAGTATGAAAACTTAGCACAAGAAAGTAAAAATAACGACGCAGCCATGCAAAAGGCAATGAAAAGCGCAGAATATATAAAAGCTAATAATGACTGGTTAGATGCCCAAGCCAACGCTAAAGCAGCCCAACTTATAGGGTCAATAAGGACAAAAATACGAGCGGATGAAGACAGTTCAAACGAAGCTTTAATGAATGCTGACTTTAAGAATGCCTTCGAAGCTCTTCATAGTAAGGTGAAACTAGTGAACGACTTCTCATCTGGAAAGAAACTGAAGTCTGAAGGTTTCGACAAAGAGTTAAGAGAAGTAGCACAAAATATGACGAAAATAACAGATGCAACAACGAGACAGGCAGTTCAAAGTGCCTATGACGCCGTTAGAGCAACTGTTGTGGAAAGTCAAGAAAAAGAGTTACAACAGACCAAAACAGACCTAGTAAATGCTTTCTTAAAAACGAAAAGTCAGGTAGGACATTATGCTGCAGATGGAACATATGTGCCAGTTGGTGGAACTTATATACCACCAAACCCTCCAAGAGAAGCACCTGCACCAGGACTACCTAAAACATTTACATCGTCACATGGACACAGACACAGGCATGCACCAAAACCAACACAACAACCAACACAACAACCAACAGTTCAAAATCCAGCACCACAACAACCAGCACAACAACCACCTCCACAACCAGCACAGCAACCAACAGTTCAAAACCCTGCACAACAACAACCACAAACAGAGCAAGGACATAAAAGAAGTAGAGAAAAAGGAAACCAAGAATTCTTAAAAATGCTTAAGGAAGATTATGGTTACCCAGATACTCTTGACTTTAGTGACAGATATAAAGAAGCTATTAGAAAGTTCAAGGAAGGAAATACTGACCCGAACCTATTTAGCTTTATGGTTCAGCACCAAATGGGATATAATCTCAAACCTGGAAAATACAAGCTCGCTAAGGGATATGATTTAATAGCATATCATCCAAATGACATGGATGAATTTACTCCGAGATATTTGGTGTCAAAGCTAAATGATAATTCAACTCTCTTCATGAAACGCGTAAAAAATAGAGACGGAACGAAAGAAGAAAGGTTTATGAGTCCGGATGACTTAGATAGGGAACTTTTTAAAAACGGTCTCGGAATATATGAAATGCCAGCAGATGAGGTACAAGAAACTCAACAGGAAGAAGTTCAGATACAACCAGACATGGAAGAAATAGTTCAGCAACAACAGCTAGAAGAGCCTGAAGGAAACGAACAAGTCCCTCCTTTGGAAACTAACTTCACAGAACTAGATGAAGATTTGGAACAGCCGAAAAATCTTGACCCTCAACAAGTGTATGCGGAGAATATGGAATCTTTCCAAGAGTCTAAGAAAAATTCGGCTGACATAGTAGAAGAATATCGAAAAATGTTCGCCGACATACAAAAGACTCCAACATCAGATGAAAATATTCAGCATAGAATGGAAGTACTGAAAGAAAATGTACGCAAATACAATAATCCTTTTTACTTACGACCATATAACGTTCAATCTTTGGCTGAACTCGGTGAAAATAAAAGGTTAAATTTCAACAAAACATATAGAAATGAAACATTGTTTAAAGTTCATTCAGAACCTAACCAATATGGAAACAAACCTACTTTTGTTTCTGCAGACTATGGAACTACAATGAGATGGGGTCATAAAGCTAATCCGGATAGGTGGTTCATAAACTTACAACCTCAATTCCAAGAAGTTGTAGACGCAATGGAAGTGAATGGTGAACCAGATATAGCTGGTATTTTCAGCGCGGCTTTAATGCCATTGAAAGATATGAAAGATGCAGATATTTTGGACCAGTATGAAATGAACATGGCTGAAGGAAATATAACACCTGACGTTCTAGAACATTTATCTCAAAGAACTACACAGAACCATAGAGATGGTATATTTGGTGAAGAGTTTAGAAAGAAAGTTAGGGAGAGAGAAGGAAGAGAACCTATTGTACATGACCTTGCAAACGAAAGTTTGCAAAATGTCATAAAAACTTACTTTGCAGACAATGAACCGAGAATGGATGAATATTTAAGAAAACTCAAATGGACAGTACCAAATGAAATGTTAGTATTGAAAAACATGTTCCTTGACAAAATAAAACCAACTACAGAAATAAATGACGCAAGACTGAAACATTGGGTAAAAGCTTTCCCATTCACAAAAGATATTATGGTAACATGGAAAGAAAACTAGAATGGCTACAAAAACATATATTTGGAAACGAGCTTATTCCATATGGACAAGCTCTGTTTGAAGAGCTTGAACCGGAAACTCAGGAAAGAGTCATGCAAACAATAAGCGAAGACTCAAATACAAACTATGACAAAATCTTTCTAGGATATAGGTTACCTGAGATGGGCGACCAGAGCCCAAAGGCAAAAAGGACATGGGAAATTTACAACATACTAGGTGAACATGAGGCAAAGATGCAACGACTTGAAGCAGAGGGCAAGTTACCAAAAGCGACACCAAAGAAGAAGAGAAGAGTAGAACAAAGTGAAAGTAGTGAAGAAGTAACTTCATCTAGTGAAAGTAGTGGCAATGAAGGAAAAAGAAGAGTTAAAAACTCAGTCAGGAAGAAAGTAAAGCTTGGGCCGAGTGGGTTCTATTATGACATATAAATCCAACTATTCTATATTTTTACCCATATGAAATGTACGCCGCTCAGAATATAACGCCAACAGTTTTGGATGCCATGAACGGAAATGTTTCCGAATGGTATAACGAATGCGACAATGCCATTAGAAGGTCAGAAATAGTTCCTGGAACTTACGAATATACAACTGCTGTTTCTTATGGAAACGTAGGTGAGTTTGGAGAAGGTTCTTCAACAACAGTAGATATTGCTTGCGACAGGTTTCATATTATTTCTATTGACAACTCATTCTTATACGTGGAACAAGACATTGAAATAAAACCTTCTGCCAAGTTGTCTGACAAGAAAAGTTGCAATGGAATTTCTATGTCGGATACCAATATGCTCCAGAAGTTTTCATGGATATAAGATATATTCTAACTCTGACTTAGTTCAAACAGTAACATGGGCAAACTATGAATGGTTCGCTTTGAGAAACTCAGTACAACCACAAGCTAGAAACAAACAGACCAGTATGCAACTATTGAGAAAATAAGAAGACTTGACCCTAACGTTCCAGGAGTTTATTTGACCTTTCTGGACAAACTGCAGCAGCAGTAACCAAAGTAAAACTGAAACTTAGAGTTCCTTTGTCATCTTTCCTCATCTTCAGGTTTTTAAGATACTTGCCAAACTGGGCAGGAAAAATTTCTATTGAACTTACTCCAAGCAAAAATAACTTAGTCATTGCACCAACACAAGACCCATTCACTCTTACAGACGTAAAGGGAACAAATAAAACGTCATTCGCCGAATTTTGCAAAGACAAAGTTGACTTAGACTTTGGTTTCTCAAACCTCAACACTGAAGTAAATTATTATTTCAATGCTGCTGGAGATGCTTGGGACCCAGTTAAGTTCACATGCGAACAGTTTGAATGCAAGAGAATAGAAAGCAGACTTGCCGTTTATATGTTGGACCCAGATATTTCAAATGCTTTAGCTGCCAAATATATTGCAGTTCCACTTATGTTCCCTATACACCAAATATCTGTCAAAGACTTTGCAGGTGAAGTTGGAAACCAAAATCCAGGAGCCGCAGGTGCAAGAACAGATATTGCTTTAACAACTGCAATGAAACATGCAGATACTATGTTTGTACTGTTCAGACGAACTATAAATGACTATTCTTGTTTTCTACAACCCTGGTATTAAATATCATATAAACATAGATGGCAAATATTATCCAAGAGAAGAATATTCTACAGTTGAGGATATGAGGTCATACAACTTGACATTAGATGCTATGAACTTTAACAACAACTTCACAACAACTATTAACCCTGAAATGCAAAGTTTTATTATGCCATATGTAAAAATATGGACTCATACAGGAGGTCAAAAAACTCAATATACAAATGGAGACCGTTCAAACTTTTGGCTTGGCATTCCATTTGCTGACTCAGAAGACTTTATGGGTGGTATTTCAACTGTTGGTACAGTTCAAATACAATATACTGGTGACAGAGACGGTCCAGATGAATTGAGAGCAAATAAGTTTACAAAACCAATAGCACTTTTCACGGAAGATGCTCTTTTGAAGATTCGTTCGATGAAACCTGCTGGGGCTCCTCAGATTGGCATAACGACAGCTTCCATCGAGCAGATTTTGGCAGCAGGTCAGTAAGTTGTTCTTGAACTGACTTCTCTCCGTCAAATATTGACAGTACGCCAGTTTTGACATAATATTGTATTATAAACTTTCCTTTAGTAATATCTGTAAGTTTTGAAGTTATATTTTTGTCTGCTTCAAGAACTTTCACCATTTCAGTTATACAACTTTCTTTGCTTTATGAAAATAATTTAGGTTCAGCAAAGACTGCTATTCTATAACATTTTCCATTGTTTGTGTAAAGAACTATTCTGTCAATGTATTTGTATTGTTTGTGAGTATAAACTTTGTTCTGCTTCAATTCAATAAGATATCCGAATACGTCCATCTTTTTATTCTAAGTAAAATGTCATTTCCGAAAAATAGAAGCGTAAGTGTTTCAAAAGGTTTAATGGCGGTGGCAGATGTGAAGTTAAATTCACCAACTCAAACAAACAGTCAAAGTGTTGTTGTCAATGTCAAAGACAGAGATGTTGAAGTGGGGAAACCATACGAAGACGAAGATGGTATAACAATTGTTCCTGTAAAAGAACCAACATATCCTGAAGTTAACAGAGACTTAAGTTCTGTTGCAGATATTCGAAACGACTACCAACAACTGAAAGACAAACTTCAAACTCAGGAGAAGATTTGTCAAGCTTTAAGTATAATGTTAAACTTGGTCGAACACAACCCTGTAAAAGTGAACTCATATGTCATTGCACCTCATGAAGTTTTGAAAGAACTATTGAAACTTTTGACAGAGGCAGACGATATAAACATCAAAGAAATAGAACCCGACATTAGTTGCTGTGGTGTTTCATATAATGTCATTGACAAGATATACGTTATGAAAGGAGGTGAAACGTTGAACTTAAAATATAGTTTCCCAGACGTTATAAAAATATTTGACGACCACAACATTTCATTAAAATTTATTTGCTAAGTAAATGGCAGAAAGACATAATGGTTTATACTATTACGACTAAAAACCCTGAGTCATATAATTCTATAACAACAAACTTACAAAGTCCTCAAGGACGATATTGTAAACTAACCTTAAACACAATGACGACTAAAGCCTGTTTTGCTCTTTTGACACCAGAGAGACTTTATTGTTGTGAATGGTAAAAATACTCCTTTGAAGATACTTACTCAGATATACCACCAACAGGTTTTGTTGACTTATTTAATACTTTAAGTACGGGTGTAACATGTGCTGCAACTAGAGCAGTTTCATTATGTTTGGATGTCCGACTGAGTTTACTATAAACGATATGAGCTATAATACAAAACTTATTTCTGGTTTTTACTACCAACAGTTTCCTATAACAGGAAAAGGTGTCATACAAGGAATGTCTATTCCATTGACATTAAGCAGCACCAATCTTATATATTGTTTCCAACTTAGGTTCAAAGTGTTATTCGAATGCCGACAGAAACTATTATGACCAAAAGATACTTATGCGTATAAAAATACTTTCTCTGCTGGTTTGCCTATTGTTCATTCGAATGCAGAATTTTCAACCTTAGTGAACTCAAACACTTTGGCAAGTATAACGTTGACATTAGTTGACGCAAACTTTGTTCCTGTAAAACTTTTATGTCTATGTATTTGTCAATGACGGCAGAAAGTTTCGAATTGGAAGATGCAACTGGTGAAAGTATTGTATTACAAGAACAACTTCAACAACAAATAGCTCAAGAACAACAAATGCAACAAACAAAGTCAAGAATAAAAAATATATTTTTTTTATTTTTATAAAATGTACAGAATAGATGTTTCAGATTTTTATGACTTCCAAGCATTCAGAAATGTGTCCATTTAGAGACTATAACAAAGCAGTCGAGAATTTGAAACGTTTAGTCATTTATGTTGACTCTGCCCCAGAATGTTATGTCATGAAAGAATGGGATGTTGTCTTTAACAAACCAAGAGCAACAATAGTTTCAGAACAAGAATGTAGACAGAAACTTAAGAAAATAAAGTCGTACAAGTTGGCATGAAGATGTTAGATGCTTGGGATATCTTATTGTCAAAGTTAGAAGATTTTTCAGTTCGAGGTATAAAGTTCTATACACCTTCTCCAAACTTCTATTCTATCTTCACTGGATATAAATACGAACAAGTAGAATGGAAAGAAAATATTATAGAAGCTTGGTTAGACCATGTCAAAGAAATTATATGCAATGGAAACGAAAAGGTTTATGAGTATATCTTATGTTGGTTTGCAAATATCTTACAACATCCAAGTGCTAAGAATGAAACTGCTCTCATTATAATTGGAAAACAAGGAACAGGTAAGAACACATTCTTTACAGATATCTTATGCAAACTATTAGAAGGTTATTCGAACCCTAATATGACAAACTTAGAAAAATCTGCGGTAAATTTAACTCTTCAATTGAGAATATGAAACTTATAGTTTGCAATGAACTTCAAAGTATAGATACAACAAAAGTTTTGAACTCAGATGCTTTGAAGAGTCTTATAACAGACAAAGTTTGGAGTTTTGAAAGAAAGTATAAAGACCAAAGAGTTTGTGAAAATGTTGCAAACTTCATTATGGTTTCAAACAATGCTGTTCCGATGAAGTTAGAAAGTTCTGACAGAAGATATGTAGTTGTCAGAACGTCAGATTCTCATATGCAAGATACAGAATATTTTGACGACTTAGCAGAAATTTTTGACATCTGACTTTTACAACCACTTGTTCTCATATTTCATGACATTAGATATTTCTAAGTTCAATCCAAGACAAATTCCACATACCGAAGAGAGACAAACATTGTTAGAAGCAAACAGAGTGTATATGAACTGTTCGTAGATGAAACTGACTTTGTGTCATTAGATGAAAAGTCTTTATATGATGAATATAAACAATATTGTCAAGAATATGGTTATATGGCAGCTTCTAAACGTACATTCTTGGCAAATGTCAAAAGTCTTTTAGATGTTCAGAATGGTGTATATACAAAGAAAAATTTTTCTGAGTAAAATTTTAAAAAAATATTTTTTATCCGATAGAAAAGATGCAAAATTCATCTCAGTAAATAAGTACATGTCAGGACTTAAAGAAGAACTAGACCATTCACATATTTGAATGTTTACTTCTACCATTTTGAAAAGTCCTTCATTCAGCAAAGTTTGGAAACATCGAACCAGTTAAGTTTGCTATTGTGACTAAAAATGGTGCGAAATTTGAAGACTTAGACATAGAAGGTTTGTTAACAGTCAAAGAAAGTTTTGACAGAAGGTTCTTCAAACCTTAAAGAAGGCAAAGCATACAAACTTGTTATCCTTATGAAACCAAAGAAGACAGACGACTATGAATATTATGAGTCTAAAGTTGTAGAAGTTCAAGGTAAATTGGGTAAAAAGATTTAGAGTCTAAGCAGTGTTTACTCCTAAAGAGGAAGAGAACATTGACATTGACCAGAAATGTTCTAAAAATAAAATTTTATTTTACATGTCATATCTTCCCCTTCTCTGGAACTGGTTCAGGTTCTTTCTTCTCTTCTTCTACTTTCTTTTCTTTCTTTTCTCTCTTCTTCTTTTCTGGTGGAGTTATGTCAAATTTGGCGCAACCATATTTATGTAAAGTTCTTTGTCCTTTAATAGCTCATCTATTCTGTTTTCTATTTCATCTTCAAGAACAGCGCATGTGTCTTCTTTGCATTCTAAGAACTTTTGTTGGACTTCATCTTTCCAATCGGCGTCATCTCTGTCAACAAGTCTGTCATTGACAAATTTTAAGACTGCTCTGCTTAATGTTTTATGGTTCTTGTCATATTCCCAGAAACAGAACTTTAGAACAAATTCACCTTTCTTGTTTACACTATGTAAGATTTTATGGTCGACAGATGTTTTGCTGTCAAAAAGTTTGTCTCGAATATAGATAGCGAAATCGCTAGACATTTTCTAAAAGATAAAAATTTTAATTTTTCTAAAAAATATGTTAGAAAAAAAGTTTGCTGACATTGACAAGAAATTTGAGAATATTTTAAATAAAGAACAAGGTGAAGTTAGAAAATGCTCAGATAAAGCCTATACATGACAAGTTCTTATTTGCTCAGAATGGTATAACAGGTCTAATTGCACCACCTGGGTCGGTAAGACTTTCACTTATCTTAAAATGGCTGCACAACAACAAGAACTAGATGAGAAGAACCCATTCTATGAGTTGGTTGTTATTTGTTCGACTTCTGGTCAATTTGACCAAACCGTCAATTCGTTCAAAGATATTATAAAGAGTCTAAGTTAGTATGTATAAAGGATACTGAGTTGTTAGATTGGATAAAGAAGTACCAAAGAAGAGTTTTGAAGTATAATGCTATAAATGAGTATATAAATTCTAAGTTCAAAGACCCAAATGAGGAAATGCAGAGAATATTAGAGAAGAAACACTTCAAAACAAACAGAAAGAGATAGAATACATTTCGAAGAAATTGCAATCTTACGATTGGAAGACTTACCCTCATAGATGTCTTCTTATCTTAGATGACTTTGCTTCTCATCCTTTGTTAAAGAACAGAGAACAAGATATGTGTCGAATTCTTAAGAAGCTCAGACACTTTAACATCTCAGTTGTCATTTGTGTACAGACAGCAAAGAGTTTAAGTAAGGATGTTAAAAGAATACTTACTGACATAATACTTTTTCCCGGATTGTCCGAAGACGATTTCATGGAACTTATGAAAGAGTCCATGGCAGGTAAGTTTGACAGACATGAACTATGGGAGAAGTACAAAGTCATACAAGACCTCATACTTCTTTCAGAATTCATATCTACGCAAACAAAAGTTCAAATTGTAAAAAGTCAATAAAAATAAAGAGTTCATTTACTCTGCTTGTTTGAAGTTGTCAAAATACTCTGTTATTTTTTCTTTCAGTAGCGGTAAGTCTTCTTTGAAGGTAAGTATTGTACAACCTTTCATATCATAGTGTGTTTTGAGGTAACGTATCTTGAACTATTTGTTTCACATCTTCATTTGGGGTCATTGAAATCGGTAAGTTTTCGCGATAGAACAATTTCTGTCAGATTTGTAAATCTTAGCAAGGTCGTAAAAAGCTTTTTGTTGTTTCTTCTGACTAAATGCAACATAACCATATCTTTATCTTCTTCATTTTCCATCTCTTCAGTATAAATCATATACTTATAGTTCTTTTCCTTTCCTTTTGGTACCGAACGTGGTATTCTTTTCTGAATGCTTTTGTCTTTTGCTTCAAGCTTGTTTTCCATCTCTTCACGTTCTTGTCTATGAATTTCGTCAAGAAGTCTGTAAATATACCAAGCATAACGAGGCGAAGCCCACATTGCAACAGCATTTACAAGAAGTCTATGTACATAATATCCTCTCAAACCGTTTGGCAATTTTTCACGATTTTCATAGAGTTTTGGCGACTGGGGTTTTTTTTACCTACTCGCTGTTCTTCACTGTTTTCAGAAAAAAGTATGTCTCGCTGTGCTTCGCTCAAAAGTTCTTGTGTGCTTTGGTTCCTAAACCAGTCTTTAGGAAGCTTAGTATCTGGTGCAAAACATGCTGTCAAAAATACTTTTGCATTTGGTACATATCGTCTTTGACCAACGAATGAGACGGAGTTGTTTGTTTAAACTGAACCACTCATATTCTTCATTTATAGCTTCATGGACTATAACTGTTGTTGTGTTCTCTGTTGTTGACATTACTGTCTTTACATACAAAATAAAAAAATAAATAAAAATAAAACTAACTTTATTTTTTCTATCTTAAGGAAATTCATGATTTTTGTTGCTGAATTCAATAAAAATAATGTTTAGTCTTAGTAAGATGGTAGCTTCTTAAAGCAAATACCATTGCTGAGTTTTATGTACGTGAAGAGAAGTACAATGAATTCAATTACGAGTACAATTGCAATGACAACTAAGGCAACTATTTTTGTCTTTTGCCAGCAAGGGTACTTCTTCTCTCCAATGGTTCGGCAGAACTATACTCACTCATGAGAAATGCCAAACGGTTTGAAAAAGTGTCATTTTTCATGTCCGAAGACTCGAAGGTGCAACACTTCCAAAATACCGGACGAACTCAGAAGAGCAGCATGGCAGTATGTTCTTGACAACTTCTTTGAGTTCTCCAGGTACACCTTGGAAAATGCTGAAGAACTCCGACACAGAGAATTTGGAGAAATTGCGCTCCAATACTACCTTGACAAACAAAGGGTAAAATAAGACTAAAAACTTAACGTTTAAAAAGTGACATTTTTATGAGCTCCGAGTCACCGAGAAAACTTGGTCAGATGTTAGCAGCTTACTTCCCTGAGGAGGATGGAAGCGTTACATACATCAGGTTCAAAAACAACGAACCTGGAATTGCGTACCAAATTCGCAATTACATGACCATGGAAGAGTACGAAAGGTTCCTACAAGAGAAACCAGCTCTAAACAACTCAGAAAAGAAAGAATAAAAAGTTTAACTCGTAATTGTTTATTTTTTTACTTGTATGGGCAAGCTGCAAGAATGAAGTCGACTATCTCAGTCTTTGTCTTGACCAGTTGGACTGCTCTTGTAAGCACGTCTGTTTTGCGGTCTCCAGCTGGTGTTTGACCTTCGTAATTGCGCATGTTCTTGAGAGCTCCAGCTGTAAATGGCTGTAAGATGAAGAGTCTCTCAGACTGCTTGAGGTAGTCGTCACGGTCACGAACCGAATCTGTGGTACGAGTAGAATTGGTCGACCTTAGGGAAGAGACTGAAAGCCTGTCATCTTCCATAGGGGCTGTGGCATAATCTTTGCGTAAACGGTTCAGACCTTCTTCGAACTCTTGGTCTCTCTTCGATTGGGATTGAGATTGGAATTGCTGGGGTGGAGCTTGCTGGAACAACCAAGGGTTGGGGAAGTAAGGCATAGGCTGAGGAGGGTAGTTCGGGAAGCCTTGTGGTGGGTAGTAACCTTGAGGTGGAAATTGGTAGTAATTTGGTGGAGGTACTTGCTGGAACTGAGGTTGCTGAGGAGACTGTTGTGGTTCTGCAGCTTTCGGTTCTTCTGGCTTTGGAAGGCATTCAGGAAGAGGAACGTCAGTCATCCGTTTGTGTCCTGTCGGAAGGAAAAATTTTTCCTGTCGGAAGGAAAAACTTTTCCTGTCGGAAGGAAAAACTTTTTCTGTCGGAAGGAAAAGTTTTTCTGAAGTTCGACCAAAAAGTTCTCAATTTTCGAAAATTTGAATGGTTTACGGACGGACAACTGGAAGAGTTCTTCCTGTCGGAAGGAAAAATTTTTCCCTTTGTCGGGAAAATATTTTCCTGTCGGATGGAAGAACTTGGAATGCAAGAAAGACTTGACGAGGCAATTTACCTAATTGAAATTAACGACTGCGTAAAAGACTACTTGCGCAAGGTAATGAAGCCCAAGGTCAAGTTCACCACTATTTCTGGAAGGTCTACACTTCAGCTCGAGACTTCGACTGGAATTCCAATTCAAATACCAGACGGGACAGCCTACGATGGCATAAAGGACGCCAAAAGAGAAGCTCTTGTTAAGTTCCTAAACAAACGTCCTTGGATAAAAATACCAAACAAGGAGAACCCCCTACCCCATATGAAATTGGCAATTCAGTCTCTCCTTCACTTCTCTGGTCAGCCGTTCTACATAACCTGTGAAGGCGACATTCAGCCAGTTCAGTAAACATCTCATTTTAACTCACTTTTTTATGTTTTTACTCACACTCGTACTCACCAGGTATGAGTACAACTATTTCAACTGTGAACCTTGTAGTGACCGGTCTTCCTGCAAATGCAAGTTCGGTCAATACACAGTTTATGGTGGCAAGAATTGAAATTCCAGACCCAACTCCAACAAGAACTCTCAAGTTACCAGAGACTCGTGTGAAGAAGAAGCCTTCTGGTAAGTTTCTTATAGCCATATACATGGCATGTTTAGAGTAAAAACATTTTTTTTCATTGTTTGAATGAAGCAAGTTAAATTCGTCCCACACCAAACTCAATGGACCGATGAAGAGTTTCAAGCTATGGTTGAAGGTGTTGAGAACGACATAGACGGCGAACTTGAAGGAGCTCAAACCACAATTGCAACCAAAATTGCACAAGTCAAGAGAGATAGCTCCACTTAAAGCTACCAAAGCTACTCTTGACCTCATGGATACTTACCGTTTAGATGTCAAGAGAGGAATAAGACAATTAAAATTAAAACTCTTAAATTACGAAGCTATACTCCAGAAGTTAGCAGAAATGAGAAGACTTTACCAGAGCTACTTACATGTAAGGGACTTACCTTCAAGCAGTCCGACCAAAGATGAATTTTCTGACATTGTCCCAATTTTGTCCGAAAGTCAGCTCAGATGTTTTGAACTGCTCCCAACATATCCAGAATATGAACGTTTGCCTGAACTCTTCCGCAATCTCAAAAAACGTTTTTTGGTTCTCATGTTCGAAACTTTTATCGGAAGAGACAACAAACGTTCAGAAGAAGAACAAGATATTATTTTAAACTTGTTGTATGACATAACTGTCATAACAAGCTTTTTGAAGTAAAACCGCCATTCTCAAACCACTTCATTTTTTCGATGTCCGAACAAGCACCGAAGCCGAACACAATAGCAGATGTCCTTTCAAGGTTGCCAGACAAGCGCCCAGTTCAAATTCAAATTGCCCAATTGAAAGCTCATCTGACAAACACCATTAAGACTCTCCAAAGTAGTCTTATGACAGAGATGACCAATCTCAAAGCCGATGTCCTCATGAACCAAGCTTCCAATGAGAAATGCCTGAACGATTTCACGGAAACCTTGCGCAATTACGAGAGAGAGAACCGAGACCTTGCCAGACTCATCTACCGTTTCTTCGAAGAGATAGACGCCATCTGGAAGGTACTCGGAAAGGACAGAACATGCAACACCGTACTTCGTGAGTACCAAATTGAAGAAGGAATTGTCGAGGAAGAAGAGGAAGAAGAGGAAGAAGAGAAACACGAAGAAGTTCCTGAAGCCGCTACATGGGCAACCCTTGTTGCCGATGACGGTTACGAAATTTCCCAACCCTACCCATACCAAATCCGCAACAAGGAGACAGGCAAGGTTCTTACCCCAGTCCTCAACAACTTGGGACACTTGAACCTTAACCTTCGGAATCGCGGTTCAATCTCCATGGGCAAGCTTGTCGCAATTCAATGGGTTCCAAATCCAGGCAAGAAGACGAAGGTCAGACACATTGACGGTGACAAGCTCAACAACCGTAAGGAGAACCTCGAGTGGTTCTAAGAGTAAAAAAATTATTTTAGGGGGAAACCCCAAGTAAATTTAAGTGTTTAGTTGGATAAGTAGGCACTATTAATGGTAATTTGGAAAATTAGCTCCCGACCTTTGAATTGGGCTCTTTCGTTATCCCAGTTGCGTAGGAGGTCGTCCCAGAGGAGTTGGTAGAATTGCCAATTCAAGGACGATTTGTCCTCCCAGGCATTGAGGATGTACTGCTCGTAGAGTCTCATGACCTCTGCCTTGCACCAGACACCCTCTCCCTTGGAACGTAAGGCTTCTTCGAAGTGCTCGAATGCGATTGGCTGCTTGACCATCCGAAATGACACTTTTTGTCCGTTTGGTCAATGTTCGTGTCTCGTGCCATAGTCGACGAAAATACAGACAAACAGGTTATATATGAGTTTGAGACCAAGAATGGTGTAACTCGACCTGTCCGATTCAAAGACTCCGAGGGCGACCATGAAATTAAACGGAAATTAGCTAGGAAGGAATATAAAATGGACTGGTTGCCACCACCTCCACCTCCACCACCTTTACCTGTTCCTCAAGTAAATAAGCCTTTCCCGTTCCCAAGAATTCCCACATTTTAATTCAAATTCGAATAAAAATTTTTTATTTCATGCAATGTTTAACTATTTCACCATCTTCTTTAACACCCCAGTACTTACGCTTGGAGAGGAAATGAACTTCGGTGAAAATTTTGTCCAATTTGAATTGACCCATCTTCTCACCGACTAAACCCATTTCAATGAGTTTGTTGTATCCTTCTTCGTTCGTCATGAGTGCGTCAATGTTCTCATAGTAAACCTTCACTTTCGATTTGACTTCGGAGAAGAATTTGTTGTATGTCAAGGACTGCCTTTGCGAACTGAGGGTAAGACCAATGTTCGACAATAGGTTTTAATGTGGTTACTAAGCCACTTTGACCTTGAGTGAATTCGTACTTCAAAACAAAAGGAGAAAACCTTTCAACAAAGTTGTCGACCTTCTCATAATGTTTACTCTTCATCTCTTGAGGTTTCTTAATGGAATATCCCCATGTCGAATTCATAAGCAATTTGAGTGTCATTGCAAGTTTGGGGTTTGAAGCTTTCCTAATATCATACAGTTGTTGTATGACTTTTCCAACTGTATAGTTCCTTCCCGGGAACTCACCATCTTCGTTTGGAATTCCAGTCGGAATATATTGGACAAACCTCATGTATGCAGCGTTAAGGTCGACATAGTATATCTTTTCATCTGAGTCGAACTTGTCGCAACCAATTGGTCCAGTTTGTGGAAATTCAAGTGAGTCTCTTATCTTCTGAGAAACTTCTCCTGTTATCTCATAAACATCGTCGAAGCAACCTGTTTCATATAAAACCTTCTGACCTAACTCAGATGCTCTCCAATACAATTTGACGTCAATTGGATGTCTCAATGGAAGTTTGTTTATAGCATCTTGAAGTTCTTGCAACCTCATTGGAAGTTCTTCTGGTTCAGGTTGGTATCCGAACATACCAACCCTTGTGGAACTGTGTACTTCTTTTGTACTAGAACTTTGTCTGGAACAACTTTTGGTCTTGCTAACAATGAAAAGTTTGTTTCGTCTTTTGGTACAAAAGTTTCTGTCAGCTTGTCATCTGGAATTGGTTCCAACAAACCTTTCTCGAAAAGAATGTTTACAGCTCTGACAATGTTGCACTTACTTTTACCAAAGAATGGGTTTGTAAGACTTTCGTTCAACATGAAGTGGTTGTGGACAATTACAATCTTCAACCATGGTAAGTCTTTGTCAACAACATAGTCGTCATGTGAAGAACCTTTAGCTGTAGGTATGTTGACTCGGATATTGACATTTGCCAACGGTGCAATTTTTGCCAATTGACCTCTGAGAATGTACCTTGTCTTCACACATGACTCAAGATACTTCATCTTCTCATCTGTAACAAGACCAGAGTTCCTGAGACATGTAAGAATGCAAGGTTCATTGACAATTGTTTCAATTGAATTGTAAATTCCATACCTTGTCAAGTCAATGTCAGACTTATTTATGAACGGGAAGTATCCAGCATGTTGTCTGACTGCTTGAGGGTTAGGTTGGTACCATTCGAACTTGACACTTGCAATTCCTTCAATTGCATTCAAAATGTCTGAGTCGGAGTCAACCATTTGTTCTCTCTTTGTAGTCTTGAAAGCGTCAAGAAGTTTTGCGGCTGTTTGTTCATTGCCATGTGCATAGTAAATGTGACCATCCAAATCTGTTATGGTCAATCTGAGATTGTGTCCTTTCTTATTTCCGTCTTGAATTGCAGCAAGTACTCCCATGAAGCCTTCTTTGTTCTTTCCTTCGTCAAAGTTTACTGTAAAGGTTCGACCAGATGTAATTTGACTTCTAACTTCACGATACTTTTCATATGCATATCTTGTTCTTTCCATGGGAGCATGTGCGTCTTCACCTTTTCCTTTTTTCCTTCTCAAAGGATGCAATTGTTCGTCATGTTTCCAGTAGAATCTGGCAAAGCCGTCGTGTCCTTCAACTTGAGGTTCACTAACATCGAAAGGCATGTCCATAAGACGTTCTTCTTCTAACCTCTCTAGTCTGTTTGGATAATTGGCACGTGCTGTTTCCAAATCCATTTCGTAGCGAAGACCAGACAATTTGTCATAGACTTTTATGGGTCTTCCCTTCCTATATTTAAAATTCTTCGAAACTCTCCAACCATATCTTTGTAACTCTGCTTTTATTCTAGCAGACTTTCTATCCATTCTATATGGGGGCATTTTTATAAAAATAAAAAAATATTTTTTTTCTTTACTTTACATAACCGCCTGCTGCCATAAGTCTTTGACGCCAACCCATACCAGCTAATGAAGGTTGACTTGGTTTAGTTTGGAAACTAAACTTTGGTTTTGGTTTATCTTCAGTTTTTGGTTTTTCTTCTTCTATCGGTTTTTCGTCACTTTTCGGTTCCTCTGACTTTACTTCACTTGCAGGAACAGTTGTGTCGTCAACATCTTCATAAATATCATATGCCATTTGTTTTTGTTTTCCTTTCAACTTTTTGTGTTTGTTGTAAAGTTTAGAATATTTCGACTCTAAGTCAATGAGATGTTCTATAATGAACTGTTGGTCAGTGAAGTAAACTTTTCCATCTGTTGTCTCGAAAGCTCCTTCAGACTTCAATATTTTATTTGTGAGAGTCTGTTTCTTTTTTGAGATACTAGCCGTTCCATTTCTATGAAAAGTGACTTTATAGTTAGGGTTTGTATTTCCAGACCTGGCACTTTCTATTATTGAATTTTTCTCTTCATCTGTAAGTTCTTTGACAGGTTTTGACAATGGTTCTGAACTTTTTGTTTGTGGTGTCAAATCTACCGTTTCAACTTCTTCGGTCATTTCATCTCAGTAAAAAATTTTAGTTTGGTTTGTTTTCAACTGGTTGTTTAGGTTTTTTAAGTCGGTCTAAAACTTCCTGAGGTATAGGAAGAACTTGACAAACACGTGGTGTAACTGCTGGAAGCCGACAAATCCATCTTGAACTCATTTGTCTCAATGCTGTATTGTTCATTTCATCTCAGTAAAAAATTTACATTCCCCACGTTTGAGGCGGTTGAGGTTGGTTATTGTTTACCCACTGTTGTGCATGGTTATATCCTCTGTTAAAGAATCTTTCACCTTGGTCCATATAGTGTCCTGCTTGGTTATAGTAGTCATTTGCTTTGTTATAATAGTTTCCTGCTTGTCTTCCTACATTGTCCATCCATCCTTGAACTTTTCCTCTTGTTTCAGGATTTGGAATAAGATTTGTTGCATCTCGTGCTACATCCCAACCTTTCTGTACAGTTTGTATAATAGGTTGTGCTTTCTCTTTAAGTATACCTAATGTACTCAAAATCTTCCTTCCAATTCCAAATGCACCTCTGGCTATTGTTCCCACTGCGGGTAAAAATCTGGATGCGACTCCTGCTAATGCGCCAAATAAACCCATTTCTTATAGGGTAAAAAATGACGAATCCGAACAAGGACCCCTATGTTTCTAAAGCGACAAAGAAAGCACTCATGATAAAAATCTTTAGTTCAACACCAAATGCTTGGTTTATGGATATCTTGGAAAACATTCCGAGAGTTAGAACAGATGGACCTCCATACTGGTTAATATTTGTTGGTCAAAACACAAGATACTGTGAAGCCATACCATTATGGTCCAAAAATATTTTAGATGTGAAAACTGCTTTGACAATATTCGTTGACAAATACCATCCAACAAAACTGACATCTGACTGTGAAAGTTCTTTCAAATCAGATGATGTAAAAAACTATCTGCGTTCAAAAAATGTAAACCAATATTTCATTGTCGACCAAAACCATTCTGCTCTTGGTGTCATTGACGGTTGTATAAAAATGTTAAGAGACTTAAACCAACCACAAGGTGGTGAAGCAAATGAAATGTCATATGACGACAAGTATAGACACTTCTCCATGGCAAAGATGAGACAAGTTTTAAATATTTACAATAACCGTAAACAAAAAGGTTTGGGAAACCACTCCCCGAAGAAATGAAAAACAACCTGACTTAGAGAAAGACTATATATTTAATAATTTAGTCAAAAGAGACAAACAAGAAAGAATGCCGGGCTTCAAACTTCAGAAAGGTGACAAAGTAAAAATAGAAATACCTAAACGCGACCCATATGAAAATACTATTGACTATGACAACAATGGGAACCCGACAGGTACTCACATTCGTGTTCGTAAAAATAGAAGAAAGTATACAAGAGAATATTATGAAGTTTTAGGCAAACATGGCAAAATGTACACACTGCAAGCAGAAGATAAAACTACTATTGCCAGACCTCGTTTCAAACTTGTCAAAGTTCAAGGTGGTATACTTTCAAAGACAGTTCCTAACAAATATAAGACAACTCCTGACGAATATGCTAAAGAAGTTGAAAATGACGACTAAGCAATTCTATACCATGCGTAAACTGTCATGTAAGGTGGCATGTATTCTTTACTTTGTCCCGTTGTTTGCGTATATCCTGAAACGAAATGTGTATGGTTTCCTTCTCCCTGAGTGTCACTCCAGTAACAATTTATAGCAAACTTAACTCGTCTTTAACATCATATCCTTTACCTTTTGTCATTCCTGACCAATCCCAATATCTATGCTTATGCCAACCTGCTTGAGATGTACTTAAATCTATGTAGTGACTGTGTGCAGGTAAATTTTCACCTGAAATCGTTTTACTTCCACCTGTTTCCTTTGAAGAGTTTGCACAATACAAAAACCTGTCGACTATTTGTTCCCATGCACCAACACCAAACATTACTTGAGGACCTCTTGCTTCCATAGATGTATAAATAGAACCTACTGGGTTCATTAAATCAAACATATGAGATATTATAGGATTGTCTCTTTTGAACTTAAAATATAGTGCAACTATTTCAGGTTTCTTCTGGTTTGTGTCAGAATATTTTTTATAATATAATCTTATGTTTTCAGGGTAGGTAAAGTCTTGACTATAATATTTATTTCTGTCATCTGTATAATAATATACTATTCTCGTTTTTTCTATTGCATTATATCTTTTATATCTATAATAATCTAAATATAATGTTAGCTTTTGTTCATCTACATGTGGTGTTCTGTCGTCATCTCCATAGTCATAATAATGTGGTGCTGGAGCTGGGTCAGGTAATATCATATCCATCATTTCATAAACTCTTAAATATTTCTTTTGTTCGTCTCCATATAAGTTTAAGTAGCAGTTGTTGTCTAATGGAACTTTAACTTGTGTACCATCATTCTTTTTATAGCTTACATACATTTCATTGTTATTTTTCGGAATGAGTTTATGCCGTGTACCATTTTTTAAGGAGTGTACCAACTGCCATCTAAAATATTTATTTTCTTCATTGACAGAAAAGTCACCAACAATAGTTTCAATATTTTTTGTTCCTATCAAACTTTGGTATATTTCATTGACATATGTTTTATCTGCTTTATTTTCAAGGCTAACGTTTAAGTCTGTTATTTCAGATATAGAATGTGTATGTCCAACGGCACTTTTCCTGTTTAAGGTTTCTTGTAAGTTTGTAATATTTGCAATGGTATGTGTATGTCCAACGTCACTTTTCCTGTTTAAGGTTTCTTGTAAGTTTGTAATATTTGCAATGGTATGTGTATGTCCAACGTCACTTTTCCTGTTTAAGGTTTCTTGTAAGTTTGTAATATCAGATATAGAATGTGTATGAGTCTTATCTGCTTTTGTCTCTAATGTTTCCTTAAGACTTGGTATTTGTTAATATAATGTATATGAGTCTTTTTAGAATATTCGTTTTCAGCTCTTGTCACTTCACTTGACATTTTATTGTCAACATATGTTTTGTCTGCTAGTTCAGGATGAGTATGTTCTTTTGTTGCATAAGCATTGTTAGCTCTTTCTTCTTCTTTTGCTATTGCATCGTCTACATATTCTTTGTCAGCTTTGTTGTCAACATCTGCTTTCAAAAGAAGTTCATTTATAGGTTTCTCGTTTAAAGTTCCTTTTGTTGGATTTATACAGACAGTATGGTTCTTATTGTCTTGAAACAGAAACTCATCTGTCATTGGGTTTATTGTCAGTTTTAAGTTTCCCTTCTTTCAATGACTCAGATATCTTAGAATAGTTTGAAAAGTTTGTTGTGTTCTTATTTAGAGCTTGCATAATGAGTTGTCGGTTGTGTTGTATTTCTCTCATAGACGCTGTTTCATTTGACATTTTTATTATAGATAAAATATGCTTCCAATAGAAAAAGAAAATTCTAGAGTTGCTACAACTAAACCATTAGATGAACTTTTTACTAATGTCGGTCAAAAGTTTGACTTAGATACTATAAAGCATGAAGGCTATCGTTTTGACTACCCATTAAGATGGCTAAGAGACCCATCTGTCACAAAAGCTATTGGCTTTCGAAGAATAAAGTTTGTGTCTGTAGAAGATAAAAGTTTTTCCATTTATTGTAAGGTTTCATATAGATTATACATCTGAAGGGCAACGAAAAATGTGGGAAGAAATTGAGCTAATACAAGTTGACCTCTCATCTTCTCTACAGGCTGCATTAAAAAATATAGAAGATAAAATAAATTCATGTTATGCAAAATATGCTGATGAATATGCGAATACCAATAGCACACTTTATGTGAGAATTGTATATGACAAACAAAATTCACAAGTGTCATTTCAAATCTACGAAGACAATCCAAAGAAAGACGAACAAATATATACAGAATTCACTGCAATGTCATGGTATTATTTGCAAAGAATGTTAAATCAGAAAGTTGAACCTCCTTTAGCAAATATCTACAGTCGATATGCAAGAGATGAACCATATTTATTTAAAGATGTTTTCGACCAAGATGCTGTGATAGTTCATGCTTCATTTTCTGGCGCCCAAAACTCTTTCTTATGCTTGGCAAATGACTTTTACGAAAAACCTACAAAGTTATACGAACCACCAAGTGGAAGTATTTCAGACTTTCAAGTATGGTTTACTACAGATGGAAGAAAAAGAATAATTCCATTATACCATGCGTTTTACTTAGAACTTAGTTTCATATACAACTACTATCGAACGATAAAAATATAACTTTTTAATACGGTTGAGGTGTTGGATTTGGTTGCCAACTAGACTGTGGTGCAGGTTCAGGCTGTTGTATAACAGGAGCTTGTTCTTCTGGTTCAGGGTCTTTAGGTATAATACCAACAAACTGACCTACTCTTTTACCAATATTTTTGACTCCGTTCCAAATTCCTCTTCCGACAGATTTTATTCCATTCCATATACCTCTTCCAACTCTTCTGAAGAAGTTTCCAATACTACTGAAGAAACCCATTTACTACGTGTAAAAATCTAATGTCCGCCTAGTCTCTTACGTTTCCTGTTGAGTTCATAGCATTCTTTAACTGGAGCTCATACATTCTGTTTCTCCTCTGGTAGAAAACATATTCTGGGTCAACTCCTGTGTTCGCGTCATCTGCATAAAGTTGTTTATATCCCACTTCAGGGTTTGTATAAAACTCTTTCCATCTCATATTTGCATACCATGGTGGCAAACCTAACGCAGTGTCATTTGACATGGCAGTTTGCATTTGTACATCTGTTGGCACTTGACCATAGTTTGCCATTGCAGTTTGTATTCTAACTTCATTTGGAATATTCTCTGGGTTTGGTTGTCCAGGTTGCTGTGCATTCGCTAAGTTCTGTGCGTCCATTTAATATTAGATAAAAATATCTCTTACGAGTACATATACTGAACATTTGCAGGCATTGGTTCATCTTCATATTCTCTGTACTTTTCTGCCACGTCAAATAAATAAATGACACAATGGAAAAAACCTAAAACAAGTAGTCCTATTTCAAACCACATTTACTTACTAATAAAATTTCTTTATTGTGACACTTTCTCCAGTTTATAGGACCTCTCTCATATTCTATCTTGTCATATATAAACTCATAGTCATGTATGTCCTCTAACCATCTCATAACGGTTTCCAAACCACTTTTATCGGATGTAAAGTAAAAGCATGGATGGTTATGTATAACGTCTAAAGTTTCTAAAGAGTCTCTCAAAGTCCAGTCTACTTGGTATTGAAAATTCCATGTGTTATAGAACGGCGGGTCCACTTAAAGAAAACATTTTCCTTGTCTTTATATTTTTCATACAACTCTGTCCAATGACATCTCACAAACTCTATACCCTCAATATATTTTTCTATGTTCTCTTTGAAAACATTTGTATAGTTAAGATATAAAACTTTTGACATAAGTGTTTCAATGTCATGAACTCTTATAGCACCACTATATAATAGTCTAGCAGATATACTATCCCAGTCTATATATTCTGCTTTTTTCAAAACCTCTCTCACAATATTTTTCTTATCTAATGGTATACGTTCCATCTTACCTATAGGTATCTTTTCTTTTAACTCTTTCAATATATTGTTTGTGTCTGGAATATGTTTGAGACGGTCCATATAGTTGTCGAAGTCATTGCATATAATCTTTGAGTCTGGGAATATTGTATGACATAAATGGGATATATAGAAACTTCCACCTAACAAATCTACAAATGTTAGACCATTCGGTAGTTTCTTAAGTTCTCTCAATATAATATCTTTACATCTACTCTTATTTCCAAAGAACGGTAACGGTGGTTTTGTAAAATTCATTTATATATAATAATAAAAATGTTTTTACCTGAAAAGTGACAGAAAAGTGACAAAACATGAAAACATATATAATTTGTGAAAAGCGACACATTATATAATGTTTTCGACCCAGAAGAAGGCTTCTTCCCAGAAGCAATGGAGGAGGAAGAAGAGTCCTCCGAATTCAGAAAAAACCAGAATTTTCGAAAAAGTGACACCAACTATTAAAGTTATTTTATTACTAGATTTATTTACAAATTATAAGATAATATCATTAACCGAATATATTTTTAATATAAATAAAAAACTTTTTTTTATACAAAAAATTACAATCAATCGATAAATATTATAAAACATTTATTCCAAAAAGATTAAGTAATAGGTGGGATCCTGCATATAATATAATTTTATGTCATAAAGTTTACAAATTTTAGATGGACCACAGTGAGAATGTGAGTGGTTAATTTAAAGGTGGTCTGATAAAGATATCGAAGCTTACTCAACACAGCATGAAGCAGTTTCTAATACACAATCTTACTAGTGGTGTTTCGGTCGCCAGCGCTCTCATAGGGGTGCTGATTTCAAAAACCACTACTTCAAATTATTCAACAATACTCAATGCAGCATGAAGCAGCTACTACTGCTGTATCTTACTGGTAGTGTTTTGGTCGTTGGCTCTTGCACAGTCTCTCAGATTTTCAAAAATTTTTTTTCAACACTATCTTGTTTCGCTCTCAGAAAGCTATCCTACAAAGACATCGAAGCTTACTCAACACAGCATGAAGCAGTTTCTAATACACAATCTTACTAGTGGTGTTTCGGTCGCCAGCGCTCTCATAGGGGTGCACCGAAATTCAATTGTTAATGATATCAATTCACAAATTGGAATCGAAGATCAGTATGAAATTTA
Source organism: Trichomonas vaginalis G3 (assembly GCF_026262505.1). Taxonomy (NCBI): domain Eukaryota; phylum Parabasalia; order Trichomonadida; family Trichomonadidae; genus Trichomonas; species Trichomonas vaginalis. Next base: position 35,213,977 of record NC_067206.1, on the reverse strand, counting down.
AAATATAAATAAATTTTAATTATATTATTTTTAATTTTTTTAAATAAATATACATATATAAATATATACATATATAAATATATACATATATAAATATATACATATATAAATATATACATATATAAATATATACATATATAAATATATACATATATAAATATATACATATATAAATATATACATATATAAATATATACATATATAAATATATACATATATAAATATATACATATATAAATATATACATATATAAATATACATATATAAATATACATATATAAATATACATATATAAATATACATATATAAATATACATATATAAATATACATACATAAATATACATACATAAATATACATATATAAATATATAAATAACAAAATACAATCAAAAAATAGTGTTTGGAAATTTAAGGTTAAGTGTCACTTTTTCGTAAATTCTACCACACTCCACATTATATAATGTTTTCGACCCAGAAGAAGGCTTCTTCCCAGAAGCAATGGAGGAGGAAGAAGAGTCCTCCGAATTCACACCAGAAGACTAACAATTTTCCGAATAAAAACTTCATTTATACTAAACATCTTCGGGGCTAGAGGGCGCAACGCGCCTGGAAGCCCCACTTACCTGACCTAATGAACAACATCGATGTTGAATAATTGAATTTTGACCTTTCACGTAAACTGAACCTCCTTGACTCCTTTTACAGACATTGAATGAACATTCGGAATGTAATAATTTGATATTATCCGTTGTAATTGAAATAGCACCATCTTCAAGATCATGAAAAAAACTAAGTAAAACAAAACACTCCGAATTAGTAACAGAAACTTGACAATTAACACATGTTGTTGGATTTGTTTTGTTATTTTCACCATATAATTCATACCATATGTTTTTAGGAATATTTTCAAAATGATGAAAGTGATAATCTCTCCGAAGAGAGAAAATCACTGAAACGTGACATTAAAATTTATAAATTTAGTTTTTTGGTTCATATTCATCCGAAATAGAAGGAATACATTGATGCACCAGTATGTCAAAGCAACTAGTTCAATTAAATTTGCAATATTCATGCCAATTCTTCAGCAAATATTTTCGAGTTTCTAAAGATTAAATTGCTGGAATTTTGATCCAAATATTTAATTAATTTTCTAGAAAATGCATCGAAAATATATAATTATAGCATAATTATTAAAGAAAACAGTATACTTAATTGCAAAATTAAATAAACATTTCAAAAACGGTATTATTTGATCTAATAATAATATAAAATCAATTTGTTTGTATTATTTTGATGATAAATGTGAACTCGCATACAGAAGATATTTATTCAAATTGCATCAAGAATTATATTTATATATGTAAATAAATAGATCTAGTTATTTCTTATATCTTTGTAAGTCTAGATTCTGTAAATTGTGAATATGGGTATTTCATTTTTGTATCTGATAAGTGTGCAATTTTGATTTTTCTTTTGATACCATGAATTTTGATTTCAATCTTTTCGATTTTTTGAATAAATTGTACGTAATGCATTAATATTCTGAAGATTTAGTCAATAAGAAGTTCAAAATATGGTAGATTTATAGAAAGTTCTTCTGAATATGGAAAAGATTAAAATGAATGAAGTTGGAATTTATGTATGAATATCAAAAACATAATTGTCGTGCAAAGTGTTAAGAATATTAGGTAATAGAATCTTCCTCGAAAAATAATTTTTTGATTCATTAGTAGATGTAAGGAATTTCAATTTTCATTGTCACTTTTTTGAAAATTTGATTTATCAATTTTATGAGTGAAAGTGAGAGTGAGAGTGAAAACGAATCTGAATTATTGATCCAGATGAAGCATTCAAAATTCATGGATCCACATGGTACGAAGTTAGTCAAAAACATTGGTCACAACAAGATCATAACGTTTCCGGCATGCTTGGTGGATATCCAGAGATGAATGTCATCGACATCGTTTCTAGTCGCGAATTGATCAAGAGTCTTGTTAAGAAAGGTATGGGCAAGACCAGAGCTGCAGACATTGCAGGAGGTATTGGTCGTGTTTCGAAAAATGTTCTTTCACAAACATTTGAATATATTGATTTAGTTGAATACATTCCAAGCTTTGTTGAAAGTACTAAACAAGAACTCGAATCTATTGTTAAATTCCGAGGAATCACAATTGGTGCACAAGATTGGATTCCAGATACTAAATATGATTTAATTTGGTGTCAGTGGGCTATCATGTATCTTATGGATGATGATTGCATTAACTTCTTAATTCGCTGTAAATCGAGTCTTAATGAGCATGGTTTCATTGTTGTCAAAGATAACATTGCAAACAAAAGCAAAAGTCTTCCTAAAGATCGTGCACAATATCGTGAACTTGATAATCAAATTAATCGCACATATAAGCACTACCTCGAATTGTTTTCTAAATCAGGACTTAAACTAATTGAATCCATTCCTCAAAAGAAATGGGATCCAGAACTATTACCTGTTTATACTTTTGTTCTTCAATAAATTAATTATAAAAATTTTATATTATATCATGAATGAAATAAATTGCATTTTTATCAATATATAGGGTGTCCAAAGGTGTGTTTAGCACAAACCTGAATACTGCGAATAGAAATAAACAAGTTACATATATATAAAGTTTATTTAAATATAATCACTATTGGATTCAATCACGCGTTCGCAGCGATCGATCCAGGCTTGAAAGACACGCTTTAAATCATCATGAGAAAATTGCTCAAATTGCTCTCTGACAAAATTTTCAAGATCATCTGGACTCGCGAATTCGCGTCCTTCAGCTCTCTTTTTTAGCGTGCCGAATAAATAAAAGTCAGAGGGTGCAATATCAGGTGAATAAATTGGGTTTGGAACAACTTTGACATTGTTTTCCACCAAGTAATTCATTACCTTATGACTTTTGTGAACTCTTGAATTATCAAAATGAATTGCAAACTTTTGTTTTTGTTGTTTGGATTTCTCAAACTCATCAGAATTGATAATTTGAGTAAGAACATTGTCAATTAGATACTGAGCATTCATCGTATTAGGTTTATGAAGAATATCAATTGCGATGATGCCATTCACGCCCCAAAAAACCGACAACATCATCATTGGTGTGTCAATTTTTTTCTTCGGGAATGTTTGCGGATTTTCATCCTTCGGGATCCACATGATTTTGGCTTCTGTTGCATATTGAAACCAAGACTCGTCCCCTGTTACTAAAAAGCGAAACTTCTTGGATTGATACGCACCCAATATAGAGAGGAGCTCTTTCGAAGATTGGACTCTAGATTTTTTTTGAACTGAATTAAGGTTGTGCGGAACCCAACGTGTATACGCTAGTTTGTAGTTCAAATAATTGTGCAGATAATAACTGACTGTTGTACGTGGTATCTTTGTCATCTCCTCTATCCTTCTGAGTGATGCTCTTGGGTCTTCATCTAGCGCTTGAAGAATTGCTTTGATTTTTCTTTGATCCGGCGATTTTTTGTCAATTTTTATGATGGGCGCCTTTTTTCATGAAGTGATACATCCTAACATGATACGTTACAGTGGAATAGCTAGGAGCATCCATACCGAAGCATTTTACCAATGTCTCGTAGATTTTTTTACAGTCTTTGCATTTTTTTGCAAGAGCGAGGATGTTTCTTTATGATTCATTAAAAAAATGAAAAAAATCCCGCCAAAATTTCCCGCGAAACCGCCTCTTGTCTCAAAATTCATTTTATATCCCGGCATGGCGCCAAAATACAACATACTCATCATATACATATATTCATATTTTTTATTATATATTTATAATCAGCATATATCTCCTTTAATAGTCTCATATAGAGCGCTGTGCTAAACGCACCTTTGGACACCCTATATTATTCATAACTCTATATTCTGTTAAAACTAATAGTTGAGTCAATTATTTTATCATGACGTAAACTTATGCTCTTCCTAATTGGATTCGAAATCGTAATTGTTGATATATTGAAAACAGATTGAATTTGGTTTTTGGAAAAGATAAAATGAACTCAATGTCGTAAAGGAATGCTTTGTTATCTGAATATTATGGTAAATAAATAACTCGATGCTCAATAAATTTTAAATATCATATGTTTTTTTTTAGAATTTCATGGTTATTTTATTGAAAGTATAAGTACAAAAAATGTAGCTGTGGCCTTTTCTGAAGTTTGTGAACGGGAGGTCGCCAGCGAGAACCTTAAAAATAAACTTCAGAAAAAAATCTAAAAAGAAAAAAGCGAAAAGGCCCTGGAGTCGAACTGGGGAACTTAAGGCTTATACTATGTCTCTTACCACTGAACTATATTATCTGTGGATCGGTGCTTTATAAATTGTAAATATAAAGATTATCATAACGAATTAAAATGTAAAATAATAAATATTACTCTTATATATTATTCGATTTTAAATTACAAAATAATAATAACAAAAAAAATATTCATGACCGGAGGTTTTAATTAATGTTTAATGAAAGAGAACGATTCATTATAAATTATTGAATGTTAAATTGTTGTAAAAACACATTGAAATATTTGTGAAGAAAATGGCTATTTAATATTGAAAAATAATAATAACAAAATGTTTATTTCATTTAGTTGCCATTAAGATATGACGGCTATTTAACAAGTTTTTCTTGGATCTTAACCGCCTAACGTTCAAAATTAACCTTTGTGCTTTGATATTACGTTCACATGTTGCCTCCGAAGGAGATGAACATAAACAAGCGTAATGCTATTTCCGCAAGGATGGATTTTTCTCCAATTCTATGCGAGATCTCTTCCCAAGCATAATTTTGTGCCTCGTCCATCATCAGATCGTTCTCAAAGATGTCTGATTCCTTATTGATGAACGTATTATATAACGAGAGTACAAGCGTTTTTTGTCTTTCGTTCAATCGGAATTGAACCAAAATGCGCTTGAGGTAATCTTTAGCTGCTGTTAGATCATTTTCGGCAGTCTGATGATTATCCTCGCGTACATCTTGCAATGTAAGCCTAAGTTGATCATCAGATTCGACAATTCTACGAAATGTGCCTTCATCTGTTACATCAATTACAGCGTTTGTGTTACCTTCCTCAAAAATAGAATCCATGTAAATGTCCTGTAAATCTTCTGCCGGATCTTTATCAGGAATATGCTCACTTTGAAAGGAACTCAAGGGATCGGCCAAATCTTCTACTTCTTCGTTTTTAACAAACTTTCTATGGAAGTAGAACCTTCCTCTCGGCGTGAGAGAGAATGCCAAACACCATAGCCCACCAAAGTCAGAGTCCAAGGTATAGCTATCCAATGAAGATGCCAAGATGGATCCGAATGCATTATGCAAATTGGATGTCAAAAGATTGAGAGCTGATATGGCTTTACGAAGCCAAATGTAACAATTTGCCAACAATGCCTTATCCGATTCGAATACTAAGATTAGCTTTTTAAGAACAGCTAAACAATCTTTCAATTGTACGATTTTATCGTGATCTACATTTATATATTGCTTGATTTTGTTTTCGTACTTAAGAATAAAGACACATATATTATAGTCATATATCCATCTGGTGGATACATGCTGTGGACATTGTGCACCTATATCGTCAGCATGAATGCGACAAAGTTCTGCAATTCTGTGCACATCCTTTACTAAACTTTGTAACTGGTTGTTCTTGCCAGCAATATATTGATAGCTGTTGTGGATTCTGTGACACAAACAGGGAATAAGCAATATCTTGTAGTATTTTGGATCTCTGTCATGATAGAATGAATCATTCCAAGTATCTTTGAAGCATTCTAACTGTGCTGGTCCTCCGTCAACTACCACACTACCTATCTTGACTTTCCTAATGTCAATTCTGTTAAATCCTGCTGTTATTGCGGATTTATAATCCTGACTTGTCTGGCCATCCTTCATATCTATCGCCTCAGTTAGTATCTAGTAATTCGGTACCAAGGGTCTACGCCCCTCGGACCCCAAATTACTAGAATTTACAAAAACCGTTTGACATGTAAAATTTTTGACATTTACAAAATAAAAAAATAATTTTTAAAAAATAAACTTTAAAAAATAAACGTTAAAATTTTTGACATTTACAAAATAAAAAAAATAATTTTTTAAAAATAAACTTAAAAATAAACGTTAAAATTTTTTATTTATTTTTTTTATCATAGATTTTAACACCCAGAGTAAAAAAATAAACTTAAAAATAAATTAACTCAAAAATTTTTTAATTTCTGTATATACTAAATTTTTCATAAATGATAAAATTAATTTTAGGGTAGATCTAACCCGATATCTAACCTCATTTCTAACCTTGTGAATTTTCAGCAGTAAATATGCTGGCATGATTCAGGGATGTCATCGCTGCTGTCTTCAAACTCTTTTATAGATTCATACCATAAACGAGCTTCACGGGAGATGAGGAGTAATGAAACGATAATTAATAATTTATTAGTAAAATTCATTTTATATAAAAATAAAATTTTATATCTAATCTGATTTTTCGAATTCTTCTAACTTCTTCTTCAGTTCTGCTATATTATCTTCATATAATTTAATCTTTCTCAAAATACCATTTTTATCTAATGGCTGCTTAATTTTTCTAAATTGAACTCTACCATCTTTCATTTGATGAACATAAAAACCTTCTGGAATAGTTCCTGATTTAATGTATTCAACTAAAAACTTTTGTTTTGTTGCTTCAGTAATTTTAGTACTCATTTTATTAAAAGTAAAAAATAAAAAATATTTTTAAAATTAACTTTATTTTTTATGAGGACTCTCTGAGTCCATCTGAGCCGCTTAGCGGCTTCGTCGTCTTTTCCTTAATTCCTGCGGATCAACTAGGTCGGTTGAAGGTCTATTACTTTCTTTATAGTGTTTATAAAGTTTATAAGCCGCCATATGATAAGGATAATTAAACCATAAATACGCTTTACCTAAAGTTTTCAATCGATTATATAAATCATTATTGTTAGGCGTTTCAGGTGGTGCAGGGTATTCGAGAACATCTCTAACCATTTAATTACTTTAAAACTCTTGGTTTCTTTTTAGTTTTTAACAGTTTCTTTGCTTTTGCGATTTTAGCTAAAATATATCTTCGACCGTAATGGAACCAATTCGAACCTCCTGTTTTAGGGTCAAAAGGTCTTCCATAACCGCCAGGGTCATATGGTGCGACTGCAGTTACTGGCGCTGTGCGTGTGCTGAATTAATCGGCGGTGCCTCAATTGGTGGATATTCTGGCTGTTTCTCCTTTTCTTTAAGTGAATTTAATTTAAACTCTTCACCATTCAACTGACCTTTAAAATCTTTTAGCTGCTTAGATATTTCATTATCTTCACCTAAAAGGTTTTGCGACTGGTCAGCGACCCAGTTACCTAATTTCTTTAACTTTTCAGATTTTAATTTTCTGGCAGCAGCTCCCACAAGCATTCCAGCATTATTTTTTAAAGCTTTTGATACAGCTCCACCAGTTAAACCGTCAATAGCTTTATAACCTCCATACAAAGCTGATAGTGTTGAAAATACCATTTAATGCTTATTAAAATCATTTCTCATAATGATTAACTCATAAAATTTTTCATCGGAGCTAAACGTTAATGAAACTCTGACTTTTTCACCACTGAACCTCTTTATTAGTTCATTAATTCTATCAATTATATTAGCACATTTACTTACATCATCAATGATAGTAATATCATCACAAATTATTTTTACATTTAACGACGTCATTTATTACAAATTAATTTCTTCTATTCTTTAAATAATTAACTGCGGGCTACTACGTGGAGTGGTTCGTGGCGCCTTTCCTGTGCTAATTGCTTGAATCGTGTAGATTTTTTCAGACCTGTTGGAATAAGATCAGCCGGCAGTTGAATTAATCGGTGTTCTATATAAATTTCTATATAAATATGGTCCCGCTACAGCACCAGCAGCTAATAAAAGACCTACAGGAATTACAATTCTATTATAGTTCCGCGGTTTAGGGTCTTCATCAAAACTAGCCCATGCGCTTTCAGTCGTTGAACTCATTTATATATAATTAAATTTTAATAAGCGATTAATATGAGTTCGATAATAATGCTATCTTTTCTGTCACAGGAAGGACAATATCTTTTAGGCTCGATGGTTCAACTAATTTTATATTAAATTTATTAACATAATTAGTTATTGAATAATGCTTCGGCGGAGAATATAAGCAGTTCGTTAAACATAAAATTGAATCTTCTGCGAACTCACTTATACTCGATTTAATTATTACTGGTTCTCTTGACCAAACGCTGTGAAAAGAAATTGAAGTTAATAAATTACCTTCTGCCCTCACGGCTATTGATTTTGGTAAATATTCTAAAAGGTCGATTAATGCTATTTCTTTTGCTCCAAAAAGAGCCATTTTCTTAAAACATTCTTCATCATTGATTCCTGTAATAGCTCTAAAATTATTATTCGTGTATATATTTTCAATCTCATCACCGACAGCACCATCTTTTAAATCAAATATGAAACCAGCTTTTGAATTTGAATTAACACGAAATTCTATTGAATTAGTTTCAAAACTATAAAACATATCAACTTCATTAGGTTGAGGATATCCGGCACCTTTTAACTGTTCAATAAGAACCGATTTAATCTTTTTATTAAATGCTGTCATATCATCTCCTGTGTCTAAATCTATATAAATCTGTAAATCATATTGATGATTATCTCTTATTATTCCAAAGTTATATAATTCAATGGTTCGTCCTGCAGGAATGGTTTTTATCTGTCTTATTTCAATTGCTTTTTCACCAGTGTTATAATCAACCCAGTGTTTAGGGTATTCATAAATGTATTCACCATTGATTATTTTAAACGGTTGTGAAAATATGTGCTCATAATAGATTTTAATACTTTTATCATTAAGACTGGGAACGGTATTAACAAAATTTCTGACTTGCATTTTTAATTATAATAAAATGAAACATTTATTTGAAGAAGTAGGTGAAAAAATGAATGAAAAATCTGATAAACTCAATAGTTCATTAATTCTTCCCTTCAGTAAGGATTATCAGTTCTGTTCAAACGGTGTGTATTTCTATTGCGGAAAAATGGGTTCGGGAAAGACTTTTAATTTAATTCGTCATATTTTAATTACTGAACGATTAGGTCAAGATTCATATTATGACCAAATCATTATATCAGCAACTTCAGATTCAATGGATTCAACAGCGAAGACATTTATGAGTAAAGTTCAGGCATGAGTAATTAAAGTTCCAGATAGCGAATTAATTTCTTTTCTTCAACAATATATAAGAAGAAAGAAGAAATATTATGCGATAGTTGAATTAATACAATGAACTCACAGTCCTGGTAGAAGATTTGAAGTCCCATATCTTCAGCAGTACAGAGTACTTCATTTATAATACGTTTTGACATAGATAGAATATTAACACCAAGTGGACAGAAGTTAAAGTGTCTGCAAATGCTTTTCGTTAGCTTGAAAATAGTTTTATCTGAACCATCCAAACCTTCGAACTTCACTATATGGTTGTAGTTTCTGATGGCATATCTTATAGCATCTTTGTCATTTACTATGGTTATTTTTGACTCAATAGGAGATAGAATAGTTTTGCCATAAATACTGTTCAGAATGAGCTTTATATTTTCTTGCAAAAGATTTCCTTCTTTCTTATACTTTAACCTTAACTCAAACAACTTCTTTACTTCATCTCTTATTCTAATATCTCTGTTTCCATCGTAATAGTATCCTTGCAACACTTCACATTTGACACCTTGATATTTTATGAGGTCTTGTAATGTTATATGGTCAACATACATTAAACAGCAAGTGTTTGAACTTCTGGGAACGTTAAGTTCTGGATTTAGTTCAGGGTCACAAACTATTAAAGGAAAGTGTCTATGTATTCCAATCTCTGTTATCTTAATGAGAACAAAGAAGCCAGACATAAACTTTTCACCAATGGGTTCCTTTTGGTCGTCATCGAATAAATGTCTCATGAGATACTCTGTGCTTAACATTTCTTTCTTCATAACCTTTGGAATACCTTCTAAAGTATAAAGTCTTGCTATAGCTGATGGATATAATGAAACAGCGTCGAAATCAGCAATGAGTTTTTCTTTACTCTTTTGTTTAATGTTATCTGACAACATACATCTTCCACCTTGAATGCATCTCGAAATAAACTCTCTTGGTTTATTTGAGAGGTCATATAAATTTCCATTCGGGAAGTACACTCTGTTCTCAAATAATTTGTTAGCAATTGAACAAATACTAACGTAGTCATAAACGTTTAAATCAAACTCTTTCAATAAGTCATTTCTGAACTTTACAAAACCTTCTCTTAAAATTCTTACATCTTGTTTGCAATAAAATGTGCTATACTTTTCTAAGTCGAAGTGGTTTTCATCTATTCTGCAACCTTTGATGGAATCTATGTTTTTCATGAATGTATCCGCATCCTGGATAAACTTACATGCTTCAGAAATGACACCAGTTCTGTTGTCATTCATGAGCAAAGTACTGCTGTAGTAGTTGTATGGAAATACTTCTTTCGGTCCTGTTTGTAAGTTAAACATAGCAGGAAATAGTTTAAGTTTCTTATTTATAACACTGTAAGAGTCTTTTATAATAATTGCCCGGCCTTTATATAAGCCAGTTATTTGCATTGTTCGTGAACCTTTAATGATGGGAGTTCCTTTCACTTCTGTCATGTGTCTTAAGATGAAGTTTATGTCATAACTGAGGTTATGGAAATATATTAAACTCTTGTCAGGAAGTCGCTCCAAAAATTCTGTTGCACAGTTCTGACCCCAAATGCTTTCACTCACTGAACCATCTTCACTGTCATAACATATGTTAAAAGCTTTATGAAAGCCATCAGTACTGCACTCAAAGTCAGCAAAGAAAACGTGCTCAGAAATGAACTTGCACTTATTTTTATTTACTTCTTTTGACTCTGCTTTCTCCTTCAGTTGTACACAATACTTTGGAGCATATGACAAGTCTTTAAATGGTGCAAGATTCTGTTTATATAAGTCAGTCGTATATGTGAAAAGTTCTCCATAAGAAATAGGTTCAAAATATTTGCACTCCCACAATGTTTTCATAACATCCCATAACGGTGTTGTTCTATCATAACGAACTACATATTTGTTCTCTCTCTTTGTATAAATCTTCATCTGTTTCTCAATGTTCATTCCACCACAAGCTTTGAGAATTTCTTTATAGTTTCGAATGAAGTATGTTGTCATTGGAAGTCTTTCATTTAGCATGTAATGGTCTTCAACAAGAAGTAAGTCAATAGTTCGAATAGTTTTACATTCTTTTGGTATATATCTCTTTATTTCATTATGTCTTGAGTTATTGAAATAACCAATGGTAACATTAAATGCTATACCTGTTGCGTCAGAAATTTCTTGTACTTTACTTTGAGGAAAGTCTCTAACACGAATGACTTCTCTCATGTGGTCAATAGTTTCTTCATTTACTCCAGCCTGAATGCAAGCATAAACGAAACAATTGTCCTCTGTCATAAGTGTTGCAGTTCTTTTGTTCAGTTCATTGAAGATTTGGTAGCGTTCAAGATTTATAGGTAATGTGCAAAGATACTTCCAGAACTGACCGCTTCTCTTCTTATAAAACTTCTTTTCACCATTATCTTTCCAAAAGTTTTCTATAAGTGCTGGGTTTCCTGTTTGCTTAAGAGCTTCCAAAATGGCTTTCTGGTCATTTGTCAGTGTGCTTTCATCTCTATATGGTCTCTTTTTTGGTTTGCCTTTCTTTACATCTGACATCGTTAGCCTTCATATTCTGTTAAATCATACATCGTTATTTCAGTAAGATTCTTTATGTTTGTCAAGAAGAAGTCATAGTGCATTTCAACAATACCTGCGGCATTTGCTTCTATCTCTGATATAAAGTTCTCCTTCAAGAGCTGATGTAGTAATGTTCCAATATTATTGAGGTTAACGTAGAACATTCATACTTTCCACCAAGTTTATAACATACCATCCATCTCTGTTGTGAGTTTATTTTAATTTTCTCTAAGAGTCTCATGAAAACCTTACCGAAATGTTTGTGTAAGTAGTCTCTGTTTGGTTCATCTAAAGCTTCGATGTTAAAGTCAATGAGTCTATTGCCTGACTTCACATTTCCTTCCTATTTTCTTCATCTTTCTTTAACCATCTCTCACCTTCTTTTGGTTTGTCGTCAATGGAACTAATGACATCGTTAGCTTTGCGAACTTGTTCTATAGCACTTTTAAACATCTCTCTTCTCTGTTGTTTCAGTGTGTCGTCTCTTCTTCTTGTTTCACCAACGTTCGCATTTGTTATGTCATACATTTCTCTTCTTACTTCATGAGGTACTGAACGTCTATGATATAAGTCAATAGCAACGTCATTTAAAGGAAATGCTCTTGCATGGACTTCGTCCTCGCCGCGTTGCGGCTTTATGAACTCATGAATTCTATCATAACTTATTGCACCATTGTAGTCATTGGGGATGTCAGCGAGTGCTTTTTTGTTTGTTGCGTAATGCTTTGCAACATCTATATTAGCTTCTGTAAGAAGTTGTTTTATTTCCGAGTGTTCTAACTTAGACAACTTCCGATACATCTTTAGTAGGAAATAAAAAAATATTTTTTGAAAAAATTAGATTAGATTTTTTTAAGTTATTTTTCAAAATAATTTAATATTTTTATTTTAATGAAACACATGCAAGATTGCAAGTTCTTTTCATACAATGCTCTCACTACTGCCATCAAGAATGAGTTCAATGGTGCTGCAAACGTTAATGTTATCTTTAACAAGAAGTTTGTGAAAGAATCTAAGTTTGGTCAGTATGTCAGACCATTAGCTATCGTCATTGACCGCAAACGTTATACTTCACAAGAGTTAGCAGTAGTTTTGAAACAAAAGAGTTTCTTCGTGAATGTCAAAGATACACACTATACTGTTATAAAGAACTCTAACGTTGACTTCTTCAGTATTGCTATGAATCTTTCCGAACAGAAAGAATACAAGAAAGGTGAAACATCTGTGAAATATTATCCTTCATCTCTGAAGACAATAACGAACAAAGATGTTATACAAAAGTTCTTACCAAAGGTTGAAGAAGCTTCTATTGACATTGACGAAGGAAGTGAAATGGTTGAAGAAAATAGACCCTGACGTCATTTAAGCAAAAATATATTTTGGTTGCCTTCATATCGATATTTTACAACAATTCCCCAATGTATAAACTTTCATACGCTTTTCATAAGCTTTATAATACCTTCAGAAATTTTGCATAATCTTTAGAAGCATTTAGATATTGTTTAAATGCTTTGTATGTGTCAGAAATTTTGCATAATCTTTTACATGTTGTTCGTTTCTCTTCTTCTGTCATGAGTTCCGAATATTCTAAAATTCATGTTCTTTCATATGAGATAAAATTTTATAAAAAAAATAAAATTAGCTTAGATTTTTTTTATTCTTCCTCTTTGAAGTTATCGAAATATTCTGTTATTTTTTCCTTCAGTAATGTTAAGTCTTCTTTGAATGTAAGTATTGTACAACCTTTAATATCATAGTGTGTTTGAGGAAGAGTATTTTTGACAATTTCCTTTATTTGCTCATTCGGAGTCATTGAAATCGGTAAGTTTTCACGATAGAACCAGTTTCTGTCAGATTTATATATCTTAGCTAAGTCATAAAAGCTCTTGTTTGTTTCTTCTGACTAAAATGTAACATAACCATATCTTTATCTTCTTCATTTTCCAACTCTTCAGTATATATCATATACTTATAACTCTTTTCCTTTCCTTTTGGTACTGAACGTGGTATTCTTTTCTGTATGTTTTTGTCTTTGGATTCAATGACTTCATCTTTTGCTTGAAGTTTTCTTTTCCATCTCTCCACGTTCTGCTTTATATAGTTCATCTAACATCATGAAAATATAACAGCATAACGAGGTGAAGCCCACATGCTACGCGTTTACTAAAAGTCTATGAACATAATAACCTTTCAAACCAGGAGCCAAATTCTTGCGATTTTCGTACGGAATCTCTTCTCTCGGTTTTCCGAGGGAAGCAATCATATGAGGAAATTCTTTCTAAAAGTTCTTATGTCTGTTGGTTTTCAAACCAATGATATGATTGCTTTGTAGAACGAAGAGCATTCATTATACTCTGCATTTGGTACATATCGTCTTTGACTGAACGAATGAGACGTAACTGTTTGTTATACTGTATGTATTCATATTCTTCATTTATGGCTTCATGAACGATAGCAGTTGTTGTGTTCTCTGATGTTGACATTACTGTCTTTACATACAAAATAAAAAAATAAAAAAAAATAAAACTAACTTTATTTTTTCTATCTTAAGGAAATTCATTATTTTTGTGCTGAATTCAATAAAAATATATTTTAGGGTAGATGGTTAGATCTAACCCGATTTCTACCCTCATTTCTACCCCAGTTATTTTATAAACGTTTCGCATGGTAAACGTTATTTTTGGAATTTTGTGAAAACTCAACGGTTTGACACATGCCCTAAAAATTATTTTACTCAGAATTTTGTTGCTGAATTCAATAAAAATAATGTTTAGGGTAGATGGTTAGATCTAACCCGATATCTACCCTCATTTCTACCCCAGTTATTTTATAACCGTTTTACATGGTAAACGTTATGAATTCGTGAGACTCTAAACAGTTTTGTAGCTTCTATTTCTTCGCTGAGGATATCAAAAATTTTAACGATACCGAAAGTTTCTTTATACTTCTTCTTGACATCAGATAGAAGGAAATCGTCAGCAGTTGGATAGTTTTTGTTCAGAAATTCTAACATGTTCATTTTATTTTCTGCCGGTTTCTCTGCTTCTTTCTTTAAGTCAGCATAGTCGTTTCGCATACGTTCTATCTCTTTTACTGAATAGTTATATTTCCTAATTGCTGCTTTACATTTAGAACATTGCGGATTCATTTTTGCGTTATATTCTGAAACCTTACCTGCAAAACAACTAAGGCGTCAATGGTTTTTTAAATCTGAAGCAGTTGGTTTTATCTGTTCATGCCATACCTTACCTCTTCTATCTTTATCTCTTATCTGCCATACACATTTTGCAACTAATGAAACAAAGTTGTCGTATGTCTTAAACTCCCCCGATTTATAAATATCTGAAATGTTTTTATAAATCATGTCGCAATCTTTGTCCATAACTTTATGGTTGCAATGATATCCTAGAAACTCATAGTTTACTTTACGTATGAACTTCTTTATTTCTACTGAGTCAGTTGGTTTCACTTCTATTTCATCGAATTCATGAATAGTGAGCTTTTGTTGTTGGATTTCAGGCAATTTGGGTAAATGGTCAATAATGTCCTGCATGTCATAAAGATATTCTTCATTTTCTTCATCCTGTGCGGTACAGTCTAAATTACTTGTTAAAAGTTCCTGCTTAATTTTTTGTATTTCTGTTTCGAAAGTAAATGAAGAAGGAATGAAGCTTTTCATCTCTACTAACATAGATGTTGGATTCATGACTAATGAGTTTGGTGCTGTTGTTTGAATTGTTGTTGTGCCGATTGTTGAAATCATATCTTTTATACAAAATAAAAAAATAAATAAAAATAAAACTAACTTTATTTTTTCTATCTTAAGGAAATTCATGAAAATTCAAGACCTTTGGGTCTCGCCGCTTAGCGGTTGAGGGTAGAAATGAGGTTAGAAATCGGGTTAGATCTAACCATCTACCCTAAACATTATTTTTGGTGAATTCAATAAAAATAAATGGTTCATTTACTCACAATATTTTTGTACAAAATGACCCCAAACTTTTAACTTCTTTTCTGCAGCTTCTAATGCTATCTTAGCGAGTTCATATTCTCTAAATTCTCTCTTTAAATCTTCTTGTTCCCATTGGTCTAGTTCGTATGGAGAATCTCTATAACCATAACATATCTCACGTTCATGTTCTAATTGTTTTTCATGCATTTTTCTAACTTCTTCTTCAAACAAATGTTTTGCATTCTCTACTGTATCTTCGAGTTCTTCTTCATCTAACTTCTCATGAACTTTCTTGTCTATGGAGTCCATAATTTTTCCAACTGCTATGCAATATTTTGGAGAAGCCCACATTGCTATATAGTTTATAAGTCTTGGGTCTACATACGTTCCTCTAACCTGTTTGATTTCATCAGGAATTCCTGCATGAATTTTGTATAAAAAGCAACAGTCCGAATTCCGGCGGTTGCTATATTCTTCACAAAATGCCTTATAATACTCTTCCCAGGACTTATTTTCCAACAACTTTCTAAAGTCTTTCCTAAACTGCTGACACATATTTGTTGCATTAATGTAACCATCCTTGTCTCTACGTAAGACTTCAATACCGTTATAAGTGCCTTTTGTGAATGTTTCGCCATTAGATTTGTTCGTGAACGTCTGTGCTTCGACTGACATTTCTGTTCTTACATACAAAATAAAAAAATAAATAAAAATAAAACTAACTTTATTTTTTCTGTCTTAAGGAAATTCATGAGGGTAGAAATGAGGTTAGAAATCGGGTTAGATCTAACCATCTACCCTAAACATTATTTTTGGTGTAAATAAATGGTACCATTAATGATATCATGACTGTTCTCGTTCATGTCTGATTTACATCTAATGAAAAAGTTTAGAAATTTTCTTATTCTTTCTGGCTTATTTTTATCCTTCCAGTACTCCCGCTCTAATGGTCCCAGATGAGTTGGTTTAGATTCTCTCAAGTTCTTAGATGGTATAACATCTTCAACGCCTCCTTCATATCTTACTTTATAAGGGTCATCGTTTATGTTGTAGCCAAGTATTTCAATAACCACTCCTCGCTTTGCTTCGTCAATGGTTTCAGCAAGTTTGCCATTACTACTTTCAACTAATTTATGTCGAGGATAAAATGCAATGGAGTCGTCAGCAGCTTTTATAAGATATCCATTACCTTGCGTAGAGTCTACGATATAATAATTTCGACTTAACCTTAAACGTTTCTTTGTCAACGGTTTGTCGTCAAGAACTACACGAACTTTTGTTCCAGGAATGAGGGTAAATTGTGTTGAATTTCTGATATTTTGTGTTTGACTTCGTTTCTTTTGTATATACTTTTCTTCTTGTTGTTGTGTCATTGAATTTGGTGTATGTCCTGTTGTAGAATGTGTTGAGGAATTATATACTTCGAGAAAATGTTTCATTGTTTCTTCGGTAAAGTCTCGCTCTTGATTTAAATCTCTGAGAGTCCTTATGAAGCGGTTTATGATGCCGAGTATGTTATGGTTATGGTCTTCAGTAGTGTAGTGAGTTATGTTATGCTTAATGAGAAATTCTGTGATTTCATTGCTGAGGTATGCTGAATCCTGGTCTGATGTTAAAGTACTTGGGCTATGTTCTGCTACAAACTTTTGTAAAACTCTTAACACTTCACGAGTTCCTTTATTTTTCATTGGATATGCATATGCTTTACGAGTGTTAACATTAATGAAGATGAGGAATGGTTTATGTCCTCCTTTTCTGCGTTGAATGAGAGTGTCAAATTGGTATGCGTCAGGAGCGTTGGAGTAAATTGGTAAAAAGTAGTCGTAAGGGTTTATTTTTGTTTGATGTACAACATTTTTGTCAAAGAACCTTTTCACTTCAGCTCTGTTAGTAAATCCCCAACTCTTTGCAGCTTCATTGAACTTCTTAAATGACCTCCATGGATGTTGTTCGAATACTTCTTTTAAACTCATTTATGTAAAAATAAATTTAGTAATTTCATGCTGTTCGCTCTTTTGGAGCTCAGGACTTTCAGGCTGTTCTAACACATGCATAAACTGTAATATACGGTGGCATATAATCTTCACCCGAACCTGTTGGATTTGTTGTAAATGTATGTGTATGATTTCCTCCTGGTTCAGTTGGTCGAAAAGTCTTTTTTGCTGAATTGTTATAAGATGGAGATAAAACATTTTGAAGCGTATAGATGATATAAGAAAGAAGTTAGATAGACCGCAAAGCGGTGAGGGCGAAGCCCGTGAGAACGTTTATGTTTCATTGACTTTCTCCAGTAACGAGAATTTTTATGAGATAATATTGAAGAGAGATGATTTTAATATGGTGTAAATGGTAGCTTGGACAGCTTTAGGCGCAATGGGAACAAAAGCATTAGCATTTGGAGCAAAAGCACTTGGATCTTATGACGCAGTAAATAAAATGAGTGGAGGTAGGGTTTCGAAGACATTAGATGCAAATAAAGGGAAGATTGGAGGCTGGGTTGCAAAGAAGTTAAGATTAAATAAAATAGGGCTCATAAATAAAGCATCCAATTTAGTTGCGACTGAGTCAGAAAATGCTTTAGGAAAGGACGATGAGTTTGCAAAACACGCAAAAGACTTTAATGACCAGATGAAAGGTGAAACAATGCATTTAAATATAGGGTGTCCAAAGGTGCGTTTAGCACAGCGCTCTATATGAGACTATTAAAGGAGATATATGCTGATTATAAATATATAATAAAAAATATGAATATATGTATATGATGAGTAAGTTGTATTTTGGCGCCATGCCTGGATATAAAATGAATTTTGAGACAAGAGGCGGTTTCGCGGGAAATTTTGGCGGGATTTTTTTTCATTTTTTTAATGAATCATAAAGAAAACATCCTCGCTCTTGCAAAAAAATGCAAAGACTGTAAAAAAATCTACGAGACATTGGTAAAATGCTTCGGTATGGATGCTTCTAGCTATTCCACTGTAACGTATCATGTTAGGATGTATCACTTCATGAACAAAAAGGCGCCCATCATAAAAATTGACAAAAAATCGCCGGATCAAAGAAAAATCAAAGCAATTCTTCAAGCGCTAGATGAAGACCCAAGAGATCACTCAGAAGGATAGAGGAGATGACAAAGATACCACGTACAACAGTCAGTTATTATCTGCACAATTATTTGAACTACAAACTAGCGTATACACGTTGGGTTCCGCACAACCTTAATTCAGTTCAAAAAAAATCTAGAGTCCAATCTTCGAAAGAGCTCCTCTCTATATTGGGTGCGTATCAATCCAAGAAGTTTCGCTTTTTAGTAACAGGGGACGAGTCTTGGTTTCAATATGCAACAGAAGCCAAAATCATGTGGACCCCGAAGGATGAAAATCCGCAAACATTCCCGAAGAAAAAAATTGACACACCAATGATGATGTTGTCGGTTTTTTGGGGCGTGAATGGCATCATCGCAATTGATATTCTTCATAAACCTAATACGATGAATGCTCAGTATCTAATTGACAATGTTCTTACTCAAATTATCAATTCTGATGAGTTTGAGAAATCCAAACAACAAAAACAAAAGTTTGCAATTCATTTTGATAATTCAAGAGTTCACAAAAGTCATAAGGTAATGAATTACTTGGTGGAAAACAATGTCAAAGTTGTTCCAAACCCAATTTATTCACCTGATATTGCACCCTCTGACTTTTATTTATTCGGCACGCTAAAAAAGAGAGCTGAAGGACGCAAATTCGCGAGTCCAGATGATCTTGAAAATTTTGTAAGAGAGCAATTTGAGCAATTTTCTCATGATGATTTAAAGCGTGTCTTTCAAGCCTGGATCGATCGCTGCGAACGCGTGATTGAATCCAATGGTGATTATATTTAAATAAACTTTATATATATGTAACTTGTTTATTTCTATTCGCAGTATTCAAGTTTGTGCTAAACACACCTTTGGACACCCTATAGATTCGATGGAACTAAAGAAAATGTTTCTTCTCCACCAGTAGTTCTTCCGTATGGTCCCTATGGAATGTATGGAAACCCTTACGAAAGACCATTTGACCCATTGACTGGTGGAAGTAACTGGTATCATTACGGCCGAAGAAGAAAGACAGTCAAGTTGGAGACAGACGTGAAGAAAGCAACTAAAAAGAAACCAAGGAAGAGAGTTATAAAGCAATGAATTCAACAGGGTAGAAAAGAGGTTAGAAATCGGGTTAGATCTAACCTTCTACCCTAAATTTATTTTTGGTGTAAATTCACAAAGTTAGTTATCGGGTTAGAAATCGGGTTAGATCTAACCTTCTACCCTAAATTTATTTTTGTGCTATGTTTTCATACGTGTGAGGGTGGTGATATCATTTATTTTTTAAAATTATTTTTTATTTTATTTTTATATAAATGACGAAAACTATTGAGATAACAAACTACAACGGTCATGAGTTCAAGAATTTGTTCTTCGTTCCTCGTGAAAATACATTCTATCAGATACGAGGGAGAAAGGGTAAAGTTAGTTTGAGCGTTTATGACTACAAGCATAATGGAAAGTTTATACAAGCAATAGATACAAACGGTAAGCGTGTTTCATTATCTTTGTCAAAACTTACTAACATTTATTTTGACAGTGATTTTGACCTATATGAAGAAGAAAGTGAGTCAGAAGATTATGAGCTGTTATGTGAAGCACAGCAATGGGAGGAGTTGCAATACTTTTGTAAGTGAGAATGTTTATTTTTTATATTAGTGAGGTGAAGTGGTTGGTGGCTTTGTAAATATTTAAGGTTAAGTTAGTGTTGTCGTTTGTGTTGTAAAATATAAGTTAACGGTTTTGTAAAGTGTCAAATTCACATATAATGGGTACGGTGGAACGCAGTGCCTCCGTACCCTTGATATGTATACTAACTATCGGATACAACCACGATATTACAAGACATCCACAAAGGATCTGGAATGATCTCAGTAATGGTTCAAGAGTATTCCTACCAAATCCACACCAGTATGAAATAATCCTACAGACAGTAATTACTCCATACGAAGGATTCAATCACATAGTACCAAGAGATTAAAAAACTTTTTTAAGAATAAATATTTAACGTTTAATTAAATCATTCTTTTTTTCATTGACTGACGGACTGACTGACTGACCTTATTGATTATTCTTTTCCTGCTCAATTATGATTCTTCGTTCGAACTCTCTTATGTTATCCATGATTTGTCCCTTCGTCATTTTCAGTTCTCTTTGATTTTCATACCATGTCTTCAGGAAGAAAAACAATGCTAGACTCATTTCCTCTTGGAAAAGATCTTCACCATTATAGATTCTTTCATGAATTGTCATTGCTTCATCAACATAAATTTGTCCATCATTTTCAAAGATAGTTCCAAAAAACTTTGCGAACTTAAAGGTCATTTTTATCTTTTGACACTTTTTTATCTTTTGACTTTTGACATTCATTTTTTTTAAATGCACTATCAAGTGTTTGACGCACAAGAAACCTTTAAAGGTGAAGTACCAAAGGAGTTCTATGAAGGAAAACTACCACAAAAGTTTAAAGATTATCTTGAAATACTTGAAACAATCAAAGGTGTTATTTCAGTTGATGATGCATTACACACATTTGCAGCCATTTATCCTCTTGGGGAACCAGCTCAAGATTCTTATCATCTTGTTCTTTCAATGTTTCTCAAACAATGGTTCGAAAAATATACAGAATTAAAGATGGACATAAATGCATTTAAAATGCATTATGCTAATTATTATCAAGTACTTGATGAACGTTTTCCTTTTAAAAAATAATCTCCAGAATAAATAAACTAATTTTTTTACTAAAATTCATATTTAATGTCAAAAGTCAAAATATATATAATTGAATTATATGATTCTAAATGCACATATATTTTCAGTAATTTCAGGCATTGTTATAAAGAAATTAAAAAAAGAAATTATTTTTAAATCTAGTTGAAAATTTCAAAAAGTGACATTTTTTAATTTGTAAGAAATGAATGAATCAAAACCTATTACTTTTGTATTCGAAGTAGAAACGGGGTATCCATTACGTGCAAAATATTATTATGATTCTTATACTGAATTTTGTAAAAAATATAATTATAATCCAGATTCTAAAGAAAAATTCATACAAAATATGAAACCTCATTTTGATGATTGGAATAAAAAATACTTAAAGAAAGCCAGTGAATTAGAAGAAATAGAAAATGATAGTTCATCTGATGAATTTTTCATTTATGAAGATGGTGTTTATAGATTAAATGAAAAGGCTGTATATAATGATTATATACACAGAGAAAAATTTTATAAAAAACTTTTAGAAGGTTTAGAGAGAGATGGATGGACAAAACATAATTAAATAAAAGTGGAATATCAATTACTACTATTCCATTATTTACTTTCAACGGCGAATCATCATCTTTCATTAATATTTTTTTTTCTTTTGACTTTTGACATTTTTTAAATCTTCTTAAATAATGAATGATAAACAAATTATAGCAGGAGGTAAGAAATTATTTCAAGAGTTTTATAACATTCCAGATGGTGTTAATCCTCAAACAAGAAGGAAATATTTAACAGATGCAATCGATTCTTACGAAGGTTTTAATCTTGATTTTTTTATTTTCGTGATTTTTTTGAAACTTACATAAGCGATGAAATACTTTTTTAAGTAATCGTTTATTATATATAAATATATCTTAATAAATTTAATTCCTTAAGGTAGAGCGTGTTCAAATTTAAAATCTCATACAATATTTTCTTAATGGCGTATTTTTCTGAGGTCGCTCAAATAAAGGCGAATTCAAAATTGAGAACTCCAAGGCGTATGGCGAGTATTCAAAAAGTACGCCACTTACAAAATATTGAATGTGGATTATCAATTTTTTGGCGTGTTCAATTTCAAATTTTGATATTTATGTTTATTTTATTCAGTATAATGCTAAGAATTAAAATATAAAATTCATAGAATTTTTTCTTTGAAAATATTTTACATTTTTATTAGACCACTCCTAGACTAGTCATCAGGTTATCCTCAGATCATCCTCAGACTACTCCTTATCAGATTACTCATCATCCTCAGACTACTCCTTAGACCCCTCCTCATCAGACTACTCCTCAGATTATCCTCAAACTCCTCCTCAGATTATCCTCAGACTCCTCCTCAGATTATCCTCAAACTCCTCAGACTACTCCTCAAACTCCTCAGATTATCATCAAACTCCTCAAACTACTCCTCGGTCTAATCCTCAGACTCCTCCTCAGATTATCCTCAGATTATCACTTTACATATATATATCGATAACTAAATAATTACTTATTATACTTTCTTTATTTTTTTTTAATTTTAAAATAATATTAATATATCTTTCTACGTTTAATGATGAAAACGGTCATGGCGTAAAACCGTCGCATCCCTAGATAAAGGAACTAAACCAGGTTGAAGTGGAACATTGGTAAATGGATTATAATCCATTCTAAATGCAGGATCTTTACCAAAAAGTTCTTTCTTTTCAGTAATATAATATGATGCCTTTTGCGGAGTTGGAAGTGCTGCCTGTGTTTGCTTAGTAATATCAAATGTTGGATGTTTTAAATATTGTTTCACTTTTCCAGCTCCTTCTTTTCTCACAGCCGGTGTATAACTTTCATTAAAATTATATCCCTTTAATATTGTTTCATCGTCTATCATTCTATTTGTTTTAAATTAATAAAAAAATAAATATAATATATTTTTTAATAAATAAACTTTGTTATACCTTTTATACAGTCATGTATAATTTTACCATGATTACTTAATTGAGTGTATTTATACCATAATTCTTCTTTTGGTATTTGCATATTTATTTGATTTCGAATAACATTAAATTGTTGAGCAGAGAACCCAGAAAAGATAAAGACAGTTGAGAGGTTAGATTTAATATTCGTTGATAAACCTCGTAAATATTGAACAGCTAAGAAAATTGAACATTGTATATGTCTACATTGTGTTAGTAGAGATGTGAAAACTTAAATTTTATAATCCCTGGGATGCACTTTCTTCGATTTTTTTTAAATTTTTGGGATAAATTTTGACATCTTTTTTTTGCTGGCGACCCCCCCCCCCCGTTTAGGGCATCAAAAAAACATGTTGTTTCGTTTCAAGATCGGGATATGTTGTGAACCCGACTTCTTTCATTAATGAAGTGATTTCTTAAGTTGAATAAAAACAAATTTGATTGAAATTCATACAAAATTTCTTTTTATCATTATTATTTAAGATGCTTTTTTATGTTGAATTGTTAATTTTTTTATTTCCACCTGGGATATTTTGAATTGGGCTAGTCCAATCCCACCTCTCAATTTTCTCTCAATTGGGCAATGGGGATCCCATATAAAATGTATTGTAACAAAATTTTACATGCATAATATAGTACAATTAAACAACATTCTAAAAATATTAAATTCACATCATTTACTTGAAGATTTTATATTTTCAACAAAAATTAATACAATAATTACATTAAATTGAGGAGATTTATAATATTTATTATAAATTAAAATATTATTACTCATTAATTTGTTGAAATATTGCATTTTAGTGGTAAAAATTAAAATTTAAGTTTACATGGAGAAAAAAAAAATTTAAATTCCAAAAAAAAATTCAATTGGGATAACGATAGGGACAAAAATTTAGAATCCCCATATGCTTGGGATAAAATCACATGACTAGTGTTAGCCATTGATTAAAATCAGAATCTTTCTTTTCAATTAATTTAGATTTTACGGCATCATCTAAGAAAATTAATGTATGACAAAACTTTTTAGAAAAATCATTAATAAATAAATTTTCAAACATTTCATTCTTTTGATTATCATCTATTTTATCATCATAATGATTTTCTTTAATCGAATTATATAATTGTTTGAATAATAATAATTGATGAATATATTCTTCAGCATCTTCATGACTACGATATATTATGGGACATTTAATTAATTTCTTTATTGATTCAAATGTTGAATCTGTTGGCTCTCCAGTTTTATTAATATAAACTAACAAATGACAAAAAGGATCATTTTGTGATATTTTAATAATTTCTTTTAAAACAGATAATGTTTTTCCTTTGTTTTGTTGTCCTATTGCTGCTGTTATTGAATTATAATAACATTCAGAATTTGGTATTTTTTGTAATAATTCTCTTTCTAAATTTCCTTTATTTTCATTTAAAGCATCTTGAATTTGTTTATCAATATATTCATCATAATTCACAGGTTCTTGTGTTTCTTCTTCCTCTTCTTCAAATGATAAAATTTCTTCTTCCTCTTCAAACATTTTTATTTTTAATTTTTTAAAAATGCGAAAATTCTGGGTTAAAAGAAGAATTCAAACTACTTCAAAAAATGTAGAACCTGTGAAAAGAGAAAGTGTAGAAATTAATATTCTTATCAAAGGATATCACCAAAAATTTTATTAGAAGATTGTTCTATTTCTGATACACCGAAGGAAATATTGATATTACAGCATAGAGGAACAGTATGGAATAGGGTTTGTGCTTATAATTGTGTAGAAAATTCTGTAAATAATCAGCTTCTGGAAACGCAAGCTCCAGAATCATCTGAAATTCGGCAAACAATAAAAGAATCTTCAATGAATAACTGCGGAAATTCAACTTATCGATTAATAGCAATATCTGGAGGGAAAATCTTGGTTGATAATGTAAATATTTCACATTGCAGAGGAAAAGTTTATGCTACATTAGATTTGAATAACTGTAAAAACCTTGTTATACAATATACAACAATTAGCAATAATTTTGCATGGGAGTCATCCATTGTAGGATTCAAAAATATAGCATGCAGATGTATGAAATGTAACTACATTGGAAACAATTCTACTACTAACAGCATTAATTTTCCGTTATTCGGCAGAAAATGTGTCAATATTTGAATTTTTTCAGAAATATAAATAATTGAATAGTACGATTAAAAATTCATGTCGATTCTGATGATTATTTTTTCGATTTTTTCGAGGTTAATTTATGTTACTCTCTTTGATATTAATTTCAATCAAAAATTTTCTGAGATCCTCTTTACTTCCTCAAAAAAAAATGATTTCATGGCTTTTCTCTCGCAGATTTTTAATCGAGGTAGACTCTAGTTTGCTAGATTTGGATCTGTCTTTATTCAATTTCAAGTCATTTCGAAGAAAAATGCTGAACAACTCTCCTGAAACCAAGAATCATCAAAATAGTAAATTATTTTCATCTCCATGCTTCATCAACTATACAGAAAAGTACAATATCTATATGTCAAACAATTTATCTTTACCAAACAATCAAATTTCATTAATTGGCCAAGTAAATTCAAAATTTATCTCAAACTATATGAATAACGGATTTGAAATCTTAAGCAACAACTTACCATTAGCCAGATATGTTATTACAAAGCAAGATTTTCAAAACGATAATTATAAATTTCAAAATGTCACAATTTTTGAGACAAAAATTGCAATTAACGCAAATAGCTATGCAGTATGTCATGAAAAGGCTATAGTTGAGGGTATAAGATATATCAAACATTTATTAATCCCTGTTTTATCGATAATAATGATTTCTGCCTGGATTGCCAAGAAAATTCCATTAAAATATATCTACAGTGGTACCAACGAGTTTACCATCTTCTATATTTGTAAGTATTGCCGTCTTTTGACACCATTTTCAAATAATATTCCAAATCAAGTTAAAAACGCGCTTGAAAAGTACTTAATTGAATTCAATGGAGATGTGACTTTCCATGAAATCTACTTAAATCGAAATACAGAGTCATATAAAGTAATTATCAAAAAAATGCCACATGGAATTATACAATGTTCGCTTCTTCACATGAATTATGAATTTGGAGACACAGATTTCCAATCCACAGAAGGAGGAAGTGTTTGTAGCGTTGATGGAGACGATTTAAGATATCCAATCGAAGCAAAGATCCAATGCAAAGCTGGCAAGCCACCATCCATCATTTACCATGTATCTGTAGACAACCAGCCAACAGAAGTTCAAATTATGTCTAATTTTGTGAATGATATTCCAATTGGTCGCCAATCGAACGAAATCTCCAACTTATTGAGTATCCACAAGACCCTGCTATTGGATGGTTTATCTAGTTCGCCTAGTATCTCCACTTTTATTTCATTTTTAAATATGGTCGCAAAAAAACTTGGTTTATCCAGTTTATCTCTTTTTATTTGTGAAGAAGAAGAACACGCGACCATTTACAGCCAATGCGAAGACGATGAAATCAAACCTTACATTGAAAAATTTTCCCAAGAATTTTTCAAAAACAAGCATAGAAAAGGGGAAATCTTCAAGTACGACATTGGAAACTATAGGCTTGGTGTACATTCTTTAATAATACAGAATTGTAGGTACATGGTCATTCTTGCTTTGAAATCTTCGACTTATATTTTAAGAAATGTTGAATATTTCATACACGCGATCTTTTCTATACTCATAACTCACAACCACAAGAAACTCAGTAGGTTTGTATCACATAGAACTATCGGAAAATCAGCAAATCTTTGGAATTCAGACATTGCATGCGCAGAATACGTAAACAACCAATACTCATGGTCAATAGGATCACTATACAACAAGAAGGCTACAAAGGAAGTGATGGATGAGGTTTATTTCAGAGTTCAATCAGCTTTTGAACTAAAACTCAACAAAATGATCAATTTCATCGTTCCCATGTGGCAAACACCAAGTTCTCGTTCTATATTAGAGGTATACGCAATCTCTACAATCTGCAAAATGCGAGAAATTCCAGTTTTGACATTTATTGTTCGAGATGTTACAGAATTGTTCGGAAAAGGACTTTACGATGACCACTTCTTAACATCATCCTTGTTAGGAGCAGTAATGTTCGGTCTCCAACGAGTTAAAGGACAAAATTTAGAATTAGAAGTTCGACCAACCGCTGAACGGTTTTTAGGCGAAATTCCACCGATATCGTTCTCTACATTGACATGGATTGCCGATAGCAAACTTTTGACAAAATTTTCCACAGAAGAAAAAAAATCTTTAAATTTGATCAAAAAATCAGGCGAAATGATTGCCGCGGCCACTGTTCCATTATCAGGAACCGATGACTTCATGTTCTATCCTCTTCCAGAGCTTTCTTCTGCTTTATCTAATGTCATGATATCAAATGGCCGGATAGATGATTCGAAAAACGATGTACGTGTTAGTTTCTTTGATCTACTGATGGATACATGTCTAGATATCCGCGGACAATTGAAAAAAAGGAAAATTTCGGAACTTGATATTCCAGAATTATCCGAATGTCCACGTATTAAGCAGCATATACAACTATTAGCGGGTTGTCTATACTACAATGATATCGATCAGTTCTATTCTTGCGTACAAGACAGTTTTAAGTACGGAAAATCCTCATGTCTTATTCATTTACACGAAAAAGCGGTTATACGACCATTCTTGGTCAATTCACAACATAAAAACGATATTCTTACGATTGTCATGATGTCTCTTGAAGAAGAGAATTATATTGTCAACCACGGCTCAGTAGTTCTATGTGCAATGGACGCTCAACCAACTACTCATCATATCTTCCCATGGAGATTCCAGTTCATTGAGACAGCAGACTGCATTTACAGTACAACTCCTGGTGGAGCTTATCCGACCATGTTTTCAAAGAGTTCTATGGTTCACATGGTCATTCCGGACCAAAGAAGACACTTAGTGGCCCAACTAGAGTCAGGAAACGTGAACTTACTAATTTTGATCAAATACGACAGAGCGAGATGGTACATTCTGAAGGGAACAAGAGTTGGTGATGAAATACACGGAATGAACGTGTTGGCACCTTATGGTTCCGTCCCGTATTTGTTAAGACCTGAAAAAGTGACAAAATTAGCAAATACTCTGTTGAAGAGTTTCAAGAAACTGTCTGAAAAGATTGAAGTGGACTTGTCATCACTGAATGAGACAGTCAACAACTTGAAGGACGTAGAAATCGATTTCTCATCATTTTATTAAATAAGTTTTTTGATTTTTTTTATTTTTATTTATAAGAATTTAAACTATCTATGCCTTATAAAACTAGAGAGTGTTTGAGAGGTTAAATTCATATCTTTGTTATGAGTTTTTTACATTCAATTTGCGCATTATTTGTGCGTTTAAAAATCTATCCGCGTAAAGTAGTCAAAAGATGTAAGCATTTTTTCTTTAATATATTTTGCATATGCAATTATGGCTATACTTTATTAATGGTTTTGATTATTTATAATAGTCAACTCCATATTTTTTCAAATGCGCAAAATATGCGCAGATTCAATTTTAAATAATCGCTTTTGCGCATTTTTTGCACCCCATGTAAAACCCAGTTTTTTTTTGAATAGAGTTAGCGAAGTAAGTTGTAAACAACGAATATAGCTGTAAACAACTTTATTACAACAAGAAAGACCCACACATTAATGAGGAGATATGAAATATATCCTGTAAAGAATTAGTAGCGTTTACAACTTATTTCGGTGTTTACAGCTTAATTCGCAAACTCTAATTTATTTGTGGGATTATAAAGTATCTGTGAGAAAGTGGTAAGCACAGCCTTAAGAGAGTATGATATGGTGCTTCACACTAGTTGTTAGAAAATTGAGTTAACATTAATTAGGATTATTTGTACATAGTCATTTTTCATAATGTCAACACGGTGGAAAATAAACACATAAACAGCTCTCACCATATAACGTTGGATAATTTGATATGCACCTTAAATAAGAACTGAAAATAGAAGTGATTAAATGAAAATTGAGATATTTTTTTGGATGCATGGATAATGTATCTTTGGATTTTCCATTATATTTTAATTTAATGGTATATTCTCATTATATGAATGCTTGGAGAATTCTCATAATAAGAACTCAAAATATTATATTGTATAAATGTTATCCTTATCATTTCTGTCTTTTAATATAGTCAACTATATTATGATAGGAATATCGAGATGATTACTCACATCTTATCATCTTATTGCATTGACTCAAGCATAAAATATTTATTAAATATATATATAAGTATTTTTATGTTTAGTTAGGAGAGACAATGAATTTAGTTAAAATGTGAGAACAATCTAAATAATTAGATAGTCCATATATATTGAAGCGTGTAGGAATATCATTGTATACTCCATTGTTCAATTCATTATTATGAACATTTAAATAATCACTGAATGTGAAATTTGCATGACATAACCCAGTAGATATATGTGATAAATTGTTGTAATGACCTTTTTTAGTACTTTTTATAGTGGCACTTACAGATTGTCCATCATAATCACTCTGGATAATTGTAACAGAACAAGAAGATGAACTTAGGTCAAATGTTTGAGAACATTGATTGTTAATAAATGAACAGCTTTCTATTATAATTTGTGCTGAATTAATTATTCGAAAGCAATTATATGAAACTGTATTTCTAACTATATTGCATTGGTAAAAATTATAAGGGCCTGATGCTCCGATATAAAAAATTTTATTAACTGCGCTATTATCTTTAAATGTAGATCGACTAAGGTTGCAATTCTGATAAGAATCAATTTCTATTCCAACATCATCGGTGCATTTGTTGTTTGTAAGATTATTTCGAGAATAACTGATATTTCCAAATGAAAATCTATGAATTGAACTACCTTTGTTTAGTTCGCCACAATTAAAGATTGAAGAATCATGGAGAAAACTTTTCGTGACTGAATCAGATGATGATACACTTGTATACAAAAATACTCCTTCCGAAGATGATGATGTCTGAATAGATTGTGTTGTGCATGTACGATAAATTACACAGTTTGAATAGTAAATATAAATTGTTTGAGATGGAGTTACTGTGCCATTGAACCCAGAGATCGAAACAAGAAGTTTAATATTTGAACCGCTCATTGATATAACAACATTTTTGATTTCATTAAATGAGCATGTTGTCACATAATAGTTTCCTTGTGAACTTCGACTGAATTCCACGTTTGCAGTATGTTTTTCAGTAATTTCATCATTTCCATGGGAATCCTTGGCCCTTCGGGAACCAGAGGATGGCAGTATGAGCCCATGCGGATAATAACGTATAACTCATATCCATAGGAGCGCAATATCTACGCAGCCTGGCTACTATATCCTAGCAGCAAGGCTGTATAGATATTGCACTCCTGGCTTGCAGAACTCTCATGGAAGACCAAGTGGAGATCTGATGCCGAAATCACTTGCTGATGTGGATGGAACAGCACTATGATTGGCCAGATCAAAGGCTGTGTAACATCCCAGCAAGTGGATAATCGGCATTGACTCCAGCTGCGGTCTTCAATGAGAAAATGACACTTTTGGACTTGGCGCTATTTTTTCAATAGAAAATTTTTGATTTTGGCGGGCAATGTAATTTTACTAATTAGAAGATAGAATATGCATTACAAATACTTATATATTATGAATATCAAATTAAAATAGGAAAATTCATAGGTTTTTGCATTTTGTCCACAAAAGTGAGACAACCTATAAAAAAATATTTTGGCAGATTTGTCATTTGACACATCTTCATAATCTAAAATGTTCCTCTTCTTAACATGTCTTTCAGTTGAATGGGAAGTTGATAGATTGAGACACTGGCATGAGCTTAATGCACCAAGAGGTGGCGGAATGCCAAGATACAATCCAAGACCAATTGCTCCAAGACCAGCAATGCCAGCATACAAGCCACCTCCAATGTCAGCTCCAAGACCAGCTCCAAGAACAGCTCCAGCTCCAAGACCTATTGGAAGGGGTGGAATGCCATCATACAGACCCTCAATGCCATCATACAGACGATCTTCACAGCCAATCTTAGCTCCATCAAGAGGAACTACTTTCCCATCCATTGGCCATCATCCAAGTACAAAACTCCCCGTATTTGATGTTTCTCACATTACACCATCTGGCAGATCATTTTCCTTCGGATACACAGGTCAGGGAAGTCGTGGCCAAGCATCAATTGGATATGGCGGAAAGTTTGGTTCCTTAAGAGGCTCATATGACACATTAACACGCGGTAGAACATTCGGTGGCGATATCAAGCTTGGCCGCACAACAATTGGTGCCGATGTCTCAAGAGTTCCAGGTCTTGGAAAAATCTTCGGTGGCTCAATTTCGCGTGGTGGCACAACAATCACAGGTTCTTATGGAAAGAAGGTTGGAACAACAATTGGCGCTTCCCAGAGACTCAGTTAGTATACAAGTCTTGTGTACTGTGGCACTGCGTTCCTCCATACACAATACTTGTGAATTTGACACTTTACAAAACCGTTAACGTATATTTTACAACACAAACACAAACACCAACTTAACCTTAAATATTTATAAAGCCGCCAACCACTTCACCTCACTAACGACTTCACTAACGAATTCACTAATGTTTTCACTAACGAACTCACTACTGTAAAAATAAACGTTCTCACTTACAAAAGTATTGCAACTCTTCCCATTGCTTTGCTTCACACAACAGTTCATATTCTTCAGTATCGCTGCTGTCACTCCAATCGTCAGAGTCAAAGTCACTGTCAAAATAAATGTTAGTAAGTTTTGACAAAGCTAATGAAACACGTTTACCGTTTGTATCGTATGCTTGTATAAACTTTCCATTCTTCATTCCTTCATAAACGCTCAAACTAACTTTACCCTTTCTCCCTCGTATCTGATAGAATGTATTTTCACGAGGAACGAAGAACAAATTCTTGAACTCATGACCGTTGTAGTTTGTTATCTCAATAGTTTTCGTCATTTACATAAAAATAAACGTTCTCGCTAAATAATAAAATAAACTTAAAAATTAATGATATCACCACCCTCACACGTATGAAAACATAGCACAAAAATAAATTTAGGTGAAGTGGTGAGATGTCACCTCTTTTTTCACCTCTTTTTTCACCCGTTGAATTCATTGCTTTATAACTCTCTTCCTTTCTCCAACTCTTCTAACTTCTTCCTAAGTTCAGCAATGTTGTCCTCATGAAGTTTAATCTTCCTTAATATACCTTCTCTATCTAATGGTTGCTTTATCTTTCTAAACTGAACTCTACCATCCTTCATAGTATGAACGTAAAAACCTCCTGGAACCGCTCCTGATTTAATGTATTCTACCAAAAATTTTTGTTTCATTGCTTCAGTGACTTTAGTCGTCATTTTACTCTAAATAAAATGTTCAAATAAAATAAAAATAACGTTATTTTTCAGTAAGGAAACGCAGGAGTTTTACGATTTATTTGAGGAGTAGGTTCTGGTTTAAATGTTGGAGTCGGTTTTGGAGTTGACTTTTGAACAGGAGTTTGTACTTTCATAGGTTCAGGAGTCATTGAAGGTGTTGTTTGTGAAGGCGTTGGTTTTGGCGAAGGTGTTGGAGTTTGTTTAACTTCAGCTATTTCAGTATTATTTATAACATTTGCTTTATTTCTTTTCAACATCATAACTGCTCCTGCTGTAGCTAGCAAACCTAGTGGGAGACCATATTTTATATAAGGACTTGACCAAATGCTATTTTTGACAGGAGCTGGTGGAACACCTAACCTTGGTGAAACTGCTCTTTGCCATTGTGCAGCTCGTAAGAAATATTCAATAGGTGCTCCATAATCGTTTGGTAAAGTTTGTTTCATAGATGGTGAAGGTTCGCGAGAGCTTGATGAAGAACTCATTTATAAGATTTAAAAATAAATGTTCATCCTTTATTCCTCACTGTCGTCCGTAGCTAAGTTATAGTCATCTAATCTTATTATTGGGATTCCATTAGCACGCACCTGAATGGCAAAGCAACAATCCCTCATAAATCCAATAAGTGGCTTTGGTACGTTTTCAGTTGCTAGTTCAATAGGTCCTTTAACAGACAATTTGTATGTTATTGGAGCAGTAGATGTTTGACCTTGCTGGAAGCAAAAGTCCACTTCTGTTGGAAAACCACATAAGAAATGTGTGTTGTCATAGCTATCCCATTTATGTTCCACACTACCATCATCCACCAATGACCTCATAACATCTTCATTAAATCCTATCATATCATTGTTTGTATTGCAAGCGTTCGCAACCATTTCATAAAATACAGGTCCATATGATTTTTCAGGTTCTGCAGGCATATTTCCATAAGCTCCATGGAAAGCTGAAGATATTTAAACTTAGGGTTCTCAAAATTAACATAATAGTTGTCTTTCTTTCTAAATAGTGCCCAAATACTTTTAACATTAATAGGCGTATAAGCTGCTGTAAATGTTGCACTTGAACTATCTGTATTCTTTGAGAATGAACCGTCCATAGGAATCCAATCCATAACTTTAACAGGAAAACATAAAGCCTCGTTTGTATAATGTTCTACAAGTTCTGTATAAATGTTAGGGTCTAAAGAGAATGACTTTGGATGAATGAAACATTCATTAAAATCCATCTTTGTTCGAAATAGTTGCTGGTTACAGTTGTAATAGTAACTGTTCCACTAGCTTCTATTGCCTTCGTTATCATAGTGAATGGTTCATTCCATGGAACAAATTTATTTGTCGGTGGATTTGAATCTGAAGCAAATGCAACTTTAAGAGTTGGATTGAAAGCAATGATATCATTTACAGATATAGATGTGCATTGTAAGGCGTCGCTACTGAACTTTACTTTAAGCTGAATGTTTCCTGCAAAAGCTGGAATAAATCGAATAGCTTCTAATGGAAGGAATCTTCTAACAGGAATTCTTAAACGAAGCTTAAAATCAAATGATTTTCCTGCTGTAATTGGACCACTAACAATTTGTCCTGTTCTGCATGTTCCCGAATGACTCCATACATCTTCATGTCGAGTCTTTGAGAAAACATCTACTTTCTTTATTTGTTCGGTAGTTTGTGAGTTTGAAGTTATATATGCTTCTTCTCTTGCGTTGTCTTGAGAATATACGATACGACCATTTGCAAGGATTTGATATCCAGCAACTGCATAGAAAGCGTCATCGAAACCAATCCAAAATCCTGGTGGGTTTGTTTTATTGGAACCTGAACCAATTTCTTTATCTACAATAAATTGACCTTCCATTTTATACGTAATGAATGTATTGTAAAGGTCCAACATATTTTCACCAGGAGGTGAGAGATTGAATGTTACCCATGTGTTATCTTTAGCAGTTCCAGGTTGTGATGGAATCTTTGCGTCAGAATATTTTCTATTAGTGTCACCAATTTGAACTGCATTGTCTATGATATCGAAATATGAGCGAATCTGATGAATATGCTCTGCTGGAGTAAATTCGTTTAGCTGTTCGTTCTGCATGTATTTACTTCAGATAAAAATATCTATTTACTTCATTATTCTCACTCTTCTTCTTGGTATTCGTGGTGGAAGTTGTTTCTTGACATTTTCAATGAACTGTACATTCTCTTTTGTCTCAACTTCTTTCACTGGCGGGTCAGGGTTCTTTGACTCGGTTTGCTTTTCAATGAAATTCACGAACTTTGCAATAAGCTCTTGGTTCGTTATTGAAAGAACATCTGGCTTCTTTTCTTCTTGTTCTATTGACTTTTCAGTTTGAACAGAAGGTTTTATATGGGCTTCGTGGGCTTCGCCCTTGCTATGCACCTTAATGTTGTCGCTCTCTGTATTCGCTAATGGAACCTTTCTTTTTCTTACGTATATTTTACCATCTTTACTCTGACTTACGTAATAGAAAGGATGTTGTATTCCTCTTGCGTCATTTAATATAATAGACTCTCGTTCTGATTTTGACAAGCTCATTTTACATCGGTTAAAGTTTTAATTTAGTTTTTTATCTGCAGTCAAATGACTCAGACAAGCCCTACGGACAAGACCCAAGGTGTCATAGATGTTGAAGCATTGAAGAAAGAAATTCGCGAGCAAATTTTATCCGAACTGAAGGAACAAAAACAAGAACAAAAGCCAGAGAGACCAAAGAGAAAACTTAGTGAAAAACAACTAGCTGCATTAGCTGCTGGAAGACAAAAGAACCCACGTTTGCTGGCGAAAAAAGCTAGAGAAGAAGCAAAAGCAAAGGAAGAACAAAAAGCTAAAGAAGCTAAAGAAGCTGAAGCAAAGAAAGAGTAAATGGTTTATTTTTATCCGAACTAAATGTATAGACAAATACCTTTATCTGTTGCGTTCAGTAGTGAAAACCCTGACGTCAAAATAAAGGGGAACAGAGTAACGTTTAAGTTTCCAACAGACTGGATTGTGAACATAAATGAAGAGAAGTACATTGGCATAACATCTATGTATATAACACGTGCTTTCAGAAAGGTTGACTTTATACTTCAAGTCGAGATAGAAAATGACGAACAGTCTTTAAGCGCCCAAAACATTCACATATACAAATACTTTAAAGACGATACAACATTGCAACAATGTATGATTTCATTTAATGAGATGTTCGAGAAAAAGTTCAACATTGAAGTACAAACTTTACAGCCTTTACGTGAGTTTCTTGCACAACTGAAAGAAGAAGGTAGTCAGCCACAACTTATAGACTTTCATTATGAATTTAATGAAAATGAAGATGGAACTCATGACTGTCAGTTTGTTGTATTCTCACCATTCAATGAAGTCGCTAAAGAGAAAAAAAATCCATTACGTATAAGATTTCAAATCTCTGAACCAAGTGATGATTTTAAGAATGTTTTCAATTATGATGCAATGCTTCCGAGGAAAAATGAATTTTCAAAGATTGTAACACCTGGCATTTGGGATAGAAAGCAAGCAATACTTTACTCTAATATAGCCAAAGGCGTTGAAAATGAGTTCATTGGTCATACAAGAACTTCACCACTTCCTAACCCTAAATACTATAAATTAACTGGCTTCAATCGTGAGTTTTGGATAGACATGTTCTCCACTCATGACCATAAATGTCCAGTGTTCTTGCCTCCAGACCATAAGGACTGTCTCTACATTGAAGCACAACTCTTAAACTCTACCATCGCAGTATTGTAAAATCTACGCTAGCTTTATTTTTATCACGAATGACCTCATTGCTGACAAAAATAAGCCGCTAGCGGCAAGGGCGAAGCCCATGACCTCAGAACTTCAACTTACGAATAAAGCTTGTTTTAGTCGTTATTGAAAAGTTGAACTTTTCAGCAAAGCAAGGTTGACATGACTTACATAAGTCAAATCCAATCTCTTGACCGTCATAAAGTGCTTTGTAAAGTTTCATTAAACTGAACTCAGAGTCTTTGTCATATGTTCCAACAGGTATGTGAATGTTCTTATCTTCATTGTAATAGCATTGTATAGCTTCAGGAAACATTTCATTAGCGGTTAAAGCAATAACATCTTGCTTCACGCCTTTCATTCTGCAGTGAAATGCAACTTCATTTAAATCGTTAGTGAGTAAGTCTATGTAGGTCTTCTTTCCACAGAAAATACTTTTATAAGCTAAACTTTGTTTTCCAGGTGTTATTTCTGCAAAGTCGCTATGAAATTGACCAAGGTTCTTTCCTATAAGTTCGCGACCATATCTCTTCTTAAACTCTGCTGCAAGCTTTGGGATGTCTTCATTATATAAGTGCATACTGTCGGTATCCTGGTAAAAGATTTGAAGTCCCATGTCCTCTGCAGTACAGAATACTTCATTCATAATACGTTTTGACATAGACAGAATATTAACACCAAGTGGACAGAAGTTAAAGTGTCTGCAAATGCTTTTCGTTAGCTTGAAAATAGTTTTATCTGAACCATCCAAACCTTCGAACTTCACTATATGGTTGTAATTTCTTATAGCATATCTTATAGCATCTTTGTCATTTACTATGGTTATTTTTGACTCAATAGGAGATAGAATAGTTTTGCCATAAATGCTGTTCAGAATGAGTTTTATAATTTCTTGTAAGGGTTTCCTTCTTTCTTATACTTTAACCTTAACTCAAACAACTTCTTTACTTCATCTCTTATTCTCATATCTCTGTTTCCATCGTAATAGTATCCTTGCAACACTTCACATTTGACACCTTGATATTTTATGAGGTCTTGTAATGTTATATGGTCAACATGCATGAGACAGCAAGTGTTTGAACTTCTTGGAACGTTAAGTTCTGGATTTAGTTCAGGGTCGCAAACTATTAAATGAAAGTGTCTGGGTATACCAATCTCTGTTATCTTAATGAGAACAAAGAAGCCAGACATAAACTTTTCACCAATGGGTTCCTTTTGGTCATCATCGAATAAATGTCTCATGAGATACTCTGTGTTTAACATTTCTTCCTTCAATACTTTTGGAATACCTTCTAAAGTATAAAGTCTTGCTATAGCTGAAGGATATAATGAAACAGTGTCGAAGTCAGCAATGAGTTTCTTTTTGCTCTTTTGTTTCATGTTATCTGACAACATACATCTTCCACCTTGAATGCATCTCGAAATAAATTCTCTTGGTTTATTTGAGAGGTCATAAAGATTTCCATTCGGAAGTATACTCTGTTCTCAAACAATTTGTTAGCAATAGAACAAATACTAACGTAGTCATAAACGTTTAAATCAAACTCTTTCAATAAGTCATTGCGGAACTTTACAAAACCTTCTCTTAAAATTCTTACATCTTGTTTGCAGTAAAACGTGCTATATTTTTCTAAGTCGAAGTGGTTTTCATCTATTCTGCAACCTTTGATGGAATCTATGTTCTTCATAAATGTATCTGCATCATGGATAAACTTACATGCTTCAGAAATGACACCAGTTCTGTTGTCATTTGCTAACAAAACACTGCTGTAGTAGTTATATGGAAATACTTCTTTCGGTCCTGTTTGTAAGTTAAACATAGCAGGAAATAGTTTAAGCTTCTTATTTATAACACTGTAAGAGTCTTTTATAATAATTGCCCGTCCTTTATATAAGCCAGTTATTTGCATTGTTCGTGAACCTTTAATGATGGGAGTTCCTTTCACTTCTGTCATGTGTCTTAAGATGAAGTTTATGTCATAACTGAGGTTGTGAAAATATATTAAACTCTTGTCAGGAAGTCTTTCCAAAAATTCTGTTGCACAGTTTTGACCCCAAATGCTTTCACTAACTGAACCATCTTCACTGTCATAACAGATGTTAAAAGCTTTATGAAAGCCATCCGTACTACACTCAAAGTCAGCAAAGAAAACGTGCTCAGGAATGAACTTGCACTTATTTTTATTTACTTCTTTTGACTCTGCTTTCTTCTTCAGTTGTACACAATACTTTGGAGCATATGTCAAATCTTTAAATGGTGCAAGGTTCTGTTTATATAAGTCAGTAGTATATGTGAAAAGTTCTCCATAAGAAATAGGTTCGAAATATTTGCACTCCCACAATGTTTTCATAACATCCCATAACGGTGTTGTTCTATCATAACGAACTACATATTTATCTTCTCTCTTTGTATAAATCTTCATCTGTTTCTCAATGTTCATTCCACCACAAGCTTTGAGAATTTCTTTATAGTTTCGAATGAAGTATGTTGTCATTGGTAATCTTTCATTTAGCATGTAGTGGTCTTCAACAAGAAGTAAGTCAATAGTTCTAACAGTTTCGCATTCTTTTGGTATATATCTCTTTATTTCATTATGTCTTGAGTCATTGAAATAACCAATGGTAACATTAAATGATATACCTGTTGCGTCAGAAATTTCTTGTACTTTACTTTGAGGAAAGTCTCTAACACGAATGACTTCTCTCATGTGGTCAATAGTTTCTTCATTTACTCCAGCCTGAATGCAAGCATAAACGAAACAATTGTCCTCTGTCATAAGTGTTGCAGTTCTTTTGTTCAGTTCATTGAAGATTTGGTAGCGTTCAAGATTTATAGGTAATGTGCAAAGATACTTCCAGAACTGACCGCTTCTCTTCTTATAAAACTTCTTTTCACCATTATCTT
The DNA here is from genome assembly GCF_026262505.1 of Trichomonas vaginalis G3. NCBI lineage: Eukaryota > Parabasalia > Trichomonadida > Trichomonadidae > Trichomonas > Trichomonas vaginalis. The sequence goes on along the minus strand of NC_067206.1, from coordinate 35,174,319 downwards.
TCCAAAAGCTTTCTATAAGTGCTGGGTTTCCTGTTTGCTTAAGAGCTTCCAAAATGGCTTTCTGGTCATTTGTCAGTGTGCTTTCATCTCTATATGGTCTCTTTTTTGGTTTGCCTTTCTTTACATCTGACATCGTTAAGCCTTCATATTCTGTTAAATCATACATCTTTATTTCAGTAAGATTCTTTATATTTGTCAAGAAGAAGTCATAGTGCATTTCAACAATACCTGCAGCATTTGCTTCTATCTCTGATATAAAGTTCTCCTTCAAGAGCTGATGTAGTAATGTTCCAATATTATTGAGGTTTAACGTAGAACATTCATACTTTCCACCAAGTTTATAACATACCATCCATCTCTGTTGTGAGTTTATTTTAATTTTCTCTAAGAGTCTCATGAAAACCTTACCAAAATGTTTGTGTAAGTAGTCTCTGTTTGGTTCATCTAAAGCTTCGATGTTAAAGTCAATGAGTCTATTGCCTGACTTCACATTTCTCTTCCTATTCTCTTCATCTTTCTTTAACCATCTCTCACCTTCTTTTGGTTTGTCGTCAATGGAACGAATGACATCGTTAGCTTTGCGAACTTGTTCTATAGCACTTTTAAACATCTCTCTTCTCTGTTGTTTCAGTGTGTCATCTCTCTTTCGTGTTTCACCAACGTTCGCATTTGTTATGTCAAACATTTCTCTTCTTACTTCATGAGGTATTGAACGTCTATGATATAAGTCAATAGCAATGTCATTTAAAGGAAAAGTTCTTGCATGGACTTCGTCCTCGCCGCGTTGCGGCTTTATGAACTCATGAATTCTATCATAACTTATTGCACCATTGTAGTCTTTAATGAAGTCAGCGAGTGCCTTTTTGTTTGTTGCGTAATGTTTTGCAACATCTATATTAGCTTCTGTAAGAAGTTGTTTTATTTCCGAGTGTTCTAACTTAGACAACTTCCGATACATCTTTAGTAGGAAATAAAAAAAATATTTTTGAAAAAATTAGATTAGATTTTTTTTAAGTTATTTTTCAAAATATTTCGAACTTTTTATTTTAATGAAACACATGCAAGATTGCAAGTTCTTTTCATACAATGCTCTCGCTACTGCCATCAAGAATGAGTTCAATAATGCTTCAAATGTTAATGTTATCTTTAACAAGAAGTTTGTGAAAGAATCTAAGTTTGGTCAGTATGTCAGACCATTAGCTATCGTCATTGACCGCAAACGTTATACTTCACAAGAGTTAGCAGTAGTTTTGAAACAAAAGAGTTTCTTCGTGAATGTCAAAGATACTCATTATACTGTCATAAAGAACTCTAACATTGACTTCTTCAGTATTGCTATGAATCTTTCCGAACAGAAAGAATATAAGAAGGGTGAAACAAATGTGAAATATTATCCTTCATCTCTGAAGACAATAACGAACAAAGATGTTATACAGAAATTCTTACCAAAGGTTGAAGAAGCTTCAATTGACATTGACGAAGGAAGTGAAATGGTTGAAGAAATTGACCCTGAAGCTATTTAACCAAAAATATATTTTTGGTGAAGAGGTGAGATGTCACCTGTTTTCTCACCTCATTCTCTCTTCGTTAATGTTGTCGTGACTTCTTCGTTAATGTTGTCGTGACTTCATTCTTCCTCTTTGAAGTTATCGAAATACTCTGTTATTTTTTCCTTCAGTAATGGTAAGTCTTCTTTGAAGGTAAGTATTGTGCAACCTTTGATGTCATAGTGTGTTTGAGGAAGAGTATTTTTGACAATTTCTTTTATTTGCTCATTCGGTGTCATTGAAATCGGTAAGTTTTCACGATAGAACCAGTTTCTGTCAGATTTGTAAATCTTAGCAAGGTCATAAAAGCTCTTGTTGTTTCTTCTGACAAAATGCAACATAACCATATCTTTATCTTCTTCATTCTCCAACTCTTCAGTATATATCATATACTTATAACTCTTTTCCTTTCCTTTTGGTACTGAACGTGGTATTCTTTTCTGTATGCTTTTGTCTTTGGATTCAATGACTTCATCTTTTGCTTGAAGTTTCTTTTCCATCTCTCCACGTTCTTGTCTGTGAAGTTCGTCAAGAAGTTTGTAAATATTCCAAGCATAACGTGGTGAAGCCCACATTGCAACTGCATTTACTAAAAGTCTATGAACATAATATCCTCTCAAACCGTTTGGCAATTTTTCACGGTTTTCATAGAGTTTTGGCGACTGGGATTTTTTACCTACTCGCTGTTCTTCACTGTTTTCAGAAAAAAGTACGTCTCGCTGTGCTTCACTTAATAGTTCTATGGTGCTTTGGTTCCTAAACCAGTCTTTAGGAAGCTTAGTATCTGGAGCAAAACAAGCCGTCAAAATACTTTGCATTTGATACATATCATCTTTGACTGAACGAATGAGTCTCAATTGTTTGTTATACTGTATGTATTCGTATTCTTCATTTATGGCTTCATGAACGATAGCAGTTGTTGTGTTCTCTAATGTTGACATATCTGTCTTTACATACAGGATAAAAAAATAAATAAAATAAAATTAGCGTTATTTTTTTCTGAGATAAACACTATTTCTTCACAACATTAAATTTTATCCTGTATGAAATGACTTTAAAAAGATTATTGACTGACTTCGAATACTATCTCATTGACGCACTGACAGACCCTCAAAAATGTGTTGAAAGTTCTTTAAGCTTTAAGATTGAAGGTACGACGCATTTTGTCTTCACTTACGTATTGAAAGAATATGACCGTTATCATAACGAAGTGAATCAAACACTAATAAATTTGTAGATAAAAAATTGGTTAACAATGAATATTTTAACGTGAAGACCCAAACACTGCTGGAGATGATGAAGAATACAGACAAGTTATTGAAAAAAATAACGCAAGATTAGATGCAATAGAAAAGAAGTTTAATGAATGTTACAAACACGTATGAATATCTTATGCAGTGGGAAGCTAGATGGAAATAAATTTACGTCAAATATGCAATTTATAAAATCTTATGTCGACAGGCTACGTAGCACAGTGGTCTAAGGTGGTGTTATGGAGGGGTCAAGGTCTGTGGTTCGAACCGCGACAGCGCCGTATTTTCTTATTTTCTTTGTTTGTCTTGTTTGTCGTGAATAAAAGTATCATAAAAGTGCTCTATCTTCCACGGGAATAAATAAAAAATTTACTTTATTTCTTCTTTATTTCTTTGTTCCCGTGGAAGAAGGGTTTTGCTGTTTTTTTTCAGCCAAAATCAATGATTTTTTCATTTTTGGAATCCTTAGCGAATGAGGAATCTTTTCTCTCGTGGAAGCTTTGACCAAAAATATAATTTAGGTGAAGAGGTGAGATGTCACCTGTTTTCTCACCTGTTTTTTCACCTCATGAATTTGTCATAACTTCATCGTAAATGCTTTGTCATAACTTCATCGTAAATGAGTTGAAATGACCAAAAATATAATTTAGGTGAAGAGGTGAGATGTCACCTGTTTTCTCACCTGTTTTTTCACCTCATGAATTTGTCATAACTTCATCGTAAATGCTTTGTCATAACTTCATCGTAAATGAGTGTAAATGACCAAAAATATAATTTAGGTGAAGAGGTGAGATGTCACCTGTTTTCTCACCTGTTTTTTCACCTCATGAATTTGTCATAATTCATCGTAAATGCTTTGTCATAACTTCATCGTAAATGAGTGTAAATGACCAAAAATATAATTTAGGTGAAGAGGTGAGATGTCACCTGTTTTCTCACCTGTTTTCTCACCTCATGAATTTGTCATAACTTCATCGTAAATGCTTTGTCATAACTTCATCGTAAATGAGTGTAAATGACCAAAAATATAATTTAGGTGAAGAGGTGAGATGTCACCTGTTTTCTCACCTGTTTTTCACCTCATGAATTTGTCATAACTTCATCGTAAATGCTTTGTCATAACTTCATCGTAAATGAGTGTAAATGACCAAAAATATAATTTAGGTGAAGAGGTGAGATGTCACCTGTTTTCTCACCTGTTTTCTCACCTCATGAATTTGTCATAACTTCATCGTAAATGCTTTGTCATAACTTCATCGTAAATGAGTGTAAATGACCAAAAATATAATTTAGGTGAAGAGGTGAGATGTCACCTGTTTTCTCACCTGTTTTTTCACCTCATGAATTTGTCATAACTTCATCGTAAATGCTTTGTCATAACTTCATCGTAAATGAGTGTAAATGACCAAAAATATAATTTAGGTGAAGAGGTGAGATGTCACCTGTTTTCTCACCTGTTTTCTCACCTGTTATTTTATAAGCGTTTTACATGAATTGTACGATGTATATTTGAAATCCTAAACAATTTCGTAGCTTCTATTTCTTCTTTTAGTACATCGAATGTTTTAACAATGCCGAAAGTCTCTTTATATTTCTTCTTGACGTCAGATAGAAGGAAATCTTCTACTGTTGGATAGTTTTTGTTCAGAAATTCTAACATGTTCATTTTATCTTCTGCTGGTTTCTCTACTTCTTTCTTTAAGTCTGCATAGTCGTTTCGCATTCTTTCTATCTCTTTGACTGAGTAGTTATATTTCCTAATTGCTGCTTTACATTTTGAACATTGCGGGTTCATTTTTGCATTATACATTGAAACCTTACCTGCTAAAACAACTAAGGCGTCAATTGCTCTCTTCATCTCAAACATAGCGGGTCTTATCTGTTCATTCCATACCTTACCTCTTCTATCTTTATCTCTTATTTCCCAAACACATTCTGCAACTAACGAAACAAAGTTATCGTAGGTCTTAAACTCCTCAGATTTATATATGTCAGAAATGTTTTTATATACCATGTCGCAATCTTTGTCCATAACCTTATGGTTGCAATGAAAACCAAGGAATTCATAATTTACTTTACGTATGAACTTCTTTATTTCTACTGAGTCAGTTGGTTTCACTTCAATTTCGTCGAATTCAGGAATAGTGAGTTTTTGTTGTTGGATTTCAGGCAATTTGGGTAAATGGTCAATAATGTCCTGCATTTCATAAAGATACTGTTCATTTGTTTCATCTTTCGCACTACAGTCTAAATTACTTGTTAAAAGTTCTTGCTTTATCTTCTGGATTTTTGTTTCGAAAGTATATGAAGAAGGAATGAAGTTTTTCATCTCTACCAACATTGACGTAGGATTCATAACTAACGAGTTTGGTGCTGTTGTTGTGGACAGAGTCCCGCCGTTCGCGGCTTGAATTGTTGTTGTGCCGATTGTTGAAATCATATCTTTACATACAAAATAAAAAAATAAAAAAAATAAAACTAACATTATTTTTGGTCTTTTGTGAAAATTCATGAAAATTCATGAGGTGAGAAAACAGGTGAGAAAACGGGTGACATCTCACCTCTTCACCTAAACATTATTTTTATTGAATTTAGCAACAAAATAAATGGTTCATTTACTCACAATATTTTTGTACAAAACAACCCCAAACTTTTAACTTCTTTTCTGCAGCTTCAAATGCTATCTTAGCGAGTTCATATTCTCTAAATTCTCTCTTTAAATCTTCTTGTTCCCATTGGTCTAGTTCGTATGGAGAATCTCTATAACCATAACATATCTCACGTTCATGTTCTAATTGTTTTTCGCACATTTTTCCAACTTCTTCTTCAAACAAAGGTTTAGCATTTTCTACTGTATCTTCGAGTTCTTCTTCATCTAACTTCTCATGAACTTTCTTGTCTATGGAGTCCATAATATCTTTGACATAAAATGCATACTTTACAGAGCACCATTCAGCAACAAAATGAACGAGGTCAGGATGTATGTAAATACCTTTGAATTCATTCATAACGCCTTTAGTAAGCTCATAAAATGCTTGTTTTGAGGTTGAGCCACTTTTGGCTCGACCGTATTCTTTCAACCAAAACTCAAGAATTTCCTGCATTTTAGCACTATTGAGAAATCTGTTTAAATGGTTTAACTTTCCTGCTTCTCTCGCCATCTTTGTTGCATTAATGTAACCATCCTTGTCTCTACGTAAGACTTCAATACCATTATAAGTGCCTTTTGTGAATGTTTCGCCATTAGATTTGTTCGTGAATGTTTTTGCTTCGACTGACATTTCTGTTCTTACATACAAAATAAAAAAATAAAAAAATAAAACTAACATTATTTTTGGTCTTTTGTGAAAATTCATGAAAATTCATGAGGTGAGAAAACAGGTGAGAAAACGGGTGACATCTCACCTCTTCACCTAAACATTATTTTTTTGGTGTAAATTTATGAAAACATTAATAATACATGACTGTTCTCATTCATGTCTGATTTACATCTAATGAAAAAGTTTAGAAGAATTTTCTTATTCTTTCTGGCATGTTTTTATCTTTCCAGTACTCCCGCTCTAATGGTCCCAGATGAGTTGGTTTAGATTCTCTCAAGTTCTTAGATGGTATAACATCTTCAACGCCTCCTTCATATCTTACTTTATAAGTGTCATCGTTTATGTTGTAGTCAAGTATTTCAATAACCACTCCTCGCTTTGCTTCGTCAATGGTTTCAGCAAGTTTGCCATTACTACTTTCAACTAATTTATGTCGAGGGTAAAATGCTATGGAGTCGTCAGCAGCTTTTATAAGATATCCATTACCTTGCGTAGAGTCTACGATATAATAGTTTCTACTTAACCTTAAACGTTTCTTTGTCAATGGTTTGTCGTCAAGAACTACACGAACTTTTGTACCAGGAATGAGGGTAAATTGTGTTGAATTTCTGATATTTTGTGTTTGGCTTCGTTTCTTTTGTATATACTTTTCTTCTTGTTGTTGTGTCATTGAATTTGGTGTATGTCCTGTTGTAGAATGTGTTGAGGAATTATATACTTCGAGAAAATGTTTCATTGTTTCTTCGGTAAAGTCTCGCTCTTGGTTTAAATCTCTGAGAGTCCTTATGAAGCGGTTTATGATGCCGAGTATGTTATGGTTATGGTCTTCAGTAGTGTAGTGAGTTATGTTATGCTTAATGAGAAAATCTGTGATTTCATTGCTGAGGTATGCACTGTCTTGGTCTGATGTTAAAGTACTTGGGTTATGTTCTGCTACAAACTTTTGTAAAACTCTTAACACTTCACGAGTTCCTTTATTTCTCATTATATACGCAAAAGCTTTGCGAGTGTTAACATTAATGAAGATGAGGAATGGTTTATGACCACATTTTCTGCTTTGAATGAGAGTGTCAAATTGGTATGCGTCAGGAGTGTTGGAGTAAATTGGTAAAAAGTAGTCGTAAGGATTTATTTTTGTTTGATGTACAACATTTTTGTCAAAGAACCTTTTCACTTCAGCTCTGTTAGTAAATCCCCGACTCTTTGCAGCTTCATTGAACTTCTTAAATGACCTCCATGGATGTTGTTCGAATACTTCTTTCAAGCTCATTTATGTAAAGTTAAAGATTTTATTCTAGGCTCAAGCGCGTTCATTGAACTCTATACCATGCGAATACAGTCACAAATGGTGGCATATAATCTGCACCCGAGCCTGTTGGATTTGTTGTGAAAGTATGTGAATGATTTCCTCCTGGTTCAGTTGGTCGAAAAGTCTTTTTTGCTGCATTGTTATAAGATGGAGATAAAACGTCATTGCCAGCTTCATACTCTGAGTTGTATAATGGGTGGTCTCTTAATGAGTGGCTATGGTCGCCAGAAAAGTTTGTCGTTCCTGTATGAGTGTGCGGTGGAAGGTTTGCTTCAGTAATTTTCTTCGAACCTCCTGTTTGCTTTGAATATCTAGCACAGTATAAGAATTTATCTACAATCTGTTCCCACGTACCGAAACCCAGAACTGTTGCTGGATTTGTTGAGTTCATTGACGTATAAATAGAACCTATAGGATATAATGTTTGAAGTATTTCTGTCTTTAATGTTTGAAGCTCTGTTTTGTCAGCTTTCTTATCTAACATTGCTGGTAGTTCATATGCTTCAAAGTTTCTGGCATGACCTTCAATGTTCATACATTTACTATTTAAGGAGTTTAGTGTATCTTTTACGCTTGTACTTGGATTCTCTAAAGGTGCACTTGAACCTAAAGTATAGTTCAATATTATGTCGTCTGCTCTAACAGTAGTGAAGGATTTATGTGTATGATTTTTGTCGGCTTTACTGTCTAAAGAAGTTTGAAGTTCATTTATATCGGAGATATTGTGTTTATGAGATTTCAAAACTTTGTTCGTTGCGTCAAGTTCTGTTTTGTTAGCTTTACTTTTAATAGCATCTTCAAAAGTTATTTTTGACTTAACTCTCAAAGTAAATCTTGGTTCAACTAATACACCGTTAACAAAGAAGTATGAAGCATAAATTTCAGCGTTATAACCAAATGATTGTGGTGCTATACCTGTGTCATACTGTACAGTACAGTGTATGTCATAACCTTTAGCACGAATGAATTTATATCTTCTTTCATTAACATTTTTCGTATTCACTTTTTCACCCTGTGTTAAATATCCATGATAGTCCGTTATAATCTGTTCATCAGAACTTATATAATGAACATGGTTTTTATCTGCTTTTTCGGCTAATTTCTCATTAACATCATTCACTTCTAATTCAACTCTTCCGCCAGAACTCTTATTATCATTAATCTTTTTCATTAATTCGGTAATTACGTCATAAAGACTATATTCTGTTTTCGGTTTTGTAAATAATGAGTCAAAATTTCTTTTCATCATTACATCGCTGACATTAATGATATCACCAATTCCTTTTTCATTTATTCTCTTCATTAATTCTGCAATAATGACGAATATATAATCTGTTAATTTATTCTCTTCATCGAGGGTTATAGAATGTTTTGAAATTGAATCATTAACTCCTCTAAATAAATCAATAACTTCAGGATACACGTTTTTAATGTCTTGAATAACCCGACCAGTATCCTCGCCACTATGTGGCTCTGAGCCCGTTGGGCTCTGTTGTTCATGTTCTTCGTTCCCGTCGTTACGTGGTTTTATATCTCTAACCATCATCAACGCAGCCATAACCGGAGGGTTTGTTGCTACCTGTTCGAAAATCCGTCCGTTATGTATGGTATATCTAAATAATTTCTTTGTGTTTGTTAAAACATTTGAAACAAGTCTTTTAAAACCATCTACAAAATTTCCTGTTTCACCTAATGTTCTTGCAGCATTTACAAGCTCACCCATTCCCGCTTTTGACCCCAAAAACGTCCATATTGCATTTATTTCACTCTGTATAGTTGTCCATTCAGCGAAACTAACACCCGCATTCGCTAAGCTGAAAATGAAATTCAGTGGATCGAACTTAATTCCACCTTCTTTTTCAATTTCAACGAACTCACTAACATGAGATTTTAAATATTCTTTCGTTAAAATTGTTTTCCCCGATGTTATGTCATTAACGAAACTATCACCGTCAAAAGTTAACGAATTCAATTTCGTCGTTGATGCTTTTATTTCATACACCGCTTTATCGATAGTTTTTGGCTCACCTTCTTTAGAAGCATATGAAACATTAATGAATGAATTATATGTATTCGTGAATGAGTTAAAATCAATGATTTTCATTAATGAAGCCTTTAATGATTCATTAACTGTTGAATCCCTTAAAACAATTACTGAACTGTCCTTTATGAAAGGTACACTGCAAACCGTCGAGTTTGGATCAAATGCTGTAGTTGGTGCAGGAATATTAATGATATAAGTCATTAAATCATTAAGTGACGTAAATAATGTTGTCGTTTTTGATTTAATTTCTTTAGCATCTGTTATATATGGTAATTTTATTTCTGTAGTTTCTGAATTAAAGATATTCGCTAAAATGTTTTGTAAACTGTTTTGAACAGCAGTATAAACCGTTGAATCCGGAACTCTTACGATTTCACCATCCTTAATAAAAGGCATTGTACATGGTGTAGTGCTTGGGTCAAATATTTCGGGATTATAATTCAACATATATTCTAATGCTTCATATACAGACTTATATACTGTTGTGTCGTTCTTCATGACGATTTCACCATTTACAATGAATGGCATTGTACATGGAGTTAAAATAGGGTCAAACTTTTCATAGTCCTTCCATGTTATGTATTTCTCGGTATTTCCATCAGAAATAACAATATATTTGTCAGTAAGTGTGAGAGAGTATTGACCAAAATATAAACGTTTAGCTCTGTCAGCTTCATACGCATATGCAGCAATAGTCATATTTTAATGAGAATAAAATGTTGTTCTATTTGCAAAGTACAGACCCAAACGAATACGGAACAGTAAAGCTTCAAACAAACTTAGGTCTACAGAATGAAGCACTTGCTTTCAGAGTTGTTGACTTCAATACTATCGCTTCATTCGTTATAACAGATGAAACAGATTTCATGGAGCTTGAAATAGATGGAAAGAAGCATGAAATAAGATTTCACAATAATGTAGAATATAAGATGGAAACATTAGCTGGAGTGTTAAATGCGCTCATAAATACTACAATAAACAAGGAGAACGAAGAAAACTTAATGAATGTTAAACTTATTGCAGGAGTTTTGAAGTTCAGTTATGCGAAGGAGTTTAAGATAACACGAATGAGTCATAGAGTTCAACTTCTTCTGGGAGCATACCATATGACATTTCCTTTGAAAAGTATTGACAAAACGATTGAGATGAAATCTGTTCCATACGTATGTTATGGTAATTGTTTATACGTTGAGTCAAAAATAGCTAATGTCACAGGCATTTCAGGAGTTAATAGTAAAGGTTCAGTAGAATATAAGTCTTTCTGTTATGCAGTCAATTCAATGTTCATTCCAAACGTTCCTGTCATAGTAACTCATTTAGGTAAATGGATTCGCATTAGTCCTCATAATTTGAAAGACATGCAATTCAGACTTGTTGACTTTCAAGGAGCCTGTAGAACTGAAGGCACCAGTGCGAATGACTGTTGAAGTTGACTTTTTAGAAAATATTAAATGCAACAGCTTACAAGAGAACTCAGAGCTAAAAATATAAAGTATGAATGTTATGTATTAGGTCATGAACTTTGGTTGTTGCTGTTTGATGAAACAAATGAATTAGTTATGTCAGTCAAGAGAACAGAAAAAGGCGTCAAAGGCGCCGAGCGCAAAGCGCTATATTGTGTTAGTGAGAACTGCACCAAGTCAATAAGATTAGGTTTGCATTATGAAGATGAGTTCGATAGTGTTGAAGAAGTTTTGGACAGATATTACAAATTGCTTTAATTTACTAAAACATATTTCAAACAAAGTTTATATTCTGTTGAAAGTTTTGTATACTCGTTCGAATATTTATACTTAAACTCAACTCCTGTAGTTCCTGGTGTTTCAATGATGCGGATGTTACCTATTTTCATGAATGGTGGCGTTTGACCACAGCATTCGATTTCAGGGTCGAGATAGTCAATGACACATTGTTTCCCTGTTATTCGTAAGATAACATTTTCAAGGTCCTCCTTTGTTAGAATTATTTGGTTCTTGCTTATAAGATTTATCAAAAGCTTCTTATCGTCTTTGAGTAAAATTGTTTGGTATAACTGAAGAAGGTAATGGTCTACGTTATCTGAAGGATTTGTTTGAACATTTGTGTAAGGGTTGTCGTTGGCTTCTCTTGAAAGAATTTGGTCCAGTGGTGGATACTCTAACTTAACATCTGATGTAGCGTTAGCGTTTGAAGCTGAGTTTAAATTCACGGATTTCAGTTCTGGTTCTTTCAAACACTCTGAACTATAGTTCTTTATGACAATATTGTTTGTCGTTCGTGAGTCAACATTTGATGTTGGTTCAATTGGAACATTAACGGCACCAGCTAAGATGGATTTGCTTCTCATTTCATATAGAATAAAAACCTTTTATATGTATGAAATGAACAATATACTCGACAAGGGTTTGAATGTAAAGCTAACGAATGAAAATATTGTTGAATTCACTGAGACAGGAGCTGTGTATAAAGATGTAGAACTACTGAACAAAAGAGCAAAGGGAAGAAGCAGGAACATGAACAAAGGGTGGAAGCCTATAAAAATTTATGTCAATGATGGCTCAGGAGGTTCAAACATAAAGTATGCAGAAAGTTATAGAGTTTATGCTCTCAAAGGTGAAAAGCCTTCATTTAAGAACAGCTATTCTAACGCATATCCTCAAAAGTTAACGGATGGGGAAGTGGATGATATGAATGACAGCAAAAATATTAACAGAAATGGCGACAGAGATGCATGGAATTTGTTTACCATCAGTCAATTGAAGGTTAAACTTTAAAACAATGTTGGTCGTTCCCATGGAATATTTTTGACTTTAATGGTATTAGTCATGATATGAATCTCAAGGTATGAACGAGGAGAGATGAGAGACTTATATGCTTCCCAAATTTCTTCAAAAGGTAATGTTATACCTGACTGTTTCCAAATGAGTTCAATATCATAACGTGAGAAACCTTGAAAGATAACGAAGTCAGTTATGAGACGTTTTATGTTTAAAGCTAAAAACCTCCATATAAGTATTGCTACAGTTAAGTGGTAATGTCTGACTTTAGTAATGATGTTAGCTAATGGTGAGTCAGGCTTTGACACTAAACCTTTTCCGGCGAAGTCGTCAAAGTGTTTGATGGATATTTTTGAAGGGGTATTTTGAAAGTTTTGACAGTAGTTTGTAAGTCGTTTCATATCGTAAACTCCTGAGTACTGACGTAAGTGGTGTTTGTCAATAATTCTTTCCATCTCCTCAGAAGTCTTTTGCATTCCTGACTGTATAAATTCAACGATGGCATAATATTTCCTCTTACGTCGAATGTAACGTTGAAGAAATTCAATGAGTTCACTGTCTGGAACTTTAACGACAGAGGCTTGAACTTTTGACATAAATGTTTTCGCTGTTGAGTCCATAGAGTCTGAAGTTGCTGATATAATGATTTGGTCATAATATGAGTCATTTCCTAAACGTCTGTTATGAGTATATGACGAATGAAAATGTCTTACCTGAACCCATCTTTCCACAATAGAAATAAACCCATTTGAACAGAACTCATAGTCCTTACTGAAAGGAAGAATGAGAGAAGTTAAGTTTGTCTGTAGTTTCATTCATGTCTTCATCTACGTCATGTATTAAATGCTTCATTTTATCTCCATTAAAAATGCAAGTCAGAAATATTCAGAACATAGCACCGAGTCTAACTGACAAGAGTATAAAGATATACTATGAACACGTTATGATGAAACCTACCAAAATTCAAGAAAGTCAGTATACTTATGAATATCCAAGACACTGGGTAGAGTATGTAGGAGGTGAGAAAGCTATTGAAATAAGACAAGTTAGAAGTATTCCAGCAGGAAGAACAATATTATTGAAGAACTTTAATGTTTTGAGGTATAATGATGAAACAAAGAAGCAAGATAGTTTTCCTGTTGCTGTGTATGTGAACCTAGACACAGGAGATGACATGAAAGTTTTTAACACAAAGCTTCAAACGGTAGTGAGAGAACAACTGACTGCGGAAGGACATCCATTACCTTCAGAAGTTAGCATAGCATATAATTTTGAAACAAACTCAATAGATTTTAAAGTCGTCTCTGCAAAGAAGTCAGGTTTTACATTTAATGAAGCAGATGTATATTCGAATGAAAACTTCAAAGCTATTGCATGGTTAGATAATGACGATTGCTTTAAGAAAATATTTAAATTCAGTGACTCAAAGATGTCAATAGATGACCTTCGTGGAATGTTACCATCGACGTTTACAGTTGAAGGTTCAGCAGGATTGCTTACAAGATTGTCAATTGGTGGTATTTGGTCTCGTGAGAACATTGTTATAAAATCCAGTATAAGTGAATTTGCTGAAGAATCTATATTATGTCTTTCAAACTATATGTATTCGCCACCGAAGCATTATAGTATAACAAACTTTGTCAGTAAGTTTAACATAAGACTTGTCGAACCTTCTTCAATGAAAGATGTTGTGCTACCTAAAGATGGAAAGGATGGACTCATTATTGAGATGATTTTAATAGCATATTAAATGAGCTTGTTCTTGAAGGTCATTCATGATGAAATAACTGTTGTAGAAGATGTTAGCAATTGTTCAGACATTTTGAAGCGAATAGATGATATAAGAAAGAAATTTATGAAGCCGCAACGCGGCGAGGACGAAGTCCATGAGAATGTTTATGTTTCATTGACTTTCTCCAGTAACGAGAACTTTTATGAGATAATATTGAAGAGAGATGATTTTAATATGGTGTAAATGGTAGCTTGGGCAGCTTTAGGCGCAATGGGAACAAAAGCATTAGCATTTGGAGCAAAAGCACTTGGAGCTTATGACGCAGTAAATAAAATGAGTGGAGGAAGAGTTTCGAAGACATTAGATGCAAATAAAGGAAAGATTGGAGGCTGGGTTGCAAAGAAGTTAAGATTAAATAAAATAGGGCTCATAAATAAAGCATCCAATTTGGTTGCGACTGAGTCAGAAAATGCTTTAGGAAAGGACGATGAGTTTGCAAAACATGCAAAAGACTTTAATGACCAGATGAAAGGTGAAACAATGCATTTAAATAGAGTCGATGGAACTCTTCCTCCACCAGTAGTTCTTCCGTATGGTCCCTATGGAATGTATGGAAACCCTTACGAAAGACCATTTGACCCATTGACTGGTGGAAGTAACTGGTATCATTACGGACGAAGAAGAAAGACAGTTAAGCTGGAGACAGACGTGAAGAAAGCAACTAAAAAGAAACCAAGGAAGAGAGTTATAAAGCAATGAATTCAACGGGTGAAAAAAGAGGTGAAAAAAGAGGTGACATCTCACCACTTCACCTAAATTTATTTTTGTGCTATGTTTTCATACGTGTGAGGGTGGTGATATCATTAATTTTTAAGTTTATTTTATTATTTAGCGAGAACGTTTATTTTTATGTAAATGACGAAAACTATTGAGATAACAAACTACAACGGTCATGAGTTCAAGAATTTGTTCTTCGTTCCTCGTGAAAATACATTCTATCAGATACGAGGGAGAAAGGGTAAAGTTAGTTTGAGCGTTTATGAAGGAATGAAGAATGGAAAGTTTATACAAGCATACGATACAAACGGTAAACGTGTTTCATTAGCTTTGTCAAAACTTACTAACATTTATTTTGACAGTGACTTTGACTCTGACGATTGGAGTGACAGCAGCGATACTGAAGAATATGAACTGTTGTGTGAAGCAAAGCAATGGGAAGAGTTGCAATACTTTTGTAAGTGAGAACGTTTATTTTTACAGTAGTGAGTTCGTTAGTGAAAACATTAGTGAATTCGTTAGTGAAGTCGTTAGTGAGGTGAAGTGGTTGGCGGCTTTATAAATATTTAAGGTTAAGTTGGTGTTTGTGTTTGTGTTGTAAAATATACGTTAACGGTTTTGTAAAGTGTCAAATTCACAAGTATTGTGTATGGAGGAACGCAGTGCCACAGTACACAAGACTTGTATACTAACTGACTCGGCTCATGGACAATCAGTGGCGAAAAGGCTCCACACAGCTGGTCTGCTGGTGTTTCCAGAGATTTCGGAAGAGGCTGGTCTGGCAGTCCCGGATATGACTCAAAGCGTGGTCCATCTATCGGTGTCAGCTATGGCGGAAAGAGAGTTGAAGGCGGCATCTCAGCACACAAAGGAGGTTTCCAGGGATGACTTAGGATCAAGTTCTAAATCATAGATTAGGCCTCCATAAGTTATTGAATAAACATATTTTATTATGTTTTATGTCTAGACAAGTTTCAAAATAGTTAAAAATCTTTTTTAATTTCCATAAAAATTTAAATTTCTTCGATACATCTTCTAAGAATTACATTTCATTGAGTTTATAACTCATGAATGTTAAATTATAGCTAAAATATGATGAATCGCATTCCTTATACATTAATTTGAATCTTTGATAAACATCAACAGAGAATAAATAACGTGTAGGCAATGGTTCATTGGATATATGAAATATGAGCTAATGAACTATTAATTTCATCATTAAATCAAATTACTTATGTTTCATTTGAATTGAAATTTCAAAATTAAATTATAAAATGAAAAAGAAATAAAAAGAATGGGTAAAAAGGCATATCTGAAGAAAGAATGTTGATTTTTAACTTGATTACACACAAATTTTTATTTATATTAAACTAAAATTTAATACGTTGAGAAACACGTATTCCTATATCCGGAATATCATATTTAACTAAGAAAATCTTCAAATAATAGCAGATGTATGAAAAGATTCCAAATAAATTAGCAATTGTAAGTCTAATTGTGTCTTCTGGATCCAATGGTACGTAATATCGTAATGTAGTGAAAGAGAGAACGACAGCGAAGCTAATCATTGATAAAACTCTTGAGAAATTTTTGGAAGATAAATAAATCGTTTTTAGAGTTATATCTGTTGCAAACATATTGACTACGCCGCTTATATAAGTGATGTTGAGGAATATGCTATGCGGAATTGAGAATTCTTTGGCAGAAAAGAAAGTCATTAAAAAATGAGCTGAAACGCTAATATATCCGGAAATTGTCAGTGTCATCATTGCTGGCTTGTATTTCTTTTCGCTCATTTTTGGTTTCAACCTACGTAGAACTCGGATTGCTTTAATTCTTGTATAATTGATTATAAAAAGAACTAATGATGTAATAGATAATGCTATATTAACTGTTTTGCCTTCTGGTTGGTATTTCATTAAATCTGTGATGTAAGGAAAACTTCGGAAAACTTTTGGGTGATAAATGAAATGTACTATGTATCCTATTAACAATCCTAATGCAGGTATTATGACAACCATGTAGTTGATAATGAAAAGATGCAAAAGCACTGAATAATATGAATCATCTTCGTTGTTCATTTTTTTCTGAAAAAAAAATTCTGGAAAGGATCAGAAAAAAAGTGGAGAAATCATGTTTGAGTAAGAGAATCGGTAACACATATTGCGCGTGGTTATCTTCTTAAAGAATGAGTTTAAAATTCCTTAGATACTTTTCAAATCTATTGGATATGCTATATGTCCGTTCCTTACAGAGAGCCTTCTTTTATTCATCTGTCTCTTTTTGATGTTGTCAGGATATATGACATATATCATAGAAATAAAAATTATTCCATTAAATGAAGCAGGTTATCTTAGTCAAATAATAAATTTTAGCGATATAGAATAAACTCATAATAAGAATGTAAATTTATGATTCAAAGAAAAGCCATAATTCAAAAATAAAGCACAATGTTCTCAAAATGTGCGGTTGAATATATCATGACGATATTCTGGCTATACTGCACTCTTGTCTTAAATATTAAAGGATGGCTTCATAATGTCCATAATGAGCATTTTTAGCTTCCACATTGAGCGAAACAATTCATAGTCTTTTGCTAGCTATGGACTCATATTTCATATTAGTCGAGTATTAATTGTTGTTTCTCATGTTTTAAAGAATCAATCTAGAAAGTTTATCAACATAACACCAAATGGCACCTAAATTCATGGAATTGCAGATATTTAAGTAATTTTAGCAACTAGATCATTAAGATGGATCCAATTCCCTCTGTAATATAAATTCAGTAATGGTAAATAAAGGAACTATTAATAAAATCTATGCAATTTGTGATATTCGGTGTATAAAATCATATATTAAGTAGACTGTGTGATCTTACGGAAAATTGAGAAAATGCAAAGAATCTCAGTGATATTTTTGCATCAATGAAACAAAATTGATATTTTAGACTATTTATAATTTATACTAGATACCAATAAATTGGATCACGGCCATGAGATGACAAATCTAAGATCAAACTGGTTTTATTTTTCAGGAAAACACATTCGATCCATTACATTATATTCAGTGTCCTATGATAGAATAAGGAAAAGGCTTACGAAAGTTAAAAAGTTTATTAGATTAGATTCAATACGCATAGAAAAATTTTTAATTCAAAGGTTTACATATAAAATTTTATCGTACATTATTTAAATAATTCGTTGTATTATGCACTCATATGACTCTAAAAGAAGTTGGATTTTTGTTCGATCAGAAGTAAATTTTTGATAGAAATAGCGATCGTTTTCTTGGATCATAAAAATAATGATGTATATAGGTTGTAGATATAGATTACTCAAAATCAAGTAAATCGTAAATAAAAAGTGATTGCTAATCGAATCATTTTTCGCATTTCGATGTGATGTGTTAGATGACGCGAATACGCGTAATATGTTCTCAAAAATTGAGAGGGTAATTATTAATTGTGATGTGATAATGACGCGAATTTGCGTAAGTCACCTAACATGAAATTGCAATCAAAAAATCTGAAAAATGATGCAGACAATGACCCAGTCCCCAGTTGGTGTATTCACCCCAATGCCAGACCCAATGGACTTCCGTGCAGCCCTCATGAACATCATGCCACCCCTTAAGAAGAGACCAAATGAGTTCCTTAATCCACAATTCCCTCTCCAGGTTCCCCCAGCTCCAGCTCCACAGTCACCACAGCAGACCCAACAGAAGCTCGACCACAAGGAGCGCAATCGTCTCGCTGCCCAGAAGTGGAGAGCCAAAAAAGACCAATCATTATCAACATTAGAGGATGAGAATGATCACCTTAGAAAGACAGTTTTCGACTTGCAGAGCCAGGCTCTCCAACTCTCTGTTGAAAACAAGATTTTGGAGTCTGAGTTACAATACTTCCAGCAGTTCATGAGCAAGATCATGTCTGTCGCTCCAAGAGCTCAGAAGTAATTATATTAATTGTTTATACTGTTAAATAATTTTGTTCTTTCGATAAATTTTCAAAATTTTTCATGAAAAATAAGATTTTTGGCAAAAGGACATTGTAACTCAGTATCTAATCTTATCTGCCTCCAAAATAATAATGAAATAATAGATAAAGTCAGAAAAATAATTAAAATTAAAAACCGTCAGGCATAATAATTGCTTTATTGTAGATCAAAATGCGCATTAGAATGTTTTTATTTATTTTATCTGGCAATCTTAGAAAAAAATCTAATTGGATAATTGTTACTCGTTTTAAAATAATTCCGTGTTAAATGTCAATTTTTCACAAAATATTGAATTTCCACGTCAAAAATAATAAAAATCCCGATCATTATAAATTATTTTAATTTCTTATTCTGACTCGAATATATGATTGTCATGTTCTTGCAATTCACATATTTCATAGAATCTTTGAAGCTACGACAATAAATAAATTTTTGTTATATTGAATCATTTGCATTTGCTTATAGGAACAATATATTGCTCTAGCAATTGAATACTTATTATAAATGTCATGTAAAAACTAATCGGAATTGTATGACACCTGCTGAAATATCAAAATTTAGATAAAAAAAGCAATTTGAGAAAAACATTTATAGTTTATATATAACATTTTAGTCTAATAAAAACAATTATAACTCTATTGATAAGTTTCACGCAGTCTTTTGACCTTAGTTTTATAAAGTGCTTCGAGATCATCCAATTTCTTCTCAATATCGAACCACCATAAGTTAGGACAAGTTGTTGGGTCACTTGTATAAAAAGCATTCATTTTCTCATCGAGCCAAAGTTGAAATTCCGCTGCAGGTCGAAGTAGCTCTTCTACGAGTGGATTATTCAGTTTTATAGTCTTGATAGATGACAACGATGCAGAAAGTTCCTCTAAAATACTATAAATTCTTGAATAATATTTGTCAATCATTTTTAGAATGGTTAATCTGTTTTCCAACCTCTTTTTCGGTGGACTGTATACATCATATGCTTCATGGATCATCTTGTCTATCTCGTTCATGGTGAAATCCGTTCTACTTCTAAATTTTCTTTTAATTTCCAAAAGTTTTTCAACAATTTCGTCTCTTTCCAGTTGATGCATGACCACACAAAGATCTTCTCCATCCCTGATATCATCAATTATCTCATCAAAAAAAGATGAAGAATTTTCATAGAAATTTCGAGTTTTATCTCGTTCGTCAACGAAGTTTACGATGTATTGTGTAGTCCTAAGTGTTTCTTCGAGCCATGGAATGTTCACTTTCCTATTTGAGTCCTTTAATTTCAAAATTTGGGACGGATTTCGTCGAAAAACCGTATTTTCTGTGACTTGGCCCCATAAATAAATGTGAGGAACTCCGATAGGAACTCTGTGTTCTACAGGAACTCCGACTTGAACTGTTCCTGACTTAAATGGGTTAACCCATTTAAATCCAACAAATAAAACTCTGTTTTTGTCCTGGATGAGTTCTGTTGGATACAAAGGGGAGTAATCAATGGAGACATTCTGTATTGGCATGACACATGCTCCAATTGCGATGTAATCCTTTGGATGATGATCAATTTTAATTCGATTTTCGCCAAAGACGTTTTTCAACAGATCATAGATTGCAAAGTGTTTCGCACCGGATCCAATGATCTCAACAAGGTCAATTTCGATGTTTGGAACAATTAAAAACTGTCGATCGATCATATGTAAAATTTTCTTGAAATATTCTTCACAAACTGACTTTACTTGGTTGCGGGTGATCTTATATGGGATGCCATTGTAATATCCTGAGACAGTTTCGTTCTTTCGAAGTAATTTCTGGATTGTTTTCGCTTCTTCAAGTCTAAGGATCTCATTTTCTGGATCTAATGGTGTTTTAGTGATCTTTTGGAGTAAATCTGCAACTGCACAATCGAAATCTCGTGTTCCCGCTTGGTCTGTCCAATAATAACTTAATTCATGTGCAAAAAGTGTTTCTTTGCGTGTAAATTCGAAGATTGTGGATTCACATGACGAAATACCAATCTCTATTGCAAGAATTCTGTGTGGAAATTTAGATAAAAAAGTTCGATATTTTCTAGCGAGATGTGCGCCAATTGCAGAGCTAGAATCGATAATTGTAGGATGTAAATTTAATTTTTTGGCTGGATGATAGATTGTTTCTCGTTGATTTTGCACCCAAAATTTAGGAACTGTGATAATTGTTTTTCCAATATCGAATTCATTTTGATCAAATGCTGATTTGATACGTGCTAATACTGTTGATGTGACTATTTGTGGTAATAAGCCACTAGTGACGTGATATGAGTTCAAATACAAAGATTTTCGATGTAAATATTTACGTTTGTATGTCTGTTGCATAAATTCCGGTGATGAAAGTCTGCACAAGAAATTTGTTGGATGAAGGATTGTGGAATTTGGATTTTTGATATGATCTTTCGGACTTAAGAATTTAAAGCGGAGATTATGTATGTTTGAGTGGTTTATCGTTTTCGGAATGTTTCCTTTGATTGGTGAAATCTCGAGAGTTGTTGGAAACAAACCTTTGCATTCTGGAGAACTAATGATCAAAACATTGTCATCCTTACTAGGCAATGCAACACGAAAACCATCAACACCTATGTCTATGGCTATAATATGTGAATCTTGGATTAATAACAAAAATCCAAGAAACATCATATTTTTGACATGTAAACTAAATATGACATGTAAATAATCTAATGTAAAAAAAATAAAATGCTAAGTATGTTAAATTATAAAGTTTATAAAAGTAAAGAAAAAATATTCAAAATATGTTTCACACTTTTTCTGAGAAACTTCAAGCCGATAAAAAGTGTGAATACATATTTTAATAGGTTCTGATACTTTTTTCGGGCTTATTTTATAAGCCCGTAAAAAGTGTCAAACCTATTATCTTATGACTTCAAATCAAAATTCTTATATTAATTTAACTATCTCAAGTTCAGGGAATATAAAATTCTGCTCTACAGAATTGTAACTCTACTTACATTAATGAAAGTACATTATTTTAACATATCAATGATTCAGAATACTCAAAATGCTTAGCAGAATATTTTAATACATTAATATCTCATATACTCATTTCGTTAAACCATAATAACATACTATACACAGAATATTCTCACAGTTCAAATTATTTCTTATATCTTATTCTGGATTAGCTCTCATTAAACATATAAATATAGGATAAGGTATTTCATTGTACTCATATGTAAATATATGATAATTAACAAAGCTAGGTTCATATGAATTAGTTAAGAATAATTTCAAATCTTGTGTAAATTAGCTTTAAGACTCAGTATTAATATATGTATATAGCTCACTTATTTCCAACATGTGCGTATGTGGAGAATTCTAATCAAACCTTTTTTGGAATGGAAAAATGTGAATCTTTTAACACGACAACGGGGTAAAGGTGCAGTGCCACAAAGAGGTGTAATTCTGACGTATCCATGACCTCGGTTTCCAGTGATATTTTCTGTCAGTGAAAAAGGTGAAGGCATTTCTTCGTAACCTGCAATTGTTTTTCCGTTTTTGATAAATGAAGTATCGAAGAATGAACTTCCCCCACCTCCAGAAGAACCAGCACCACCTCCACCAGCACCGCCGTAATAACCAGAACCACCTCCTGTAGACCATCCAGCATCTTGTCCACAATTTCCTCCATAAAATTTGCCACCTTTTCTGACAGAATTTTGAGTGTTTGTTCCAGGACTTGTTTGAGTGGCACCTGAACCACACGTATTTCCACAGGGTGATCCAGATCCTCCTGAAACTCCTCCTCCATATCCACCATATGTATATCTTATTGATCCAGCACCAGATCCAGCACCAGCACCGGCAAAAAGAATTCCACTTTCATTTTTAGCTTCGCTAATCGAAATGAAACTCATCCCTCCTCCTGATGATGGATAGAATTTAGTACCTGTATATCCATACCCTCGCCCTCCTCCACCAAATGTGTTTCGTGTCTCATATCCAGAAAAACTACCATATTCTGGATGATATGTTCCTTGTTCAGTAGTTCCCATTTCACCACAGAAAATAAAAAGAGTTGTTTGCTGAGTAAGATCGAGCTCACCACTGACATAACCACCCTTACCGCCTTCATATAATGTTCCATCATACGTGACATTGCCTCCTTGTGCACCCCATGCTTCAAGTTTGTATCTCCCTGGTGAAAGATCTCTTCTAAATGGTTGACAATTAAGGTAATTTGTGCAATTGTACATATATAATTCTGTATTTTGGCCGCTCATTTACATCCATCTCTATCACATTGATGCTTTCCACCCCAAATTAAAACCGCTTCTCGTTTTTAACCTTAAAATAATTACCTGAGAAAAGATCTCTTCTAAATGATTGATAATCAATGTAATTTGTTCAATTATGCCCATATAGTTCAGTCCAAATAAATAGACTCCAAAGTATCAAATTAAAAGAGAAATCATAAAAATAATATCTCCTCCTGTTGAAATTGTTGCCGCTGTTGAAATTGATAATGAATTGAATTCATATAGAATTGTTGATCCAGGAACACTTAGACAACTGGAACTATATCTTTGAATAGTTGACCCGCATTTAAGGTTCTTTTTTCATACCTCCCAATTTTGAGAATTCTCTCAATTTATTGTGTTGTTGAATATCTATAGGAATAATCGTAAATGTTATATGGAGCAATCTGGATATAGTTGATTCTTTTGAAGTAAATTCTAGAAATTTCCCTACTTCTAGTCAAAGAATGTCTTTTTCTGGATCAATTGATAATTTATATTTTGAATTAGAAGAAAAAGTAATAAAGTGGGAGAGGAATGCATTTTTCCTACTATTTTGGATTTTTTGTGTCTCTGTGGAAAATATGTGAATCAATATTTGATATTTTGCCTTGAATTAATGGAACCAAATTTGCGATATATCATAATTTTCTGCATTATAGCATTTCAAAAATATAAAAAGAAATTCATTATTCATCTATTCCGATTCTTCCAAAAATTGTAATTACATTACTAAAACTCTTCAAGTTTAATTCTTCCACGGTTTCTGGTAAACCATGCTATTATATTATGCAAAGATGCAATTCCTTATGACAAAATTCATCTTCTCTTTCAATTTTTTTATTAGATGTTTCAAAACATGCTAAATTTGCTTCAAAACATAATTTTAAACTCAGAGTGCCATGGAAAAAGCCTTCAAATCAGAAATACATCTTCCAACTTTTTTAAGTTTTTCATTTTAATAAATTATGCAACCTCAATAGTCAGCATAACTTTAAAATGGAAGAAATTTTAGTCTGCATGGAAGGGACATTTCTTCGCATTCTAATATTAATAATTCGACTACAAAACATTTTATAAACTAGGAACGTTTATTAATTTACATTATAATCATTAACTTATAAGTTAAAAATGTTAAATTTTGATTACATAAACATTTTATAAATAAAAAACAAGCAAATATATATAAAATAATTATTCTATGTAATAGTTGACGAGAATTGATTGAATCTCTTCTTTGACAGAGAGGAAATCGAAGTCAATTCGTTCGTGAAGTTTCTTCAGAGTGTTAACGATTCCTTTGATTGGATCTTTTGAATTCCCGTAAAACAAGTACTCAGAAGGAATCATGAAACACATTCCGTGCATTTCATCGCCAACACGACGTCCTTTCACGTAATACCATGCGGGATGGTCGTATGACAATATAATGATGCAGTCGCAATTACCGGAATCCAACTGATTACGAAGCAAAATCTTGTGATCACGACAAACAACGTGAACAAAACTTGTATCACTGAAACGAGATGGTTTCAAACCACCTGGTTTACTTTGATAGATACAATCACCGGAATCTCCGTAATTGTAGATCCACGGGAATATGTGTCCTGTTGGATTGATTGGGTCTAATGCTGTTTTAGTCATAGAACTAATCAATGACAAACTGTTTTCTTCTTCAAATGAAATGAAAACAATTGTTAAAACAGCAACTGAATATTGGACAGTAACTAAGAAATCCCTGATACAGAAATCTTCATGGAGTTTAACAAGGATCGTGGATTTACCATATTGGAATGATTCCGTGACACTTTTGAAGAAATTCGGAATATCTTTTTCGTAAAAAACGCCGGCCATTGACTTTATGTGGTTAATTATCTTCGGACAGTCATTGAGAGATGGTGGGATCTCCCAGGAAATGTTGGAAATCGATGTAGATGGAATTTTTACGTCAAGAAATGAATCTCGGATTAAATCCATCATACAGAAGCGAACTTCTTTGTAGTTTTCTTCTTTCCGCTTCCCTATGAATGACGTAATAAGTAAAGGAATCGATTTTTCGAGGCCTGGCTGTGGATAAAAAAAGAAATCTCCTTTTTCTCCAATCGGAACTGAAGAACATGTAAGAGGGATGAAGTTCTTGCGGAAAATCCGGAACATTGGGTTCCGTTCCTTCTTAAACTCTTGTAATATTTTATTTTCTAAGGAATATGTAAAGGAAGAGAAGTTTTCTGGAGGTAATTCATGCAAGAACGATTTAACAGTAGTCCGATTCTCGATGGAAAAGTCATCTCCGAGTACTCTAGAGAAGTGCATCATCACTCCACCGAGAACTGACTCGAGAATAGGCATATTATCAAAGACAGACTTGGAGTAGATATCCGTTATGTCCTGAATAACAGTAGTAAACACATCTTTGTTCAATAAATTATCATGAGATAATCTTCTAAGGATAGAAATGATTTTTCTATCACTAGGAGTATTCCATATTGGCATTATAATACATAAAGTCTCATTCATAGCGATATCAACGCATAATTCTAACTTTTTTTGCATTTCATCAAATATCTTTGTTTCAAACTCTTTGTTGAACATTGTTCCTGTCTTAGATAATATTTTGCCATCGATATCCTCGAAATACGCGATGTTCCCTGCAGATTTCATAATATAAATGAAATGTTGCAAATCAGCTGATAATTCCTTCCTGCAAATCTTCGTATGATTATAAACAATAAGCATCGTTACAACGGCGTGTAAATTTAACTCTATACCTCGAATAATGTGAGAATCAGCTGGCGCGGCCAAGAAACAGACATATTTCGTTTTCTCGACGTCGATTGAGTGTATTCCAACACGTTGGTTAAACATGCTGTATCGAATAAACGTTCCATCAACGAAATCACTCTTTTTAAAATTATTTTTTGAAATTTTTTTAACGTCTTGAAGGAAAATTTCATTAAACTTCGGGTTCTCTATGTAAGAATACACTGTGGAGATCTCGTTATCATCAATCATATATATGGCAACAGCTGTAAACCCTCCTCTCGTATGGATTTCATTTAATAATCGATAAAAAAGTGACAAACTCGGTTTATTTTTGAGTCCTTGTCTCATTATCGATTCCTGTATTGAAATAATCTTCTCAATTTCCAATGACTG
Source organism: Trichomonas vaginalis G3 (assembly GCF_026262505.1). Classification (NCBI taxonomy): domain Eukaryota; phylum Parabasalia; order Trichomonadida; family Trichomonadidae; genus Trichomonas; species Trichomonas vaginalis. The sequence goes on along the minus strand of NC_067206.1, from coordinate 35,148,160 downwards.
TCTTCCCAAACTTAAATTTGTATCATCACCGGGTTTTATCGTGATTTTGCAGGGAATTCGATCGGCGACAACATCGAAAGAGATACTTGGCTCCATGTTGTAGTTGAATTTGAGCTTTGCTTGAGTCGGAATCCTTTCATCAGAAATTGAACATGAATAAACGGATCCGGCGGCTACAGACTCGCCCTCGAAGTCATTTGAGAGTGTAATCTTGTGAATAACAAGGCATTGGATGATTCCGAAGCCAAGATATTTTGTAATGATCTTATAAGCTTCAGAAATGCCTTCTTTGTTCTTAATATAGATCGTATGGTTGTTAGAATATTCTTTCGGATCATGTACGTTCTTAATAATGACTTCTCGTATCTCAATTGGAATTTTTTCAGAAAGAGGTGAAAGAAAGTGGCCAGATGTAGAAGTAAACATAAGATAGAAGCTTTCTCCATTCAATGCTTGTATTTTTAATGGAATTCTACGAAAAACCATGCAAATTATTACAAAAAATAATAAAATTTTTTGATATTTTTCATTAAAATTGCGTATAAATGATCTAAATGTTATTCTATGACATAAAACATAACGTTGCGTGCTGACGTATATAACACTTTGTATTGTAGACTCGTTGACAAATGAATAATCTGAAAAATTGACTGGAATAGAAGAAATCAGAAGCGATGAATTTGAATTTAAGTCATTTGTAATTGAATACCCTAATTTTGTATATTTCTGGATGAGCTGAGTGTTATAAATTTCGTAAAAAGTTGTTTGCTTATTATCTTGAGTCGAATTTGTTCTTTCATATATATAATATGGCTCTAAAAAGTTATAAGCGCATGATTTTCGACCATTAATAGAAAACCTGGAAATAGTAATGTCAGGAATTTTATTTTGGGTAATTCTGTGGACTTTATAAAATGTTTGTTTGAGTGTATTTGATAGCTCCCCAGGAGGATCCACAGAAACAAAAAATTTTGTCGAAAAGAGCCAATGAAAAAAATAGAACAATGCGAAAAATTAAAAAAGTGACGATAATTTTTTGCATGAATTGACTCTTAGGAATAAACAAACTTACAGGAAACGATTGCAAAAATTTGAAAGCATAGTTAACAAAAATTGAATACGAAATTAAAATTGTCAAGTAAGGGTTTCGTTTTGCTAAAATTGTCACTTTTATAGCATATTTGTTTTTGGATGTTTTGCGAAACCAAAAAAAAACTATGATATACAATGTGTGTGTAAAGAAAATACTTTATTTACTAGTTAAAAAATCATTTGGTATTGATCAAGTTATTTTTTCTGGATAAGATATTATATGGATAATTGGATAGAAAATACAATTATATAATCTTGTACCTGGTTTAATTAAGCTAATTGTCATCAGAAACTTGTAATTTTTATGAATTTCAGATTTTCTTTTCATTACTGCTTTTCTTAATAGGTCAAGTTCTTATTTACGTTATAAAGTATGATATTTACAAATATCAAGTTATCATGTTTTTTGAGAAATTATGAGAAACAAACAAAAATGAAAAAGATAGGAATAGCAATGAATAGTGATGTGGGTATAGAAAATGTAAGAGATATGAATGCAAAGCAATCAGTATTTAGGATATTGACCATAGATTTCGAAAAAAAAATGCTGCATATTGAGCGAAAACTATGATTATATTATAAGGCTGTCATTTAAAGCATAATGAAACTATTCCCTTTTCATTTTAATCGAATAAGATAGTAAAGATTTTTGAATTAGCTAGAAACTGATGAGATGTTTTCACAAATCAGATTTTTAATCTCTATAATGCATAATTCACTCAATATCTCAATTTTGATATTGCGAGATATTTTTGCTATCGGTTTCGCAATTTTGACACAATAGCAAGAGGGTTCTATATGCATTATTATCAACGTAGAATCTGAATATCATATCAGAAAATGTCGCAAATCTGACATTTACCCGACCAAATAGCAAAAATAATTGAATACTTTTCGCAAAAACTTTAAAAATCGATAAAAATATGAAATATAGATATTAAAGAGACTTTTTATATAATATTCATAAAGATTTTCCAAAAATATGATACCGCAAAATTAAAAAAGTGACGTCTTGAGTGGAGTCAAAGGTCGAAATTGCTAGCTAAATGTTTTTTAGCGAAATTGCGTATTGTACGTTTTTTTCGCAAAACGAAACCCTTATGTCAAGATTTTATATTATGCTTTAATATGAATTTAAAAAAAAATAAATAAATTTGAATGAAAAATTCAAAATTTTATTTAAGTAAAATTTTTAAATAATTACAATGCAAATAATTTACTGTTTATAAATTAACGATAGCTTTTCATTTTGAGATCTTTCAAATTTTAATCAACTTCATTGTGATTTGTTAATTTACAGACATTGATCAAAATAATTCATATGTCAGAATCACTTTTCAGGTTTGAAAAATTGAGACCTACAACGAACAGGCTTTTATGATTTTATATGTTAGTTATTAGTATTTAATTTGATTCGGAAATAGGAAATAACTCTTTATTATTCAAAAATTCTGCAAATTTGGAGGATATCAGATATAACTCAATGAAGAAAATGATTTTCTCAAAGAAATAAATAGTACAATTTGAACAATTTCGATGTTATTCCTAAAAATAGTCTTGATAAGAAATTAGAAAAATATTGTTGAACTTAGACTGTATTTTAGTAAAACACTCGATAGAACGATAATGTATGAAAGTTAACATCCAAACACTGATTCATTAATGATTGATACCGGCAATTTAAACATATTGTAAGAAGATTCAATAAAATTTTATGAGATTTAATAGAATAACTAATGAATTTGAAATCATTTACTTATTGAAATTCTAAACTAATAGAAGAGAAAGTAATATAATGATGTTTTATATAACAAATTCGAAAATGTATTAATAAATATCGATAATTAATGATAAGACTTGAGCATTGTATGGTTTAGAATAGATTTAAGAGATAAATGTCTAAATAAATGATGTTAATAATTTGAGCGGACTTTATCAAAAGTCGAGAGATATGATGGATAAATTCTTTGAATAAGAATTATATAAATGCAGATGTTTATATTTATAATATAAGATTCCTCAGAATTGACAAATTTTGCTCTCAAAACATAAGTTCAAAAAATTATTCCGAATTTAGAGTGGAATGGGTATTGTTATCCAAAAACATAAATCAAAGATTTGAATAATTAAATTGATAAGTCTTTCAAATTTACGCCTGTGATAATTGTTTGGTAAAATATGCTTGAAATATTGATTTTATGATTTATTGTTAAAGACGAATGTTTTTTGAATTGAAAAATGTTAGAAAAATTTTCATCATAATATGAAAGAAAAGACATTAATACGATTAATAATTTAAGTTTTAATGAAAATATTTTGATGAGCTCAGAATCATTTTAAATTTTTTAAATTATTCTCAAATTTGTCACATTTTCATATATGTCTATTCAATTTTTAAATTGTAGATAGAGTATTTAAATAATATCATCGTATGATCACAGCTCATTAAATTCCAACTAAATTTCCTCAATTCGATCAATTTCAATCAATTTAAGTTTGAATACTATTGATGTATAATAGTCATTATTGCAATGCTAAATATGTTATAAAAAAACTGATTTTTGAAATTGAATAATATTATTCTTAGGCTTTAAAAAACAATTTATATTTATCTCATTCTGATATTTGCAATAATAATTAAAAGTATTCTTATCTTTTGGCGAAATTTTATTAAGGGTGCACCTGTATGTACGTTTATTTGAGAGGAGGAGGATTACCCTCTCAATTTTGAGGGATTCGTTAGTTTATTTTCTCGATGAATATGCAATAAAATTTGATTTTTACCTTATCAATATACTTCATATAATATACACATGTTCATGTAAAAACTTTTTTCCAAAATCCTCAGGAATTAAAGGATTTTTGAATTTTAAGAATTTTTTCGAATTTTTAGCATGTTTAAAATATACGCTTTTTAGCATGTTTATAATACATTTTCAATTTACATTTACATTTTTATTTTTGAATTGTTTATTTATATTTCCGTTTGAACAATAATATTTATTGAAAATTGTGAGAGAAACGGATATAATAAAAAACACCATACAACAAAATTCACTTTTTTTTCATACTTACGCGGATCACTCCTTTTCGGCCCAATATGCCGGAAATGATAAAACTCTCAGATCTAGTTGCTAAGATCCAAACTCTCGACTCTCAAATCTACTTCCTCAGTTTTTTTGATAAGGGAGTTTTAATTTTTTTTTCAAAAAAATTAAGGAACTTAAATTGAGATTATCAGGCTATGTAGTGGGTATTTTTACGATCTGACTGCAGAAATCGAATCAGCGAGACCCGAAGATTCATATTCCGCCGGAAAAATAGGGTTTCGAGGCGTAGATAGGGATAAAAAGATGCTTTAAGAAGATCTCAGTAGAAATATGGTTTATAAGAGGATATAGGTCAGGATATAAGATTATGAAAATTGAAGAAGTGAATTATCAAGATGTATTTATGAGTAAACTATATTGTTTTAAGCTATCTAAATCTGTTTTGATATAAATTAAAGCGTATACTTATGCAAAATGCGAAATTTAAATTAATACTTTTTTTTGCTATTTGGACACAAAGCTAACAATCCATCCAATAAATGACGTATACCTAGCGAGATGAAGCATTTTAACATGAAATACAAGAAAATCTGATTACTTGTGTTGAAAGTTTCTGTATTTCGTCTTCTTCCAAACACAGCGTTCAGATGCAGAAGAAAATGCAGCCGTAATGACGCAAAAAGACACTAAAATAAATTGGAGAATTTCTGTAAAGTTTTTACTGAGCTTTGTTATTGAACCCGAATTTGTTGTTGAGTGACAGGATATTAAATCTACGACATTCATGAGTAATTGTTATCAATTTGTCAATAAATTATGTTGAAGATGGTTTAAATGTCTTCGAAGGCATGAAATTAGATCCTAAATCTGTTTGAGTTAATAAAAGAGAACAAATGTTGAAAGAGTTGTCATATTGCCTACAAAATTTTCAAACATTTGCATTGAGACAATGTGAAAAAATGATGTCCAAAATACCTTTACTAAAATATTTTTAATTTGAATCATAACAAGGAAAAACAATAATGGCAGAATAAGAAAAAAAAAAACAAAGATGTTATGATTTGAACAGTTGCCTTTTAGATTCAAAAAGAGCATATTGTTCCCAATCACTACACTACCTTCCTTTACGATAAAAAGCTGAATAATTAGTATTTAATGAATTCTCCAGCTTGGGGATTTGCGGCTTTTCCAAAATCTGTTATGATAGTTCTATATAGCAATTGATATATAATATGTTTTTTATAATCAAATAATTTTTTAGTCCAGATAAATTTTTTAAAATTTCAAAGTCTTTCCATTCTACTAACGCTCTTCACATCCATATCCTTTACCATATATGTAATATAACGCCTTATTTTAATCCCCATGTTTACGATTTATTTGTCGAAAAACTGTCTTGCCCATTAACAACTCGGGAAAATTTTCGACTTTTTGAATGGCCGTTTTCAAGATCTCAAAAACTGTGGGATATTTTTTACAAAGCTAATCGACATTTATTTACCACATATGTTTACTATACAATGCACCTGGTTTCATCGAATTTTTATCGTCAGTTTTCTCGTGAGACTACCTTTATTTGAGCCCAAAATTTCAAATTTTAATTTTTTGAAAAAAGAGGCCACCCGTATGTACGTTTATTTGAGAGGAGGAGGATTATATTTTTGAAAGGGTGAAACATTATGAATATGTTAATTATATGATAATATGTATTATTATAAAAAAGAAAAAATAAAGCACGTTAAAATTTTTCTTTCTTGATTTTTTACAAAATCTACTTAGAATTATGCAAAATATGACTAAATAATTATAAATTTCAAGTTAAATTTTAATTTTGATAAATAATTTAAATTTCAAAATATCAAGTTCAGTTCGACTATGTATGTAGTAATTCCTCAATAAAGTGCCAAAACCCTATTAAAATATATGAACATTTTCAACATTTTAATGTTTTTATTTAAAAATTTGATGGAATATGAGCTTCAAACAATTATTATGTAAATAAAAATAATTAAATATATGTATTTATTCGTATTACAACCGTAGTAAGTCGATTCTTCCTTTCTTCTACTGAGGTTTGAATTTGATTTCGAATTGTAAAGAGATTCAAAGGGAAAATACTAGCGGATAAAAACCACCTCCATGAAAGGGTCATAATGGACTCAAGTTGTATTTTTTGATATTTTTTGCTTTTCGAGCCTAAATAGGTAGCCAAGATAATGCCTAAAAATAAGGTTCTAAATTCTGAAGTTTACATGATCCTCTCGTGTGCACCCTTAATGAACATGTTTATAATTTCTGAACTAAACCGATTTCAAAATATAAAGGATTATGATTTAAGTTATTACATTCTTTGTATAATATGCCAATGTTTTTAAATTTTACGATATCAAAATATTCTCAGGGAAATTTTTGAATTCAAAAGCTTTTAATCAAATTCAATTAAATTATTTTTGAAATAACTGCTCAATATCCTCTATTCTAATCAATTGGAATTTTTTCTTCAATTAATTCAATCTTATTCAAATTTCCTTTCAAAACAGATTGAATAGTCCTTTTATTTTTTTTTAGAAGCATGTCCATGACTATGAATGCGGTTCGTAAAACTTGCCCAAAGCGTAAGAAAACAATCCAAAGCATTAGAGATAATGATATGATACAGAAGCGAATCCGTAGTACTGGAAATCAAATTCAATACATCAATGATTATGTTGATAAATATTTTGGTACTCATGTTACATCTGAGATCTTAATGACGCTTGCTCGTATTGCCATTGAAAAGTTCAATTTACAGATAGATAGACTTGCCAAGCGTAATCGCACAGCCCTTCTGTGCTGGTATGCTGAAAATTGGGACTCAATTCTTCAGATACTAAATGGGTTTAACTTCATGTCCAGTCAAAATCGTCCACCTGTCGATAAAATAGCAGAAGTTTCAAATCAATGTCTTCCAAAGCAGCCCCAACCATGCTGCGAGTATACTGATCCATATGATCTATCGTTATTATTGAATGTACATTGATTGTTTTATCCTAAAAATGTTTCTGTTTAATAAACTCTCAATCAAACAATATTTATTTTTAAATATTTAACAATATCAATGATATATTGCAGTAGGTAGTAGACCTCTAAGCATACTTTGGTAATCGTTTTCAAAATCATGCATTAATCAACTGAGAAAAATACAAATTATCATGGGTATCATTCAGTTAAAAAAAAGGTTCCTCATAAAATAAACTATCAATAAATGATATATAATTTATTATATGAGTTATATCTGGAACAACAAAAATATTCTTTCAAAAATATTTGAAATGATGTAAATTTAACGAATAATAAATTACTGTAATCAACAAAAACATTTAAAATCTTTTAAATATCCCGATTTCATCCGAAAAATAAAAGTTCCTTCATATTTTCCATAAATAAATTATCAAATAAAATATTGATTAAAATTAATTGCTGAAAATCAATCTATGATGGGTATCATTTGTTGAAACAAGATTAATTTTTGAAATTTTTTCCAATTTGATTTTTTTTGGAAGAAAATTCTAATTTTTTGGAAACTAAACTGATTTAAATTCGTATTCCATTTATTTGAAGAATAAATTTATTTGTATAATTGAAAATCTGTAAAATAATATTGCAAACTAAATTAATCTAGTAACTGTTATTTTTTGATAGAAATTGTTGACCTAATGCCTTTGAATAATGTATCTTTTTAATTATTTTCATAAATAGACCGAAAAATGTATTTGGAGTTTACAGAATTCGTGTCAAATTTTCGAATGATTTTGATTTTAATTTTTCTATGAAAATTTTATTAATCGAAAATAACTTTATAAAACTGTATGATAACTTAAACAGCATAATTTCTCTAATTATTCTGCGTTATTTGAATTTGATTCTGTTATAGACCGAAAATAGATTTTTTCGGTTTTCTCTTCAAATAATTGAAAGAATGATACTATTATAGGTTTATTATATTATATAGCATATAATCATGCTATAGCCGAAAATTATAAGTTTTGAGAAGATTGAATATAACACAAATAAATTTGAATGTAGGTTAAATTGCTTGTTGTTTTTAATATCTATTTAATGAGAAATCCAATATTGCAAAATTCAAATTGAATGATTGAAAGAACAGAAAAAGTCATTCTTTTCAATTTCGAATATGTTTCATTGTATTTATAATTATATGGCAAATAAGATATTTAAACTTGATTTTTGAAGGAAAATTCACAAAATTGAATAAATTCAAATAATTTTTATTCAAAAATAAACTAGTTATTTGAGTTTAATACAAATTATCTATTCAAACTACAAAGTTTGTAATTTAAAATATTTTGTGAGATCAGATTGAATTAATTCAAGGTTCTTTTCAATTAATATTCATGACCATATTACGCATTTTCGAACATTCTAAACCAAATATATAAAAATGGGAGACGAATGTTAAATTTGCTAGACATGGGGGAGTTGTCTGCAAAGTTTTAGCTCTTATCTCTAACAAAAAATTAATTTTTAAAAAAAAGACCGAATACGTTTCACAGCGAGAAAAAAATAAAAGGCAAGATAGAATTTTCTAGACATAAAGAAGTTGTTTACCGAGTTTTAGCTCTTATCTCTAACAAAAAATTAATTTTTAAAAAAATGACCGAATACGTTTCACAGCGAGAAAAAAATAAAAGGCAAGATAGAATTTTCTAGACATAAAGAAGTTGTCTACCAAGTGTCAGCTGTTACTTCTTCTCAATACTGATATAAAATAAAAATCTTTATTATTTATTTAACCTTTATTGTTTCATTAAACTTCATTTATTTTATATTATAGTTTTATTCTTTTAGCTACTTGTAAAATATTCTAATTTTATATCATCATTTTACCGGATTATTCTTCAGTACATCGATTGTGTATCTAAAATAATATCATTATCCTTATTCTGTTTTTTCCAAAATTCTTTAAATATCTTTTTTGGTTAGATTACTTTATACTTTTTACTTTTATTTTTTAATTTCAAAAAAAAAAATTTGGTGATTGTTCTATTCTGTTACAATGTGCATTATCATATTCTAATGAATTATTCATTACATACATTTAAAAAACTTGTTAAAAATGAAATTAAAAAATTATGTTTATTATTACGCTGTGAATGTGTCAACAGCGGTCATGCCTGTATCTGTATCCCATATTTGCCACAACCTTTCTGTATCTGCATTTGTGTATTTCGGTTTCAGCTGATACATTTGATTTGGCGTGTAATTTGTTCCAGTTAATGGATTAATTGGGAGATCTTCATGCGGTGTGTTATTATTGTACTCCCAAATAAAGGCAGGAATAGCCTGAATGCTTTGGCAGCGCTCCAATGTCGGCCAGAATCTCTCAATCTTCCCATTTTGGTAGGGAGAATGAGAGTCTGTATGCCGCCATTGGACCCCAAAGATCAAGTAGATCTTGAAAGGCGCCCCTATTTTCTGAACCGTTGTCGGTCCAGAAACAATAAGGGGCGCCAAATTCAATGAAGGCGGAAGCCGCAACGTTCGCTGTCGTCGCTGCCAGCATATCTGGTATTTGTATACACGCTAGGACTTTGCGGCTAAAATCGTCGAATATGCCATAAATATACTGGCCACGAACACCCCTAAAATAATGAACATCTGCGTGCCAGATAAGATTGGGGGAAAGCGCCCAATATCTTACTGCTGTTTCTGGCCCGGCATGCTCTAATCGCGTCTTGGTGAAATGATTTTATTTGAAGTATCTGCGTACTTCTCTATAAGATACATCAATTTGTTGTAATTTCAAACGTTTCCATTGTTTTGTTTGACCACAGGGAAAGGCCCAGTGGTCATGTATCACAGCAAGAGCTTTGATTTGGTCGTAGGGATTGACCCTACGACCTTTCTTGCCTTTAGGCAATGGGATATTCTGTAAGCTAAATTGATTTTGTAAAAAAGATTTTGAAACATCTAAATATTTGAAATCATTTGATTGAAGGGTTGGGGTGATGGGAACATGGGTGCAAGCTTCTTCCCATGTCATTTTACCTTCTTCAATCTGATTGGAAATACCAATTAGGTAAATTCGATCGACATACCCTTTGTAAGGATTCATTCTAATGAAGTACTTAACAATCAAAATATTCTATAAGTGTCTAGTATGGAATTCAAAAGAATAAAGAAAATGGTAACGTAAATAAACGTATTATGAAATAATTTATAATTAAAATGAAAAAAGAAAAAATAATAAGTAAAGTGACTGGAAATGAAAATTAAAATCAGTGTACAGTTTTATTTTTTTCTCGCTGTGAAACGTATTCGGTCTTTTTTTAAAAATTAATTTTTTGTTAGAGATAAGAGCTAAAACTCGGTAAACAACTTCTTTATGTCTAGAAAATTCTATCTTGCCTTTTATTTTTTTCTCGCTGTGAAACGTATTCGGTCTTTTTTTAAAAATTAATTTTTTGTTAGAGATAAGAGCTAAAACTCGGTAAACAACTTCTTTATGTCTAGAAAATTCTATCTTGCCTTTTATTTTTTTCTCGCTGTGAAACGTATTCGGTCATTTTTTTAAAAATTAATTTTTTGTTAGAGATAAGAGCTAAAACTCGGTAAACAACTTTTATGTCTAGAAAATTCTATCTTGCCTTTTATTTTTTTCTCGCTGTGAAACGTATTCGGTCTTTTTTTTAAAAATTAATTTTTTGTTAGAGATAAGAGCTAAAACTTTGCAGACAACTCCCCATGTCTAGCAAATTTAACATTCGTCTCCCATTTTTATATATTTGGTTTAGAATGTTCGAAAATGCGTAATATGGTCATGAATATTAATTGAAAAAACCTGAATTAATTCAATCTGATCTCACAAAATATTTTAAATTACAAACTTTGTAGTTTGAATAGATAATTTGTATTAAACTCAAATAACTAGTTTATTTTTGAATAAAAATTATTTGAATTTATTCAATTTTGTGAATTTTCCTTCAAAAATCAAGTTTAAATATCTTATTTGCCATATAATTATAAATACAATGAAACATATTCGAAATTGAAAAGAATGACTTTTTCTGTTCTTTCAATCATTCAATTTGAATTTTGCAATATTGGATTTCTCATTAAATAGATATTAAAAACAACAAGCAATTTAACCTACATTCAAATTTATTTGTGTTATATTCAATCTTCTCAAAACTTATAATTTTCGGCTATAGCATGATTATATGCTATATAATATAATAAACCTATAATAGTATCATTCTTTCAATTATTTGAAGAGAAAACCGAAAAAATCTATTTTCGGTCTATAACAATTTGAATTTGATTCAAAAGTGCTCATAATATAGTTATTCCTGACCAACTTGTCAGTACTATCAGTCATCAGCAAAATTTCAAGAATATTGCTGCTTAAATCTTTCGAAATTGAATGCCCTTATAATTATAACATTCAAAATTGTAACGTCGGAAAAATAACTCCGTAGCATAAATTTAACTTGTAGCACCCGTATTTTTCAATAAAACTGGGTTATTTTTGATAGCCATACTACTCTACATCTGTTTATATGCATACAGCCGTGATGATACATGAAAATTCCAAACCTAAATTCTTAATTTCAAGATAATCATCAAAACTCAAGTTTGTATAATAAGCGTAGATATTGCATGCTTATCCAATATCCTCTTAATACACATAAAACATTTTGGTTAACTCGGCAAATTGAAGTTAATAAGAATCTAATTTTTGAGATATCGTTGGTAAAATCACCCCAAATTTCACCAGTGTGGAGCTCATCTGATATAGAGCAAATTCTATTTCAAAAGTTTGCTCATTTGTATTCAAAAATTCCTCTGCTACAAGTTAAAATTCCCACTTTTGGGTTATTTTTTCGACGTTATATCTACTCACAATTTTTTGAAATGACCTCAAATAAATTTTATACCATATATGTGCTAAAAAGTCCTGTCTTTTAAATTTTTTCATTATCAGTTATTATTTTTTTTCATAAAATTAATTACGGGTTAGGCATTTTTTCAACGTAAAATTGCTTTTTGAGAATGACTTTTGTCACATGATGGGAAAGTTTTTTTGAATAGATTACTTTTCAATGAACTTCGACATTGAAGAAAAACTCTAAGAAAAAGATTTCAAATCGAAGCTCTAAAAATGATCTACTGTCGATACATAACATATCATTGGAGCAAGCAGTCATGGAAACTTGTACTTAAATACAATAATCAACAAATTGTAATACAAAATTATAAAGAAAATATAAATAGAATTGAAAGATTTTTCATTTGATGTTCTGTCATGGGCGTGTACTAACACCTGAAATACTCAGATATTCTCTAATATTATTATCATAAAATTGTGGTAAATATTGGTTAAAAAAAGCAAAAAGCAAATTGTTGTATCAATAGAATACGATTCTAAAATTAATATGATTGGTTTTATCTCTAAAAAAATATATAAAATGACATAAGTCGCTAACGAAATATTATTTTCGAATTAACAAATGTTAGAATTCTTTTCAGTTGCCATAGATTTTATCTTTTAATACAAATCTAAATATTTCCATATTCAAGCCAAAATTGAAGAGTTACGGTCATGTAACAGGAAGTTTTTGTTACATACTTCATCCATCAAAAGGTATCATAAATGGCAAAATATAGAATGTCTCTACAAAATTCAAATAAAGGTTAAAAACACAATTTGATATTATAATTAATGACATGAGAATGGAGATTAATATACAGCACATATATGTGATGTTCATGATAATGAAGATATTGAACTGCAAAAAATGAATAATTATCGAAATAAGACCCTTTGGATAATAGACGATGAAAGTCTGTTGGTGAAAAGCATAAAAGCTAATATTCAATAGAGTAATTTATCAGAAGTAAATCAAATATAATCCTGAAATCAAAAGTAAGTACAATGTTTCATTGAAGATTATAGGGCGCGTAAAGGGTTGGCGTCCTAAGGCGTCCTGATGTAAACTATTTGATTTTTGAGAAGTTTACACCATAATTGAATAGTTTATGGCGTCCTGAGAGGAGATTTCAATGGGTATGGTGTCCTAAAAAAATAGAAGAAAATGATTTTTTCTCGATTTTTCTAGAAATTGAATTTTTAAAAAAAGAAAAAAATCAAAACGTATACATTCAAGAAAGACTATAAATGAAGATTTTTCTATTTTTTTTCATTCTAAAACATCTTTTTTGGATAATTTTTTTTTTAATAAATATGTAAGAAAGATTGAAGAAAAAGTAAATTTACTTTAAGAAAATTTGTTTTACATGTTGTAAGACCCATAACAACTATAAATATTCAATTATTTAAAATAAAAAAAGAAAAACAGATTAAATGTATCTCACATCAAAATCCATTGACCTAAGGATGTTAAGTTTCTGTTTTTAAAAGTTGATATTTTTTTTTTAATTTTAAGAAAATTAATAGCATGTTATTAGACAATAGGAGTGTAATGATATTGACTAAACAGAAATGAGAGAATAGAGATATAATTTTGATAAGCAATATTAGTAGTATATGTAGCGGGTTTTGTGACTTTTTTTGTAAACGTAAGAATTCATACAATATTGAACGATTTTGTATCATTTTTTAACATATGAAGTAAAAAATGTATGATTCTGACGGTTTTTATTCTTACGTTTTTGAATAAATCAAGATTTAAAAAATTTTCAAAATTGTAAGACATTTACACTCAGCCCATACATAACGAAATAAAAAAAAATAAAAAAAATTTTTTAAAATAATTTATTTTATCTTTTATAAAAGAAGCTATATATAGATGATGTCAGATATTCCGCGATTAATTAAACATTGTTTAAATCCTGAATGGAATCAATGGAGTCATAATCAAAGACCTCATGAATGAAAGATTCACTACCATAATGAAATAAAAAATAAACTTTAAAAAGAATTTGATGAGTTCAACATTGAACTTTAAGAAACTAATGATTGTTTGAATTTATGAAATCAATTATTTGATTTATTCTTTCTTCAATCTCTTCTATTCTTTTTGTTAAATCATCAATTTTCATTAATGAGGTGATTCTTGATTGAGGAATAGATTTCAAACTAACCACTCCTTTTATTTTTGAAATTTTGAATCCATCAACTTTAAACATTTTATTCAATTTACATGTTGTCAATTCTTCAAATAATTTTTTATTATTAGCATAATAGTCATTAAATTCTTCAACAGATTTAAAAATTTTTATTTCAGTAATTGGAGTTAGTATACAAGTCTCGTGTACTGAGGCACTGCGTTCCTCCGTACGCAATACTTGTGAATTTGACACTTTACAAAACCGTTAACGTATATTTTACAACACAAACGACAACACTAACTTAACCTTAAATATTTACAAAGCCGCCAACCACTTCACCTCACTAATGTAAAAATAAACGTTCTCACTTACAAAAGTATTGCAACTCCTCCCATTGCTGTGCTTCATATAACAGCTCATAATCTTCTGACTCACTTTCTTCTTCATATAGGTCAAAGTCACTGTCAAAATAAATGTTAGTAAGTTTTGACAAAGCTAATGAAACACGTTTACCGTTTGTATCGTATGCTTGTATAAACTTTCCATTCTTCATTCCTTCATAAACGCTCAAACTAACTTTACCCTTTCTCCCTCGTATCTGATAGAATGTATTTTCACGAGGAACGAAGAACAAATTCTTGAACTCATGACCGTTGTAGTTTGTTATCTCAATAGTTTTCGTCATTTACATCCAAATAAAATAAAAAATAAAATAAAAAAATAAACTTAAAAATTAATGATATCACCACCCTCACACGTATGAAAACATAGCACAAAAATAAATTTAGGTGAAGTGGTGACATCTCACCTCTTTTTTCACCTAATTTTTCACCCGTTGAATTCATTACTTTATAACTCTCTTCTTGGTTTCTTTTTAGTTGCTTTCTTCACGTCTGTCTCCAACTTGACTGTCTTTCTTCTTCGTCCGTAATGATACCAGTTACTTCCACCAGTCAATGGGTCAAATGGTCTTTCGTAAGGGTTTCCATACATTCCATAGGGACCATACGGAAGAACTACTGGTGGAGGAAGAGTTCCAGTTTCAAATAGCAGAACTTTTGAGACAGATATGCTTAATGTATGACAACATCTCTGATTTCACAAGATATGATGACGACCATGACCCCGAAACGGTGAAGAAGAAGTTTTACAAACATCCATTAAGAACGGGAAAGGTTTTAACTCAAAGTCTCATTATTGACACCAAAGATGGCGAAGTGGACGTTCTTCAAGAGCTGAAGAAAAATACTTCTTCGGGAGGTGGTGGTAGGCATGAACTTGAAATAAATGAGATAGAAGAGAAATTAGCCGAAAAAGCAGATAAAGAACATAAACACAATATCTCCGATATAAATGAACTTCAAGCTACATTAAATAGTAAAGCAGATAAAAATGAACTTGACGCAACGAACAAAGTTTTGAAATCTCATAAACACAATATCTCCGATATAAATGAACTTCAAACTTCTTTAGACAATAAAGCAGACAAAAACCATGTTCATTATATAAGTTCAGACGAACAGATTATAACGGACTACCATGGATATTTAACACGAAGTGATGAAGCGAAGACAAAAAATGTTAATGAAAGAAGATATAAATACATTCGTGCTAAAGGTTATGACATACACTGTACTGTACAGTATGATGTAGCTAAAGCACCAGAAGCATTTGGTTATACCGGTGAAATTTATGCCTCTACTTTCAATGTTAATGGTGTATTAGTTGAACCAAGATTTACTTTGAGAGTTAAGTCAAAAATAACGTTTGAAGATGCTATTAAAAGTAAAGCTGACAAAGATGAACTTGACGCAACGAACAAAGTTTTGAAATCTCATAAACACAACATCTCCGATATAAATGAACTTCAAACTTCTTTAGACAGTAAAGCCGACAAGAACCATACACATAAATCCTTCACTACTGTTAGAGCAGACGACATAATATTGAACTTTGACCTTGGTTCAAGTGCACCATTAGAAAATCCAAGTACAAGCGTAAAAGATACTCTTAACAGTTTAGATAACAGTTGCAGGAACATTGAAAGTCATGCCAGAAACTTTGAAGCACATGAACTACCAACAATGTTAGATAAGAAAGCAGTTAGTATGGTTATGTTGGGTATGGTGGCACTGCGTTCCTCCTTACCCAATACTTGTGAATTTGACACTTTACGAAACCGGTAACGTAAATTTTACAACACAAACGACAACACTAACTTAACCTTAAATATTTACAAAACCGCCACCCACTTCACTTCACTAACGAACTCACTAATGTAAAAATAAACGTTCTCACTATCGTTCTCACTAACGACTTCACTAATGTTCTCATAAATTTTCCTCAATATCTTCATCATCAGTGTTAACCCTATTGTAGTCATACTTGAAGCCATAAACTTTCTCTAACTTCTTAACGTACAATTTACATAACTTACCTTCGTCATCGTATGGTTTAATGATATAACTATTTCTATCTTTATACACAGTCAATGAAAAGTCAACTGGTCTCGGATGTATTTGAAAGAACATGTTATGCTCAGGAAGGAAGAATAAATGTTTAAATGTATGTTTGTTATACTGTGGAATTCGAATGAGTTGCTTTTGTTCTGTCATTTACATCCAAATAAAAATTTTCAGTAAAATAAAAAATAAACTTAAAATTAATGATATCACCACCCTCACACGTATGAAAACATAGCACAAAAATAAATTTAGGTGAAGTGGTGACATTTCACCTGTTTTTTCACCTGTTTTTTCACCCACTTGAATTCATTGCTTTATAACTCTCTTCTTGGTTTCTTTTTAGTTGCTTTCTTCACGTCTGTCTCCAACTTGACTGTCTTTTCTTTTCGTCCGTAATGATACCAGTTACTTCCACCAGTCAATGGGTCAAATGGTCTTTCGTAAGGGTTTCCATACATTCCATAGGGACCATACGGAAGAACTACTGGTGGAGGAAGAGTTCCATCGACTCTATTTAAATGCATTGTTTCACACCTTTCATCTGGTCATTAAAGTTTTTGCATGTTTTGCAAACTCATCGTCCTTTCCTAAAGCATTTTCTGACTCAGTCGCAACCAAATTGGATGCTTTATTTATGAGCCCTATTTTATTTAATCTTAACTTCTTTGCAACCCAGCCTCCAATTCTTCCCTTTATTTGCATCTAATGTCTTCGAAACCCTTCCTCCACTCATTTTATTTACTGCGTCATAAGCTCCAAGTGCTTTTGCTCCAAATGCTAATGCTTTTGTTCCCATTGCGCCTAAAGCTGCCCAAGCTACCATTTACACCATATTAAAATCATCTCTCTTCAATATTATCTCATAAAAGTTCTCTTTACTGGAGAAAGTCAATGAAACATAAGCGTTCTCACGGGCTTCGCCCTCACCGCTTTGCGGTCTATCTAACTTATTTCTTATATCATCTATTCTCAATAAAATGTCTGAACAATTGCTAACATCTTCTACAACAGTTATTTCATCATGAATGACCTTTAAAAACAAGCTCATTTAATATGCTATTAAAATCATTTCAAATAATGAGTCCATCCTTTCCATCTTTAGGTAGCACAACATCTTTCATTTGAAGAAGGTTCGACAAGTCTTATATTAAACTTACTGACAAAGTTTGTTATACTATAATGCTTCGGCGGCGAATACATATAGTTTGAAAGACATAATATAGATTCTTCAGCAAATTCACTTATACTGGATTTTATAACAATGTTCTCACGAGACCAAATACCACCAATTGACAATCTTGTAAGCAATCCTGCTGAACCTTCAACTGTAAACGTCGATGGTAACATTCCACGAAGGTCATCTATTGACATCGTTGAGTCACTGAATTTAAATATTTTCTTAAAGCAATCGTCATTATCTAACCATGCAATAGCTTTGAAGTTTTCATTCGAATATACATCTGCTTCATTAAATGTAAATCCTGACTTCTTTGCAGAGATGACTTTAAAATCTATTGAGTTTGTTTCAAAATTATATGCTATGGTAACTTCTGAAGGTAATGGATGTCCTTCGCAGCAGTTTGTTCTCTCACTACCGTTTGAAGCTTTGTATTAAAAACTTTCATGTCATCTCCTGTGTCTAGGTTCACATACACAGCAACAGGAAAACTATCTGCTTCTTTGTTTCATCATTATACCTCAAAACATTAAAGTTCTTCAATAATATTGTTCTTCCTGCTGGAATACTTCGAACCTGTCTGATTTCAATAGCTTTCTCACCTCCTACATACTTACCCAGTGCCTTGGATATTCATAAGTATACTGACTTTCTTGAATTTTGGTAGTTTCATCATAACGTGTTCATAGTATAATCTTTATACTCTTGTCAGTTAGACTCGGTGCTATGTTCTGAATATTTCTGACTTGCATTTTTAATGGAGATAAAATGAAGCATTTAATACATGACGTAGATGAAGACATGAATGAAACTACAGACAAACTTAACTCTTCTCTCATTCTTCCTTTCAGTAAGGACTATGAGTTCTGTTCAAATGGTGTGTATTTCTATTGTGGAAAGATGGGTTCAGGTAAGACATTTAACCTCATTCGTCATATACTCATAACAGAGCGTTTAGGAAACGACTCATATTATGACCAAATCATTATATCAGCAACTTCAGACTCTATGGACTCAACAGCGAAAACATTTATGTCAAAAGTTCAAGCCTCTGTCGTTAAAGTTCCAGACAGTGAACTCATTGAATTTCTTCAACGTTACATTCGACGTAAGAGGAAATATTATGCCATCGTTGAATTTATACAGTCAGGAATGCAAAAGACTTCTGAGGAGATGGAAAGAATTATTGACAAACACCACTTACGTCAGTACTACAGGAGTTACGATATGAAACGACTGACAAACTACATTCTATCAAAACTTTCAAAATACCCCTTCAAAAAATATCCTTCAAACACTCTGCTCGTTTGCGACGACTTCGCCGGAAAAGGTTTAGTGTCAAAGCCTGACTCACCATTAGCTAATATCATTACTAAAGTCAGACATTACCACTTAACTGTAGCAATACTTATGCAAACATGGAGGTTTTTAGCTTTAAACATAAAACGTCTCATAACTGACTTCGTTATCTTTCAAGGTTTCTCACGTTATGATATTGAACTCATTTGGAAACAGTCAGGTATAAACATTACCTTTTGAAGAAATTTGGGAAGCATATAAGTCTCTCATCTCTCCTCGTTCATACCTTGAGATTCATATCATGACTAATACCATTAAAGTCAAAAATATTCCATGGGAACGACCAACATTGTTTTAAAGTTTAACCTTCAACTGACTGATGGTAAACAAATTCCATGCATCTCTGTCGCCATTTCTGTTAATATTTTGCTGTCATTCATATCATCCACTTCTCCATCCGTTAGCTTTTGAGGATATGTGTTAGAATAGCTGTTCTTAAATGAAGGCTTCTCTCCCTTGAGAGCATAAACTCTATAACTTTCTGCATACTTTATGTTTGAACCTCCTGAGCCATCATTGAATAAATTTTTATAGGCTTCCACCCTTTGTTCATGTTCCTGCTTCTTCCCTTAGCTCTTTTGTTCAGTAGTTCTACATCTTTATACACAGCACCTGTCTCAGTGAATTCAACAATATTTTCATTCGTTAGCTTTACATTCAACCCTTGTCGAGTATATTGTTCATTTCATACATATAAAAGGTTTTTTTCTATATGAAATGAGAAGCAAATCCATCTTAGCTGGTGCCGTTAATGTTCCAATTGAACCAACATCAAATGTTGACTCACGAACGACAAACAATTTGTCATAAAGAACTATAGTTCAGAGTGTTTGAAAGAAAAAGAACCAGAACTGAAATCCGTGAATTTAAACTCAGCTTCAAACGCTAACGCTACATCAGATGTTAAGTTAGAGTATCCACCACTGGACCAAATTCTTTCAAGAGAAGCCAACGACAACCCTTACACAAATGTTCAAAACAAATCCTTCAGATAACGTAGACCATTACCTTCTTCAGTTATACCAAACAATTTTACTCAAAGACGATAAGAAGCTTTTGACAAATCTTATAAGCAAGAACCAAATAATTCTAACAAAGGAGGACCTTGAAAATGTTATATCACGAATAACAGGAAACAATGTGTCATTGACTATCTCGACCCTGAAATCGAATGCTGTGGTCAAACGCCACCATTCATGAAAATAGGTAACATCCGCATCATTGAAACACCAGGAACTACAGGAGTTGAGTTTAAGTATAAATATTCGAATGAATATACAAAACTTTCAACAGAATATAAACTTTGTTTGAAATATGTTTTAGTAAATTAAAGCAATTTGTAATATCTGTCCAAAACTTCTTCAACAGTATCGAACTCATCTTCATAATGCAAACCTAATCTTATTGACTTGGTGCAGTTTTCACTAACACAATATAGCGCTTTGCGCTCGGCGCCTTTGACGCTTTTTCTGTTCTCTTGACTGACATAACTAATTCATTTGTTTCATCAAACAGCAACAACCAAAGTTCATGACCTAATACATAACATTCATACTTTATATTTTTAGCTCTGAGTTCTCTTGTAAGCTGTTGCATTTAATATTTTCTAAAAAGTCAACTTCAACAGTCATTCGCACTGGTGCCTTCAGTTCTACAGGCTCGCCTTGAAAGTCAACAAGTCTGAATTGCATGTCTTTCAAATTATGAGGACTAATGCGAATCCATTTACCTAAATGAGTTGCTATGACAGGAACGTTTGGAATGAACATTGAATTGACTGCATAACAGAAGGATTTATATTCTACTGAACCTTTACTATTAACTCCTGAAATACCTGTGACATTAGCTATTTTAGACTCAATGTACAAACAATTACCATAACATACGTATGGAACAGATTTCATCTCAATCGTTTTGTCAACACTTTTCAAAGGAAATGTCATATGGTATGCACCCAAAAGAAGTTGAACTCTATGACTCATTCGTGTTATCTTGAACTCTTTCTTGCTACTGAACTTCAATGTTCCCTCAGAAGAGAGTTCGACATCTATGTTGTCAATAGTTTCTTCATTTATGAGAGTACCTATGACTCCAGCAATTTTATCTATTCTATACTCTGCTCTGTTAGGAAATGTTATAAAACTTCTTTTGTCATCTATTTCAAACTCCATGAAATCTGTTTCATCTGTTATGACAAAAGTTGCGATAGTATTGAAGTCAACAACTCTGAAAGCAAGTGCTTCATTCTGAAGACCTAAGTTTGTTTGAAGCTTTACTGTCCCGTATTCGTTTGGGTCTGTACTTTGCAAATAGAACAACATTTTATTCTCATTAAAATATGACTATTGCTGCATATGCGTATGAAACAAATGAAGCAAGAAGAGCACATGAACTAGTAAACGAAAACTCAACTTTAACCATTGAAGGCAATGATTTAGTCATTGACGATGGAAAAACTAAAAAAGTCATTGATTTCGATACTTTTAACACTTATGACCCATTCATTACAACAAGCAAAGTTCCTATTATAAATGATGGAACGGTGCAATATATAAATTCTACAGTAGATGCCTCATTAGTGAAAGTATTAAATGTTCTCATTGAATTGTTAAAGAGCTTTCGATTTGACGACAACATTAAATGCCTAAAGAATTTAGTCATGAATGAGAAACAAATTCTCGGCGTTGCTGGTAGCAGTAATGATGTACACCTTATGACATTAGAATATTATAACGAACATAAAGATGAACTGAAAGGAGAGAAGGGTGACACCGGACCACAAGGAATACAAGGACCTCAAGGAATACAAGGAATACAAGGAATACAAGGACCTCAAGGCGAAAACGGTTTGGATGGAAAGGATGGAAAGGATGGAAAAACTGCTAAATCATGGATATGGGACCTTAAAATACTGGTTTAACAGCTGCTTCATATGGAGTTCTTCAATACCAAATCGGAAAGATATGGGCGGTACTTGGTGAAGAAGTTTTAAATGACGTTAAAAAATGCTTTGAACTTCATTTCAAATGGTTCGGATACTATTAAAACTTTATCTGGTTGGATGCAAGAAACAAGGAGTCAAATAGATACTGTAAGACGTATAGCAAAACAATGCACGTACGGGATTGGATACTTTACGACAAGCACAAAATACACTAAAGGAAGCAAATGATATTCTTGGCTCAGTATCAGACATGCATGAAGATTGGCTTAAAGTGTATTGACAAATCTTTAAAAAATCACAGTCAGTCTATTGCTGACTACAAGAAAAGTATAGATTTTTTACATAGTGCTATGGACGTACATGATGGAAGCATAAGGAACTTACTTAATGCTAACAATAACTTACCAGGAACTATTAAAGCATTTATAAAGTCCTTTGTAAAACCTGGTGCTCTAACATTTAGGTCTTTGAGAGCAAGAGCATTGAAGTCAAGAGATGCAGAAACTCCAACAGAACCTACAGAAGGAACTGAAACAACAGAAACTCCAAAAGAACCACCAAAAAACAGCTAATGAAATATTGTTCGAATATTTTCCAAGGTACTCTGTTCTCATTGCATACATTCAAGAAATACTTAAGAAAGCAGACTTGACTTTAGGAGATGATGAAAGTTCTGTATATCTTTCGTTCCAGTTTCAAATAGCAGAACTTTTGAGACAGATATGTTTAATGTATGACAACATCTCTGATTTCACAAGATATGATGACGACCATGACCCGAACACGGTGAAGAAGAAGTTTTACAAACATCCATTAAGACAGGAAAGGTTTTAACTCAAAGTCTCATTATTGACACCAAAGATGGCGAAGTGGACGTTCTTCAAGAGCTGAAGAAAAATACTTCTTCGGGAGGTGGTGGTAGGCATGAACTTGAAATAAATGAGATAGAAGAGAAATTAGCCGAAAAAGCAGATAAAGAACATAAACACAATATCTCCGATATAAATGAACTTCAAGCTACATTAAATAGTAAAGCAGATAAAAATGAACTTGACGCAATGAACAAAGTTTTGAAATCTCATAAACACAACATCTCCGATATAAATGAACTTCAAGCTACATTAAATAGTAAAGCTGACAAGAACCATGTTCATTATATAAGTTCAGATGAACAGATTATAACGGACTACCACGGATATTTAACACAGGGTGAAAAAGTGAATACGAAAAATGTTAATGAAAGAAGATATAAATTCATTCGTGCTAAAGGTTATGACATACACTGTACTGTACAGTATGACACAGGTATAGCACCACAATCATTTGGTTATAACGCTGAAATTTATGCTTCATACTTCTTTGTTAACGGTGTATTAGTTGAACCAAGATTTATGTTAAGAGTTAAGGCAAAAATAACGTTTGAAGATGCTATTAAAAGTAAAGCTGACAAAGTTGAACTCGAAGCAATGAACAAAGTTTTGAAATCTCATAAACACAACATCTCCGATATAAATGAACTTCAAGCTACATTAGACAGTAAAGCCGACAAGAACCATACACATAAATCCTTCACTACTGTTAGAGCAGACGACATAATATTGAACTTTGACCTTGGTTCAAGTGCACCATTAGAAAATCCAAGTACAAGCGTAAAAGATACACTAAACTCCTTAAATAGTAAATGTATGAATATCGAAGATCATGCCAGAAACTTTGAAGCACATGAACTACCAACAATGTTAGATAAGAAAGCTGACAAAACAGAGCTTCAAACATTAAAGACAGAAATACTTCAAACATTATATCCTACAGGCTCTATTTATACGTCAATGAATTCAACAAATCCAGCAACAGTTCTGGGTTTTGGTACGTGGGAGCATATTGTAGACAAATTCTTATACTGTGCTAACTCTTCAAAGCAAACAGGTGGTTCGAAGAAAATTAAAGAAGCAAACCTTCCACCGCACACTCATACAGGAACTACAAACTTTTCTGGCGACCATAGCCACTCATTAAGAGACCATCCATTATACAACTCAGAATATAAAGCTGGCAATGACGTTTTATCTCCATCTTATAACAATTCAGCAAAAAAGACTTTTCGACCAACTGAACCAGGAGGAAATCATGTCCATACTTTCACAACAAATCCAACAGGTTCGGGTGCAGATTACATGCCACCATTTATGACTGTATTTGCATGGTATAGAGTTCAATGAACGCGCTTGAGCCTAGAATAAAATCTTTAATTTTACATAAATGAGCTTGAAAGAAGTATTCGAACAACATCCATGGAGGTCATTTAAGAAGTTCAATGAAGCTGCAAAGAGTTGGGGATTTACTAACAGAGCTGAAGTGAAAAGGTTCTTTGACAAAAATGTTGTACATCAAACAAAAATAAACCCTTACGACTACTTTTTACCAATTTACTCCAACACTCCTGACGCATACCAATTTGACACTCTCATTCAAAGCAGAAAAGGAGGACATAAACCATTCCTCATCTTCATAAATGTTAACACTCGTAAAGCATATGCATATCCAATGAAAAATAAAGGAACTCGTGAAGTGTTAAGAGTTTTACAAAAGTTTGTAGCAGAACATAACCCAAGTACTTTAACATCAGACCAAGACAGTGCATACCTCAGCAACGAAATCACAGAATTTCTCATTAAGCATAACATAACTCACTACACTACTGAAGACCATAACCATAACATACTCGGTATCATTAACCGCTTCATAAGAACGCTCAGAGATTTAAACCAAGAGCGAGACTTTACCGAAGAAACAATGAAACATTTTCTCGAAGTATATAATTCCTCAACACATTCTACAACAGGACATACACCAAATTCAATGACACAACAACAAGAAGAAAAGTATATACAAAAGAAACGAAGCCAAACACAAAATATCAGAAATTCAACACAATTTACCCTCATTCCTGGTACAAAAGTTCGTGTAGTTCTTGACGACAAACCGTTGACAAAGAAACGTTTAAGGTTAAGTCGAAATTATTATATCGTAGACTCTACGCAAGGTAATGGATATCTTATAAAAGCTGCCGACGACTCTATTGCGTTTTATCCTCGTCATAAATTAGTTGAAAGTAGTAATGGCAAACTTGCTGAAACCATTGACGAAGCAAAGCGAGGAGTGGTTATTGAAATACTTGGCTATAACACAAACGATGACACTTATAAAGTAAGATATGAAGGAGGTGTTGAAGATGTTATACCATCTAAGAACTTGAGAGAGTCGAAGCCAACACATCTGGGACCATTAGAGCGGGAGTACTGGAAAGACAAAAATATGCCAGAAAGAATAAGAAAATTCTTCTAAACTTTTTCGTTGGATGTAAATCAGACAAAAATATATTATAGGTGAAGAGGTGAGATTTCACCTGTTTTTTCACCTCTTTTTTCACCCCGTGAATTTTCATGAATTTTCACAAAAGACCAAAAATAATGTTTAGGTGAAGAGGTGAGATCTCACCTGTTTTTTCACCTCTTTTTTCACCTCTTGAATTTTCATGAATTTTCCCGAAATAAAAAATAAAGTTAGTTTTATTTTTTTTTATTTTTTATTTGTATAAAAGATATGATTTCAACAATCGGCACAACAACAATTCAAACAACAACAGCACCAAACTCGTTAGTCATGAATCCTACGTCAATGTTAGTAGAGATGAAAAACTTCATTCCTTCTTCATATACTTTCGAAACAAAAATCCAGAAGATAAAGCAAGAACTTTTAACAAGTAATTTAGACTGTAGTGCGAAAGATGAAGAAAATGAAGAATATCTTTATGAAATGCAGGACATTATTGACCATTTACCCAAATTGCCTGAAATCCAACAACAAAAACTCACTATTCCTGAATTCGACGAAATTGAAGTGAAACCAACTGACTCAGTAGAAATAAAGAAGTTCATACGTAAAGTAAATTATGAATTCCTTGGTTTTCATTGCAACCATAAAGTTATGGACAAAGATTGCGACATGGTATATAAAAACATTTCTGACATATATAAATCTGAGGAGTTTAAGACTTACGATAACTTTGTTTCATTAGTTGCAAAATGTGTTTGGGAAATAAGAGATAAAGATAGAAGAGGCAAAGTATGGAACGAACAAATAAGACCCGCTATGTTTTGAGATGAAGAGAGCAATTGACGCCTTAGTTGTTTTAGCTGGTTTTATTTCAATGTATAACGCAAAAATGAACCCGCAATGTTCAAAATGTAAGGCAGCAATTAGGAAATATAACTACTCAGTCAAAGAGATAGAAAGAATGAGAAACGACTATGCAGACTTAAAGAAAGAAGCAGAAAAGCCAGCAGAAGATAAAATGAACATGTTAGAATTTCTGAACAAAAACTATCCAACAGCAGAAGATTTCCTTCTATCTGACGTCAAGAAGAAGTATAAAGAAACCTTCGGTATCGTTAAAACTTTTGACATACTGACAGAAGAAATAGAAGCTACGAAATTGTTTAGGATTTCAAATATACATCGTACAATTCATGTAAAACGCTTATAAATAACTGAGGTGAGAAAACAGGTGAAAAAACAGGTGAGATCTCACCTCTTCACCTAAACATTATTTTTGTTCAAAGCTTCCACGAGAGAAAAGATTCCTCATTCGCTAAGGATTCCAAAAATGAAAAAATCATTGATTTCGGCTGAGAAAAAACAGCAAAACCCTTCTTCCACGGGAACAAAGAAATAAAGAAGAAATAAAGAAGAAATAAAGTAAATTTTTTATTTATTCCCGTGGAAGATAGAGCATTTTTATGACACTTTTTATTCACGACAAACAAGACAAACAAAGAAAATAAGAAAATACGGCGCTGTCGCGGTTCGAACCACAGACTCTGACCCCTCCATAACACCACCTTAGACCACTGTGCTACGTAGCCTGTCGACATAAGATTTTATAAATTGCATATTTGACGTAAATTTATTTCCATCTAGCTTCCCACCGCATAAGATATTCATACGTGTTTGTAAGACATTCATTAAACTTCTTTTCTATTGCATCTAATCTTGCGTTATTTTTTTCAATAGCTTGTCTGTATTCTTCATCATCTCCAGCAGTGTTTGGGTCTTCACGTTTAAAATATTCATTGTTAACCAATTTTTTATCTACAAATTTTATTAGTGTTTGATTCACTTCGTTATGATAACGGTCATATTCTTTCAATACGTAAGTGAAGACAAAATGCGTCGTACCTTCAATCTTAAAGCTTAAAGAACTTTCAACACAGTTTTGAGGGTCTGTCAGTGCGTCAATGAGATAGTATTCGAAGTCAGTCAATAATCTTTTTAAAGTCATTTCATACAGGATAAAATTTAATGTTGTGAAGAAATAGTGTTTATCTCAGAAAAAATAACGTTAGTTTTATTTTTATTTATTTTTTTTATCCGGAATGTAAAGACAGATATGTCAACATCAGAGAACACAACAACAGTTATAGTTCATGAAGCAATAAATGAAGAATACGAATACATACAGTATAACAAACAATTGAGACTCATTCGTTCGGTCAAAGACGATATGTACCAAATGCAAAGTATTTTGACGGCTTGTTTTGCTCCAGATACTAAGCTTCCTAAAGACTGGTTTAGGAACCAAAGCACCATAGAACTATTAAGTGAAGCACAGCGAGACGTACTTTTTTCTGAAAACAGTGAAGAACAGCGAGTAGGTAAAAAATCCCAGTCGCCAAAACTCTATGAAAACCGTGAAAAATTGCCAAACGGTTTGAGAGGATATTATGTTCATAGACTTTTAGTAAATGCAGTTGCAATGTGGGCTTCACCACGTTATGCTTGAATATTTACAAACTTCTTGACGAACTTCACAGACAAGAACGTGGAGAGATGGAAAAGAAACTTCAAGCAAAAGATGAAGTCATTGAATCCAAAGACAAAAGCATACAGAAAAGAATACCACGTTCAGTACCAAAAGGAAAGGAAAAGAGTTATAAGTATATGATATATACTGAAGAGTTGGAGAAAGAAGAAGATAAAGATATGGTTATGTTGCATTTAGTCAGAAGAAACAACAAGAGCTTTTATGACCTTGCTAAGATTTACAAATCTGACAGAAACTGGTTCTATCGTGAAAACTTACCGATTTCAATGACACCGAATGAGCAAATAAAAGAAATTGTCAAAAATACTCTTCCTCAAACACACTATGACATCAAAGGTTGCACAATACTTACCTTCAAAGAAGACTTACCATTACTGAAGGAAAAAATAACAGAATATTTCGACAACTTCAAAGAGGAAGAATGAAAACTTACCGATTTCAATGAAAAACATTAACTTTTTTTGACGAAGTGAAGATTTGCACTTTGTCAAAATTTAATGAAAAACATTAACGTAAACATTAACGATAAAATTTATTTCCTGGACTGTTGTCAAAATGTCATGTTGTCATCATTTTTAAAAGAAGTTAATTAACCTGGTAGCACATGGTGACGTGGTGACACCTTCAGTTCTTCAAAAATATATTTTTGTTCAAATAACGTCAGGGTCAATTTCTTCAACCATTTCACTTCCTTCGTCAATGTCAATTGAAGCTTCTTCAACCTTTGGTAAGAATTTCTGTATAACATCTTTGTTCGTTATTGTCTTCAGAGATGAAGGATAATATTTCACATTTGTTTCACCCTTCTTATATTCTTTCTGTTCGGAAAGATTCATAGCAATACTGAAGAAGTCAATGTTAGAGTTCTTTATGACAGTATAATGAGTATCTTTGACATTCACGAAGAAACTCTTTTGTTTCAAAACTACTGCTAACTCTTGTGAAGTATAACGTTTGCGGTCAATGACGATAGCTAATGGTCTGACATACTGACCAAACTTAGATTCTTTCACAAACTTCTTGTTAAAGATAATATTAACATTTGAAGCATTATTGAACTCATTCTTGATGGCAGTAGCGAGAGCATTGTATGAAAAGAACTTGCAATCTTGCATGTGTTTCATTAAAATAAAAATATTAAATTATTTTGAAAAATAACTTAAAAAAAATCTAATCTAATTTTTTCAAAAATATTTTTTTTATTTCCTACTAAAGATGTATCGGAAGTTGTCTAAGTTAGAACACTCGGAAATAAAACAACTTCTTACAGAAGCTAATATAGATGTTGCAAAGCATTACGCAACAAACAAAAAAGCACTCGCTGACTTCATTAAAGACTATAATGGTGCAATAAGTTATGATAGAATTCATGAGTTCATAAAGCCGCAACGCGGCGAGGACGAAGTCCATGCAAGAGCATTTCCTTTAAATGACATTGCTATTGACTTATATCATAGACGTTCAGTACCTCATGAAGTAAGAAGAGAAATGTTTGACATAACAAATGCAAACGTTGGTGAAACAAGAAGAGCTGTACCACATGAAGTAAGAAGAGAAATGTTTGACATAACAAATGCGAACGTTGGTGAAACACGAAAGAGAGATGACACACTGAAACAACAGAGAAGAGAGATGTTTAAAAGTGCTATAGAACAGTTCGCAAAGCTAACGATGTCATTCGTTCCATTGACGACAAACCAAAAGAAGGTGAGAGATGGTTAAAGAAAGATGAAGAGAATAGGAAGAGAAATGTGAAGTCAGGCAATAGACTCATTGACTTTAACATCGAAGCTTTAGATGAACCAAACAGAGACTACTTACACAAACATTTTGGTAAGGTTTTCATGAGACTCTTAGAGAAAATTAAAATAAACTCCCAACAGAGATGGATGGTATGTTATAAACTTGGTGGAAAGTATGAATGTTCTACGTTAAACCTCAATAATATTGGAACATTACTACATCAGCTCTTGAAGGAGAACTTTATATCAGAGATAGAAGCAAATGCCGCAGGTATTGTTGAAATGCACTATGACTTCTTCTTGACAAACATAAAGAATCTTACCGAAATAAAGATGTATGATTTAACAGAATATGAAGGCTTAACGATGTCAGATGTAAAGAAAGGCAAACCAAAAAAGAGACCATATAGAGATGAAAGCACACTGACAAATGACCAGAAAGCCATTTTGGAAGCTCTTAAGCAAACAGGAAACCCAGCACTTATAGAAAGCTTTTGGAAAGATAATGGTGAAAAGAAGTTTTATAAGAAGAGAAGCGGTCAGTTCTGGAAGTATCTTTGCACATTACCTATAAATCTTGAACGCTACCAAATCTTCAATGAACTGAACAAAAGAACTGCAACACTTATGACAGAGGACAATTGTTTCGTTTATGCTTGCATTCAGGCTGGAGTAAATGAAGAAACTATTGACCACATGAGAGAAGTCATTCGTGTTAGAGACTTTCCTCAAAGTAAAGTACAAGAAATTTCTGACGCAACAGGTATATCATTTAATGTTACCATTGGTTATTTCAATGACTCAAGACATAATGAAATAAAGAGATATATACCAAAAGAATGCGAAACTGTTAGAACTATTGACTTACTTCTTGTTGAAGACCACTACATGCTAAATGAAAGATTACCAATGACAACATACTTCATTCGAAACTATAAAGAAATTCTCAAAGCTTGTGGTGGAATGAACATTGAGAAACAGATGAAGATTTATACAAAGAGAGAGATAAATATGTAGTTCGTTATGATAGAACAACACCGTTATGGGATGTTATGAAAACATTGTGGGAGTGCAAATATTTCGAACCTATTTCTTATGGAGAACTTTTCACATATACTACTGACTTATATAAACAGAACCTTGCACCATTTAAAGATTTGACATATGCTCCAAAGTATTGTGTACAACTGAAGAAGAAAGCAGAGTCAAAAGAAGTAAATAAAGCTAAATGTAAATTCACCTGAGCACGTTTTCTTTGCTGACTTTGAGTGTAGTACGGATGGCTTTCATAAAGCTTTTAACATCTGTTATGACAGTGAAGATGGTTCAGTAGTGAAAGCATTTGGGGTCAAAACTGTGCAACAGAATTTTTGGAAGACTTCCTGACAAGAGTTTAATATATTTTCACAACCTCAGTTATGACATAAACTTCATCTTAAGACACATGACAGAAGTGAAAGGAACTCCCATCATTAAAGGTTCACGAACAATGCAAATAACTGGCTTATATAAAGGACGGGCAATTATTATAAAAGACTCTTACAGTGTTATAAATAAGAAGCTTAAACTATTTCCTGCTATGTTTAACTTACAAACAGGACCGAAAGAAGTATTTCCATATAACTACTACAGCAGTGTTTTGTTAGCAAATGACAACAGAACTGGTGTCATTTCTGAAGCATGTAAGTTTATCCATGATGCAGATACATTTATGAAGAACATAGATTCCATCAAAGGTTGCAGAATAGATGAAAACCACTTCGACTTAGAAAAATATAGCACGTTTTACTGCAAACAAGATGTAAGAATTTTAAGAGAAGGTTTTGTAAAGTTCCGCAATGACTTATTGAAAGAGTTTGATTTAAACGTTTATGACTACGTTAGTATTTGTTCTATTGCTAACAAATTGTTTGAGAACAGAGTATACTTCCCGAATGGAAATCTTTATGACCTCTCAAATAAACCAAGAGAATTTATTTCGAGATGCATTCAAGGTGGAAGATGTATGTTGTCAGATAACATGAAACAAAAGAGCAAAAAGAAACTCATTGCTGACTTCGACACTGTTTCATTATATCCTTCAGCTATAGCAAGACTTTATACTTTAGAAGGTATTCCAAAAGTATTGAAGGATGAATGTTAAGCACAGAGTATCTCATGAGACATTTATTCGATGATGACCAAAAGGAACCCATTGGTGAAAAGTTTATGTCTGGCTTCTTTGTTCTCATTAAGATAACAGAGATTGGTATACCCAGACACTTTCATTTAATAGTTTGCGACCCTGAACTAAATCCAGAACTTAACGTTCCAAGAAGTTCAAACACTTGCTGTCTCATGTATGTTGACCATATAACATTACAAGACCTCATAAAATATCAAGGTGTCAAATGTGAAGTGTTGCAAGGATACTATTACGATGGAAACAGAGATATGAGAATAAGAGATGAAGTAAAGAAGTTGTTTGAGTTAAGGTTAAAGTATAAGAAAGAAGGAAACCCCTTACAAGAAATTATAAAACTCATTCTGAACAGCATTTATGGCAAAACTATTCTATCTCCTATTGAGTCAAAAATAACCATAGTAAATGACAAAGATGCTATAAGATATGCTATAAGAAATTACAACCATATAGTGAAGTTCGAAGGTTTGGATGGTTCAGATAAAACTATTTTCAAGCTAACGAAAAGCATTTGCAGACACTTTAACTTCTGTCCACTTGGTGTTAATATTCTGTCTATGTCAAAACGTATTATGAATGAAGTATTCTGTACTGCAGAGGACATGGGACTTCAAATTTTACCAGGAGGATAGACAGTATGCATATTATATAATGAAGACATCCCAAAGCTTGCAGCAGAGTTTAAGAAGAGATACGGTCGCGAACTTATAGGAAAGAACCTTGGTCAATTTCATAGCGACTTTGCAGAAATAACACCTGGAAAACAAAGTTTAGCTTATAAAAGTATTTTCTGTGGAAAGAAGACCTACATAGACTTACTCACTAACGATTTAAATGAAGTTGCATTTCACTGCAGAATGAAAGGCGTGAAGCAAGATGTTATTGCTTTAACCGCTAATGAAATGTTTCCTGAAGCTATACAATGCTATTACAATGAAGATAAGAACATTCACATACCTGTTGGAACATATGACAAAGACTCTGAGTTCAGTTTAATGAAACTTTACAAAGCACTTATGATGGTCAAGAGATTGCATTCGACTTATGTAAGTCATGTCAACCTTGCTTTGCTGAAAAGTTCAACTTTTCAATAACGACTAAAACAAGCTTTATTCGTAAGTTGAAGTTCTGAGGTCATTTATTTTTGTCAGCAATGAGGTCATTCGTGATAAAAATAAAGCTAGCGTAGATTTTACAATACTGCGATGGTAGAGTTTAAGAGTTGTGCTTCAATGTAGAGACAGTCCTTATGGTCTGGAGGTAAGAACACTGGACATTTATGGTCATGAGTGGAGAACATGTCTATCCAAAACTCACGATTGAAGCCAGTTAATTTATAGTATTTAGGGTTAGGAAGTGGTGAAGTTCTTGTATGACCAATGAACTCATTTTCAACTCCCTTACTTAAGTTTGAATATAATATAGCTTGCTTTCTATCCCAAATGCCAGGTGTTACAATCTTTGAAAATTCATTTTTCCTCGGAAGCATTGCATCATAATTGAAAACATTCTTAAAATCATCACTTGGTTCGGAGATTTGAAATCTTATACGTAATGGATTTTTTTCTCTTTAGCGACTTCATTGAATGGTGAGAATACAATGAATTGACAGTCATGAGTTCCATCTTCATTTTCATTAAATTCATAATGAAAGTCTATAAGTTGTGGCTGACTACCTTCTTCTTTCAGTTGTGCAAGAAACTCACGTAAAGGCTGTAAAGTTTGTACTTCAATGTTGAACTTTTTCTCGAACATCTCATTAAATGAAATCATACATTGCAACAATGTTGTATCGTCTTTAAAGTATTTGTATATGTGAATGTTTTGGGCGCTTAAAGACTGTTCGTCATTTTCTATCTCGACTTGAAGTATAAAGTCAACCTTTCTGAAAGCACGTGTTATATACATAGATGTTATGCCAATGTACTTCTCTTCATTTATGTTCACAATCCAGTCTGTTGGAAACTTAAACGTTACTCTGTTCCCCTTTATTTTGACGTCAGGGTTTTCACTACTGAACACAACAGATAAAGGTATTTGTCTATACATTTAGTTCGGATAAAAATAAACCATTTACTCTTTCTTTGCTTCAGCTTCCTTTGCTTTTTGTTCTTCTCTAGCTTTCTTCGCCAGCAAACGTGGGTTCTTTTGTCTTCCAGCAGCTAATGCAGCAAGTTGTTTTTCACTAAGTTTTCTCTTTGGTCTCTCTGGCTTTTGTTCTTGTTTTTGTTCCTTCAGTTCGGATAAAATTTGCTCGCGAATTTCTTTCTTCAATGCTTCAACATCTATGACCCCTTGGGTCTTGTCCGTAGGGCTTGTCTGAGTCATTTGACTGCAGAAAAAACAAAATTAAAACTTTAACCGATGTAAAATGAGCTTGTCAAAATCAGAGCGAGAGTCTATTATATTAAATGACGCCAGAGGAATACAACATCCTTTCTATTATGTAAGTCAGAGTAAAGATGGTAAAATATACGTAAGAAAAAGAAAGGTTCCATTAGCGAATGCAGAGAGCGACAACATTAAGGTGCATGGCAAGGTGAAGTCCACGAAGCCCATATAAAACCTTCTATTCAAACTGAAAAGTCAATAGAACAAGAAGAAAAGAAGCCAGATGTACTTTCAATAACGAACCAAGAGCTTATTGCAAAGTTCGTGAATTTCATTGAAAAACAAACCGAGTCAAAGAACCCTGACCCGCCAGTGAAAGAAGTTGAGACAAAAGAGAATGTACAGTTCATTGAAAATGTCAAGAAACAACTTCCACCACGAATGCCAAGAAGAAGAGTGAGAATAATGAAGTAAATAGATATTTTTATCTGAAGTAAATACATGCAGAACGAACAGCTAAACGAATTTACTCCAGCAGAGCATATTCATCAGATTCGCTCATATTTCGATATCATAGACAATGCAGTTCAAATTGGTGACACTAATAGAAAATATTCTGACGCAAAGATTCCATCACAACCTGGAACTGCTAAAGATAACACATGGGTAACATTCAATCTCTCACCTCCTGGTGAAAATATGTTGGACCTTTACAATACATTCATTACGTATAAAATGGAAGGTCAATTTATTGTAGATAAAGAAATTGGTTCAGGTTCCAATAAAACAAACCCACCAGGATTTTGGATTGGTTTCGATGACGCTTTCTATGCAGTTGCTGGATATCAAATCCTTGCAAATGGTCGTATCGTATATTCTCAAGACAACGCAAGAGAAGAAGCATATATAACTTCAAACTCACAAACTACCGAACAAATAAAGAAAGTAGATGTTTTCTCAAAGACTCGACATGAAGATGTATGGAGTCATTCGGGAACATGCAGAACAGGACAAATTGTTAGTGGTCCAATTACAGCAGGAAAATCATTTGATTTTAAGCTTCGTTTAAGAATTCCTGTTAGAAGATTCCTTCCATTAGAAGCTATTCGATTTATTCCAGCTTTTGCAGGAAACATTCAGCTTAAAGTAAAGTTCAGTAGCGACGCCTTACAATGCACATCTATATCTGTAAATGATATCATTGCTTTCAATCCAACTCTTAAAGTTGCATTTGCTTCAGATTCAAATCCACCGACAAATAAATTTGTTCCATGGAATGAACCATTCACTATGATAACGAAGGCAGTAGAAGCTAGTGGAACAGTTACTATTACAACTGTAACCCAGCAACTATTTCGAACAAAGATGGATTTTAATGAATGTTTCATTCATCCAAAGTCATTCTCTTTAGACCCTAACATTTATACAGAACTTGTAGAACATTATACAAACGAGGCTTTATGTTTTCCTGTTAAAGTTATGGATTGGATTCCTATGGACGGTTCATTCTCAAAGAATACAGATAGTTCAAGTGCAACATTTACAGCAGCTTATACGCCTATTAATGTTAAAAGTATTTGGGCACTATTTAGAAAGAAAGACAACTATTATGTTAATTTTGAGAACCCTAAGTTTAAATATCTTCAGCTTTCCATGGGAGCTTATGGAAATATGCCTGCAGAACCTGAAAAATCATATGGACCTGTATTTTATGAAATGGTTGCGAACGCTTGCAATACAAACAATGATATGATAGGATTTAATGAAGATGTTATGAGGTCATTGGTGGATGATGGTAGTGTGGAACATAAATGGGATAGCTATGACAACACACATTTCTTATGTGGTTTTCCAACAGAAGTGGACTTTTGCTTCCAGCAAGGTCAAACATCTACTGCTCCAATAACATACAAATTGTCTGTTAAAGGACCTATTGAACTAGCAACTGAAAATGTACCAAAGCCACTTATTGGATTTATGAGGGATTGTTGCTTTGCCATTCAGGTGCGTGCTAATGGCATCCCAATAATAAGATTAGATGACTATAACTTAGCACGGACGACAGTGAGGAATAAAGGATGAACGTTTATTTTTAAAGCTTATAAATGAGTTCTTCATCAAGCTCTCGTGAACCTTCACCATCTATGAAACAAACTTTACCAAACGATTATGGAGCACCTATTGAATATTTCTTACGAGCTGCACAATGGCAAAGAGCAGTCTCACCAAGGTTAGGTGTTCCACCAGCTCCTGTCAAAAATAGCATTTGGTCAAGTCCTTATATAAATATGGTCTCCCACTAGGTTTGCTAGCTACAGCAGGAGCAGTTATGATGTTGAAAAGAAATAAAGCAAATGTTGTAAATAATACTGAAGTAGCTGAAGTTAAACAAACTCCAACGCCTTCACAAGCAAACCTTCAATGACTCCTGAACCTATGGAAGTACAAACTCCTGTTCAAAAGTCAACTCCTAAACCGACTCCAACATTTAAACCAGAACCTACTCCTCAAATAAATCGTAAAACTCCTGCGTTTCCTTACTGAAAAAATAACGTTATTTTTATTTAATATTAAAATTTTTATTTGATTGAAATGACGACTAAAGTCACTGAAGCAATGAAACAAAAGTTTTTGGTAGAATACATTAAATCAGGAGCGGTTCCAGAAGGTTTTTACGTTCATACTATGAAGGATGGTAGAGTTCAGTTTAGAAAGATAAAGCAACCATTAGATAGAGAAGGTATATTAAGGAAGATTAAACTTCATGAGGACAACATTGCTGAACTTAAGAAGAAGTTAGAAGAGTTGGAGAAAGGAAGAGAGTTATAAAGCAATGAATTCAAGGGTGAAAAAAGAGGTGAAAAAAAGGTGAATTCACCACTTCACCTAAATTTATTTTTTGTGCTATGTTTTCATACGTGTGAGGGTGGTGATATCATTAATTTTAAGTTTATTTTTTATTTTTACTGAAAATTTTTATTTGGATGTAAATGACAGAACAAAAGCAACTCATTCGAATTCACATATAACAAACATACATTTAAACATTTATTCTTCCTTCCTGAGCATAACATGTTCTTTCAAATACATCCGAGACCAGTTGACTTTTCATTGACTGGTATAAAGATAGAAATAGTTATATCATTAAACCATACGATGACGAAGGTAAGTTATGTAAATTGTACGTTAAGAAGTTAGAGAAAGTTTATGGCTTCAAGTATGACTACAATAGGGTTAACACTGATGATGAAGATATTGAGGAAAATTTATGAGAACATTAGTGAAGTCGTAGTGAGAACGATAGTGAGAACGTTTATTTTTACATTAGTGAGTTCGTTAGTGAAGTGAAGTGGGTGGCGGTTTTGTAAATATTTAAGGTTAAGTTAGTGTTGTCGTTTGTGTTGTAAAATTTACGTTACCGGTTTCGTAAAGTGTCAAATTCACAAGTATTGGGTAAGGAGGAACGCAGTGCCACCATACCCAACATAACCATACTAACTAAAGCAGACAAAACTTATGTGGATACAGAACTAACAAAGAAATTTTCGAAACCAGATACAATGACATTTACAACAGAAATTATAAATGGTGAACCAGCAACTCCATTTGAATTTGTTAGAGGTCTTCAACCAGATACTTTTGAATTTTTCTTGGATAATTCTATTGAACTAACATTACATTATAAAAGTGGAACAAATGCAACATTTCATCCGGGAGATACATTCCAAATGGTATTTAATGACATAAGTTCTTTAGAATATGTTTATAGAGTTATGAGCATATATGATTTAATATATCCTATAGGAGCTGTTTATACGTCTATGAATCCAATAAATCCAAACACTTTATTTGGTGGTAGATGGTATGAAATAGTTGACAGTTTTCCATTCTACACTAATACGCAGTCAATGAAGATGGGAGGTTCAAAGAAAATAGGTATTGAAAACCTTCCTTCACATATGCATAGGTTCAGTGGAAGAACATCTGTGGAAGGAAACCATTCACATTCAATAACAAAAAGAGGTTATACAAATCTTGCAGCGGGTTCGGATAGACAGGGAATGCATAGATATGATATTTCAACTGACCCAGTAGATGTTAGCACAGGTATTTTCTGTGGAACTGCAGGAAATCATACACATGTTGTAGCTGGTATTACAGACCCAGCAGGTAATGGAAAAGATTATATGCCTCCTTATATAACAATGCACGCTTGGATACGAGTTGGTTAAAATCTTTAACTTTACATAAATGAGCTTGAAAGAAGTATTCGAACAACATCCATGGAGGTCTTTTAAGAAATTCAATGAAGCTGCAAAGAGTCGGGGATTTACTAACAGAGCTGAAGTGAAAAGGTTCTTTGACAAAAATGTTGTACATCAAACAAAAATAAACCCTTACGACTACTTTTTACCAATTTACTCCAACACTCCTGACGCATACCAATTTGACACTCTCATTCAAAGCAGAAAAGGAGGACATAAACCATTCCTCATCTTCATTAATGTTAACACTCGCAAAGCTTTTGCGTATATAATGAGAAATAAAGGAACTCATGAAGTGTTAAGAGTTTTACAAAAGTTTGTAGCAGAACATAACCCAAGTACTTTAACATCAGACCAAGACAGTGCATACCTCAGCAACGAAATCACAGAATTTCTCATTAAGCATAACATAACTCACTACACTACTGAAGACCATAACCATAATATTTTAGGTATCATTAATCGCTTCATAAGAACGCTCAGAGATTTAAATCAAGAGCGAGACTTTACCGAAGAAACAATGAAACATTTCATCGAAGTTTACAATTCCTCAACACATTCTACAACAGGACATACACCAAATTCAATGACACAACAACAAGAAGAAAAGTATATACAAAAGAAACGAAGTCAAACACAAAATATCAGAAATTCAACACAATTTACCCTCATTCCTGGTACAAAAGTTCGTGTAGTTCTTGACGACAAACCGTTGACAAAGAAACGTTTAAGGTTAAGTCGAAATTATTATATCGTAGACTCTACGCAAGGTAATGGATATCTTATAAAAGCTGCTGACGACTCCATAGCATTTTACCCTCGTCATAAATTAGTCGAAAGTAGTAATGGCAAACTTGCTGAAACCATTGACGAAGCAAAGCGAGGAGTGGTTATTGAAATACTTGACTACAACATAAACGATGACACTTATAAAGTAAGATATGAAGGAGGCGTTGAAGATGTTATACCATCTAAGAACTTGAGAGAATCTAAACCAACTCATCTGGGACCATTAGAGCGGGAGTACTGGAAAGATAAAAACATGCCAGAAAGAATAAGAAAATTCTTCTAAACTTTTTCGTTGGATGTAAATCAGACATGAATAAGAACAGTCATGTATTATTAATGGTACCATTTATTTTTGTCATAAATTTACACCAAAAATATATTATAGGTGAAGAGGTGAGATGTCACCCGTTTTCTCACCTGTTTTCTCACCTCTTGAATTTTCGTAAATGTTTTCAGTGTCACCACGTCACCATGTCACCAGGTTAATTAACTTCTTTTAAAAATGATGACAACATGACATTTTGACAACATCACTGGAAATTTGATGCAGTCCAAAAATAAAGTTAGTTTTAAAATTATTTTTATTTTTTTATTCCTATATAAATGACAGCAACAAACAACAACAGCAACTATATCGTTTCTGATGAAAAAGTTATTGATTCATTAGCTAAGGAATTAGTTGTGGCAGAAACTAAAACCCTCAACGAAAGAATTGGTGAAAACAAGATTGATTTACATAACTACCTCAAACATGATGGAGGAAGAGGAAGGAAAACTGGTATGGCTTTATTAGTAAATAAAATTTCAAATTTAACGATTATAGATGTTGATATCAATAAATCGTACAATGATGAACTTAAAGAAACAGTTAGAAAAGATATTTTATCAAAACTTTCGGATAAAGATGTTATCGTTAAAACCGCTTCAGGAGGTCTTCACATTTATTGCAACACTAATTTCTTCTATGCAGTTTCGAACAGAATGATTAAATGCTATTCCTGCAATGATTATGATATTGATATAATGACTTCTATGGATGATTCAAAGCGTTCTTTAGTAGTTATGGCTGATTCAAGAGTTCGCAAGAATGCAACAGAACCAATCAATGCATACTCATTCATTCGTGGAAGTTATGATTCAACATTAACTAGAACAGTGAATGATATATTAAATGATTTGAATATTAAGGTAAGAGTTGAACAGAAGAATGAAGAAATAAAGACTATCATGAATGAAAACAAAGATGTAAACATTGACGATAAACTTGCCCAGAGCATAGTTGATGGCATCTGTGATTTTGAAGTACATAATGACGGTGGAAACATGAATTTAGAAAAAGAAATAACATTATTCACACTGTTTCAAGCAATTAATTCGTTACCTAATCATTTCATTAATGAAGCATACGATAACGTTTATAACTTCTGCAATTTAACTGAAAATGCAAAAAGTAATTTTGAAAAAGCACGTAGTAGATATGCACATTTAATGACTTCTCCATTTGTTTTAGTGAAGATTCTAAAACTATATCAAAAGGAATATTATGATGAATACGTTTTACCTTTATTACGTAAGCCAAAAATAACATTTGATATAAAACTTGATGACTCGTTTTTGATAACAGATATTAGACGCAAGGCTGAAAATCATCAGTATAAAAACAGTTCTGAAGTAATTGAGGATTTATCACGTGTAATCCGTTTTGTAGATTGTGGAAACAAATACTTCATTCAAAAGGACTATAATATCCACGACAAAATGAATCAAATATCATTCGTTCTTCAATCAAACATGAAAGAGTCACTCAAAATGATTAAATTATTTAAAGAAGAAGGTAAAACCATAACAGCATGGGACGTACTACTAAATCAATTGTCTTCATTAACCGTTAAGGGTGTTTGCTTTAAATCTGATTCTCCAGATGTTTTCTCAACGTTTCAGGGTTATAAATACAACGTTCTCGAAAAAACCAGATTACTCAAAAATTGAGATGTTTATGAATTTCATTAAAGAAGCCATTTGTGATAATAACGATGAAGTGTATAAATACCTTC
The DNA here is from genome assembly GCF_026262505.1 of Trichomonas vaginalis G3. Taxonomy (NCBI): domain Eukaryota; phylum Parabasalia; order Trichomonadida; family Trichomonadidae; genus Trichomonas; species Trichomonas vaginalis. The sequence continues at coordinate 35,106,755 of NC_067206.1, read as the reverse complement.
TCGGCTGGATTGCATCAATGATTCAACATCCTGGAATCAAGAATGAAACAGCAATTATTTTGAAAGGACTTCAGGGAACAGGTAAAAACAGATTTACAGACATTATTTCTGAACTTCTCGCCGGTTATTCATGTAAAAACATTACTGAAATAAGTGAGCTAACGGGTAATTTCAATTCAGTTGTTGAGAATAAAATGTTTCTTGTACTTAATGAACTCAAGAATGTAGGTGAAGATAGACTCGCAAACTTCAACGCTTTGAAATCAATTATTACGGATAATGAGATTAGAATTAATGAAAAGAATCAACCCAGAAGAACTGCTCAGAACGTTGCAAACTTCATTTTCGTAACTAACAACGTTTACCCTGTCAAAATTGAAGTTGGAGACAGAAGATACGTAGTTTTAAGAGTTAATGGTAAATTTAAGGGTCAATTTGATTACTTCAAGAATTTAATGGATTCATGCACAAAGGAATTTTATGATAATTTACTAACATATTTTATGCAATATGACCTTTCATCATTTAATGTACGAATCATACCGATGACTGAAGCCAAACAAGATTTAATTGAATTATCAACAAATCCTTTAGATGTATGGATAAATACACATTATGATGAATTGTGTGCAGGTATGACGTGTAAAAATGCTCTATTCTGCAAACCATCAGACATGAAAGACAAAAACTTTCAAATGAGCATTAAAGATAAATGTGAAAGGAAACAGAGAAGAATAGATGGTAAACAAACATGGTGTTATGTTTTGAAAGAAGAAATGAAAGGATTATATAAACAGGTTGAACCAAACGATAATGAGGATTCATTTACTGACGATGAAATACCTGTAAATGAAGCTTTATAAAGTATGATTTGAATTTATTTTTGCATTAATCCTGCTGTGTTGTCAAAATGTCATGTTGTCACACTTTTTAAAAGAAGTTAATTAACCTGGTGACATGGTGACGTGGTGACACTGAAAACATTAACGAAATCATTAATGAAAACATTTACGAAATCATTAATGATAAAATATATTTCCGGGCTTGTTGTCAAAATGTCATGTTGTCATCATTTTTAAGAGAAGTTAATTAACCTGGTGACACATGGTGACGTGGTGACACCATCAGTTATTCAAAAATAATTCATAAATGCCTTCCTCCTTTCGTACCTGTTGTCAAAATGTCATGTTGTCATCATTTTTAAAAGAAGTTAATTAACCAGGTGACACATGGTGACGTAGTGACACCTTCAGTTCTTCAAAAATATATTTTTGGTGAAGAGGTGAGATGTCACCCGTTTTCTCACCTCATTCTCTCTTCGTTAATGTTGTCGTGACTTCTTCGTTAATGTTGTCGTGACTTCATTCTTCCTCTTTGAAGTTATCGAAATATTCTGTTATTTTTTCCTTCAGTAATGGTAAGTCTTCTTTGAAGGTAAGTATTGTGCAACCTTTGATGTCATAGTGTGTTTGAGGAAGAGTATTTTTGACAATTTCTTTTATTTGCTCATTCGGTGTCATTGAAATCGGTAAGTTTTCACGATAGAACCAGTTTCTGTCAGATTTATATATTTTAGCAAGGTCGTAAAAGCTTTTGTTGTTTCTTCTGACTAAATGCAACATAACCATATCTTTATCTTCTTCTTTCTCCAACTCTTCAGTATATATCATATACTTATAACTCTTTTCCTTTCCTTTTGGTACTGAACGTGGTATTCTTTTCTGTATGCTTTTGTCTTTGGATTCAATGACTTCATCTTTTGCTTGAAGTTTCTTTTCCATCTCTCCACGTTCTTGTCTGTGAAGTTCGTCAAGAAGTTTGTAAATATTCCAAGCATAACGTGGTGAAGCCCACATTGCAACTGCATTTACTAAAAGTCTATGAACATAATATCCTCTCAAACCGTTTGGCAATTTTTCACGGTTTTCATAGAGTTTTGGCGACTGGGATTTTTTACCTACTCGCTGTTCTTCACTGTTTTCAGAAAAAAGTACGTCTCGCTGTGCTTCACTTAATAGTTCTATGGTGCTTTGGTTCCTAAACCAGTCTTTAGGAAGCTTAGTATCTGGAGCAAAACAAGCCGTCAAAATACTTTGCATTTGGTACATGTCGTCTTTGACAGAACGAATGAGTCTCAATTGTTTGTTATACTGTATGTATTCGTATTCTTCATTTATGACTTCATGAACGATAGCAGTTGTTGTGTTCTCTAATGTTGACATATCTGTCTTTACATACAGGATAAAAAAATAAATAAAATAAAAACTAACTTTATTTTTTTTGAGATAAACACTATTTCTTCACAACATTAAATTTTATCCTGTATGAAATGACTTTAAAAAGATTATTGACTGACTTCGAATACTATCTCATTGACGCACTGACAGACCCTCAAAACTGTGTTGAAAGTTCTTTAAGCTTTAAGATTGAAGGTACGACGCATTTTGTCTTCACTTACGTATTGAAAGAATATGACCGTTATCATAACGAAGTGAATCAAACACTAATAAAATTTGTAGATAAAAAATTGGTTAACAATGAATATTTTAAACGTGAAGACCCAAACACTGCTGGAGATGATGAAGAATACAGACAAGTTATTGAAAAAAATAACGCAAGATTAGATGCAATAGAAAAGAAGTTTAATGAATGTCTTACAAACACGTATGAATATCTTATGCAGTGGGAAGCCAGATGGAAATAAATTTACGTCAAATATGCAATTTATAAAATCTTATGTCGACAGGCTACGTAGCACAGTGGTCTAAGGTGGTGTTATGGAGGGGTCAGGGTCTGTGGTTCGAACCGCGACAGCGCCGTATTTTCTTATTTTCTTTATTTGTCTTGTTTGTCGTGAATAAAAAGTGTCATAAAAGTGCTCTATCTTCCACGGGAATAAATAAAAAATTTACTTTATTTCTTCTTTATTTCTTTGTTCCCGTGGAAGAAGGGTTTTTGCCGTTTTTTCTCAGCCGAAATCAACGATTTTTTCATTTTTGGAATCCTTAGCAAATGAGGAATCTTTTCTCTCGTGGAAGCTTTGTCATAACTTCTTCGTAAATGCTTTGTCATAACTTCTTCGTAAATGCTTTGTCATGACTTCTTCGTAAATGAGTGTAAATGACCAAAAATAATGTTTAGGTGAAGAGGTGAGGTGTCACCCGTTTTCTCACCTGTTTTCTCACCCTCGTGAATTTTCATGAATTTCCTTAAGATAGAAAAAATAAAGTTAGTTTTATTTTATTTATTTTTTTTATTTTGTATGTAAAGATATGATTTCAACAATCGGCACAACAACAATTCAAACTACAGCACCAAACTCGTTAGTTATGAATCCTACGTCAATGTTGGTAGAAATGAAAAGCTTCATTCCTTCTTCATTTACTTTCGAAACAGAAATCCAGAAGATAAAGCAAGAACTTTTAACAAGTAATTTAGACTGTAGTGCGAAAGATGAAACAAATGAACAGTATCTTTATGACATGCAGGACATTATTGACCATTTGCCCAAATTGCCTGAAATCCAACAACAAAAACTAACCATTCCCGAATTTGACGAAATTGAAGTCAAAGCAACTGACTCAGTAGAAATAAAGAAGTTCATACGTAAAGTAAATTATGAATTCCTTGGTTTTCATTGCAACCATAAGGTTATGGACAAAGATTGCGACATGGTATATAAGAATATTTCTGACATATATAAATCTGAAGAATTTAAGACCTACGACAACTTTGTTTCGTTAGTTGCAGAATGTGTATGGCAGATAAGAGATAAAGATAGAAGAGGTAAGGTATGGAATGAACAAATAAGACCCGCTATGTTTGAGTTAAAGAAAACCATTGACGCCTTGGTTGTTTTAGCAGGTAAGGTTTCAGAATATAACGCAAAAATGAACCCACAATGTTCTAAATGTAAAGCAGCAATGAGGAAATATAACTACTCCGTCAAAGAGATAGAAAGAATGCGAAACGACTATGCAGACTTAAAGAAAGAAGCAGAAAAGCCAGCAGAAGATAAAATGAACATGTTAGAATTTCTTAATAAAAATTATCCAACAGCAGAAGATTTCCTTCTATCTGACGTCAAGAAGAAGTATAAAGAAACTTTCGGCATTGTTAAAACATTCGATGTACTGACAGAAGAAATAGAAGCTACGAAATTGTTTAGAATTTCAAATATACATCGTACAATTCATGTGAAACGCTTGTGAAAAAAGAGGTGAGAAAACAGGTGAGAAAACGGGTGACATCTCACCTCTTCACCTAAACATTATTTTTGGTCATTTACACTCATTTACGAAGAAGTCATGACAAAGCATTTACGAAGAAGTTATGACAAAGCATTTACGAAGAAGTTATGACAAAGCTTCCACGAGAGAAAAGATTCCTCATTTGCTAAGGATTCCAAAAATGAAAAAATCGTTGATTTCGGCTGAGAAAAAACGGCAAAAACCCTTCTTCCACGGGAACAAAGAAATAAAGAAGAAATAAAGTAAATTTTTTATTTATTCCCGTGGAAGATAGAGCACTTTTATGACACTTTTTATTCACGACAAACAAGACAAATAAAGAAAATAAGAAAATACGGCGCTGTCGCGGTTCGAACCACAGACCCTGACCCCTTTCCAAAAATGAAAAAATCGTTGATTTCGGCTGAGAAAAAACGGCAAAAACCCTTCTTCCACGGGAACAAAGAAATAAAGAAGAAATAAAGTAAATTTTTTATTTATTCCCGTGGAAGATAGAGCACTTTTTGACACTTTTTATTCACGACAAACAAGACAAATAAAGAAAATAAGAAAATACGGCGCTGTCGCGGTTCGAACCACAGACCCTGACCCCTCCATAACACCACCCTTAGACCACTGTGCTACGTAGCCTGTCGACATAAGATTTTATAAATTGCATATTTGACGTAAATTTATTTCCATCTGGCTTCCCACTGCATAAGATATTCATACGTGTTTGTAAGACATTCATTAAACTTCTTTTCTATTGCATCTAATCTTGGGTTATTTTTTCAATAACTTGTCTGTATTCTTCATCATCTCCAGCAGTGTTTGGGTCTTCACGTTTAAAATATTCATTGTTAACCAATTTTTTATCTACAAATTTTATTAGTGTTTGATTCACTTCGTTATGATAACGGTCATATTCTTTCAATACGTAAGTGAAGACAAAATGCGTCGTACCTTCAATCTTAAAGCTTAAAGAACTTTCAACACAGTTTTGAGGGTCTGTCAGTGCGTCAATGAGATAGTATTCGAAGTCAGTCAATAATCTTTTTAAAGTCATTTCATACAGGATAAAATTAATGTTGTGAAGAAATAGTGTTTATCTCAAAAAAAATAAAGTTAGTTTTATTTTATTTATTTTTTTATCCTGTATGTAAAGACAGATATGTCAACATTGAGAACACAACAACTGCTATCGTTCATGAAGTCATAAATGAAGAATACGAATACATACAGTATTAACAAACAATTGAGACTCATTCGTTCTGTCAAAGACGACATGTACCAAATGCAAAGTATTTTGACGGCTTGTTTTGCTCCAGATACTAAGCTTCCTAAAGACTGGTTTAGGAACCAAAGCACCATAGAACTATTAAGTGAAGCACAGCGAGACGTACTTTTTTCTGAAAACAGTGAAGAACAGCGAGTAGGTAAAAAATCCAGTCGCCAAAACTCTATGAAAACCGTGAAAAATTGCCAAACGGTTTTGAGAGGATATTATGTTCATAGACTTTTAGTAAATGCAGTTGCAATGTGGGCTTCACCACGTTATGCTTGGAATATTTACAAACTTCTTGACGAACTTCACAGACAAGAACGTGGAGAGATGGAAAAGAACTTCAAGCAAAAGATGAAGTCATTGAATCCAAAGACAAAAGCATACAGAAAAGAATACCACGTTCAGTAACCAAAAGGAAAGGAAAAGAGTTATAAGTAATGATATATACTGAAGAGTTGGAGAAAGAAGAAGATAAAGAATGGTTATGTTGCATTTAGTCAGAAGAAACAACAAAAGCTTTTACGACCTTGCTAAAATATATAAAATCTGACAGAAACTGGTTCTATCGTGAAAACTTACCGATTTCAATGACACCGAATGAGCAAATAAAAGAAATTGTCAAAAATACTCTTCCTCAAACACACTATGACATCAAAGGTTGCACATACTTACCTTCAAAGAAGACTTACCATTACTGAAGGAAAAAAAACAGAATATTTCGATAACTTCAAAGAGGAAGAATGAAGTCACGACAACATTAACGAAGAAGTCACGACAACATTACGAAGAGAGAATGAGGTGAGAAAACGGGTGACATCTCACTCTTCACCAAAAATATATTTTTGAAGAACTGAAGGTGTCACTACGTCACCATGTGTCACCTGGTTAATTAACTTCTTTTAAAAATGATGACAACATGACATTTGACAACAGGTACGAAAGGAGGAAGGCATTTAGAATTATTTTGAATAACTGATGGTGTCACCACGTCACCATGTGTCACCAGGTTAATTAACTTCTCTTAAAAATGATGACAACATGACATTTTGACAACAAGCCCGGAAATATATTTTATCATTAATGATTTCGTAAATTTTTCATATAATGATTTCGTTAATGTTTTCAAGTGTCACCACGTCACCATGTCACCAGGTTAATTAAACTTCTTTTAAAAAGTGTGACAACATGACATTTTGACAACACAGCAGGATTAATGCAAAAATAAATTCAAATCATACTTTATAAAGCTTCATTTACAGGTATTTCATCGTCAGTAAATGAATCCTCATTATCGTTTGGTTCAACCTGTTTATATAATCCTTTCATTTCTTCTTTCAAAACATAACACCATGTTTGTTTACCATCTATTCTTCTCTGTTTCCTTTCACATTTATCTTTAATGCTCATTTGAAAGTTTTTGTCTTTCATGTCTGATGGTTTGCAGAATAGAGCATTTTTACACGTCATACCTGCACACAATTCATCATAATGTGTATTTATCCATACATCTAAAGGATTTGTTGATAATTCAATTAAATCTTGTTTGGCTTCAGTCATCGGTATGATTCGTACATTAAATGATGAAAGGTCATATTGCATAAAATATGTTAGTAAATTATCATAAAATTCCTTTGTGCATGAATCCATTAAATTCTTGAAGTAATCAAATTGACCCTTAAATTTACCATTAACTCTTAAAACTACGTATCTTCTGTCTCCAACTTCAATTTTGACAGGGTAAACGTTGTTAGTTACGAAAATGAAGTTTGCAACGTTCTGAGCAGTTCTTCTGGGTTGATTCTTTTCATTAATTCTAATCTCATTATCCGTAATAATTGATTTCAAAGCGTTGAAGTTTGCGAGTCTATCTTCACCTACATTCTTGAGTTCATTAAGTACAAGAAACATTTTATTCTCAACAACTGAATTGAAATTACCCGTTAGCTCACTTATTTCAGTAATGTTTTTACATGAATAACCGGCGAGAAGTTCAGAAATAATGTCTGTAAATCTGTTTTTACCTGTTCCCTGAAGTCCTTTCAAAATAATTGCTGTTTCATTCTTGATTCCAGGATGTTGAATCATTGATGCAATCCAGCCGAGAAGGTATTTATACACTTCATCGTTATTATCACAAATGGCTTCTTTAATGAAATTCATAAACATCTCAATTTTTGAGTAATCTGGTTTTTCGAGAACGTTGTATTTATAACCCTGAAACGTTGAGAAAACATCTGGAGAATCAGATTTAAAGCAAACACCCTTAACGGTTAATGAAGACAATTGATTTAGTAGTACGTCCCATGCTGTTATGGTTTTACCTTCTTCTTTAAATAATTTAATCATTTTGAGTGACTCTTTCATGTTTGATTGAAGAACGAATGATATTTGATTCATTTTGTCGTGGATATTATAGTCCTTTTGAATGAAGTATTTGTTTCCACAATCTACAAAACGGATTACACGTGATAAATCCTCAATTACTTCAGAACTGTTTTTATACTGATGATTTTCAGCCTTGCGTCTAATATCTGTTATCAAAAACGAGTCATCAAGTTTTATATCAAATGTTATTTTTGGCTTACGTAATAAAGGTAAAACGTATTCATCATAATATTCCTTTTGATATAGTTTTAGAATCTTCACTAAAACAAATGGAGAAGTCATTAAATGTGCATATCTACTACGTGCTTTTTCAAAATTACTTTTTGCATTTTCAGTTAAATTGCAGAAGTTATAAACGTTATCGTATGCTTCATTAATGAAATGATTAGGTAACGAATTAATTGCTTGAAACAGTGTGAATAATGTTATTTCTTTTTCTAAATTCATGTTTCCACCGTCATTATGTACTTCAAAATCACAGATGCCATCAACTATGCTCTGGGCAAGTTTATCGTCAATGTTTACATCTTTGTTTTCATTCATGATAGTCTTTATTTCTTCATTCTTCTGTTCAACTCTTACCTTAATATTCAAATCATTTAATATATCATTCACTGTTCTAGTTAATGTTGAATCATAACTTCCACGAATGAATGAGTATGCATTGATTGGTTCTGTTGCATTCTTGCGAACTCTTGAATCAGCCATAACTACTAAAGAACGCTTTGAATCATCCATAGAAGTCATTATATCAATATCATAATCATTGCAGGAATAGCATTTAATCATTCTGTTCGAAACTGCATAGAAGAAATTAGTGTTGCAATAAATGTGAAGACCTCCTGAAGCGGTTTTAACGATAACATCTTTATCCGAAAGTTTTGATAAAATATCTTTTCTAACTGTTTCTTTAAGTTCATCATTGTACGATTTATTGATATCAACATCTATAATCGTTAAATTTGAAATTTTATTTACTAATAAAGCCATACCAGTTTCCTTCCTCTTCCTCCATCATGTTTGAGGTAGTTATGTAAATCAATCTTTTTTCACCAATTCTTTCGTTGAGGGTTTTAGTTTCTGCCACAACTAATTCCTTAGCTAATGAATCAATAACTTTTTCATCAGAAACGATATAGTTGCTGTTGTTGTTTGTTGCTGTCATTTATATAGGAATAAAAAAATAAAAATAATTTTAAAACTAACTTTATTTTTGGACTGCATCAAATTTCCAGTGATGTTGTCAAAATGTCATGTTGTCATCATTTTTAAGAGAAGTTAATTAACCTGGTGACATGGTGACGTGGTGACACTGAAAACATTTACGAAAATTCAAGAGGTGAGAAAACAGGTGAGAAAACGGGTGACATCTCACCTCTTCACCTAAACATTATTTTTTGGTCATTTACACTCATTTACGAAGAAGTCATGACAAAGCATTTACGAAGAAGTTATGACAAAGCATTTACGAAGAAGTTATGACAAAGCTTCCACGAGAGAAAAGATTCCTCATTTGCTAAGGATTCCAAAAATGAAAAAATCGTTGATTTCGGCTGAGAAAAAACGGCAAAAACCCTTCTTCCACGGGAACAAAGAAATAAAGAAGAAATAAAGTAAATTTTTTATTTATTCCCGTGGAAGATAGAGCACTTTTATGACACTTTTTATTCACGACAAACAAGACAAATAAAGAAAATAAGAAAATACGGCGCTGTCGCGGTTCGAACCACAGACCCTGACCCCTCCATAACACCACCTTAGACCACTGTGCTACGTAGCCTGTCGACATAAGATTTTATAAATTGCATATTTGACGTAAATTTATTTCCATCTGGCTTCCCACTGCATAAGATATTCATACGTGTTTGTAAGACATTCATTAAACTTCTTTCTATTGCATCTAATCTTGCGTTATTTTTTTCAATAACTTGTCTGTATCTTCATCATCTCCAGCAGTGTTTGGGTCTTCACGTTTAAAATATTCATTGTTAACCAATTTTTTATCTACAAATTTTATTAGTGTTTGATTCACTTCGTTATGATAACGGTCATATTCTTTCAATACGTAAGTGAAGACAAAATGCGTCGTACCTTCAATCTTAAAGCTTAAAGAACTTTCAACACAGTTTTGAGGGTCTGTCAGTGCGTCAATGAGATAGTATTTCGAAGTCAGTCAATAATCTTTTTAAAGTCATTTCATACAGGATAAAATTTAATGTTGTGAAGAAATAGTGTTTATCTCAAAAAAAATAAAGTTAGTTTTTATTTTATTTATTTTTTATCCTGTATGTAAAGACAGATATGTCAACATTAGAGGAACACAAAACTGCTATCGTTCATGAAGTCATAAATGAAGAATACGAATACATACAGTATAACAAACAATTGAGCCATTCGTTCTGTCAAAGACGACATGTACCAAATGCAAAGTATTTTGACGGCTTGTTTTGCTCCAGATACTAAGCTTCCTAAAGACTGGTTTAGGAACCAAAGCACCATAGAACTATTAAGTGAAGCACAGCGAGACGTACTTTTTCTGAAAACAGTGAAGAACAGCGAGTAGGTAAAAAATCCCAGTCGCCAAAACTCTATGAAACCGTGAAAAATTGCCAAACGGTTTGAGAGGATATTATGTTCATAGACTTTTAGTAAATGCAGTTGCAATGTGGGGCTTCACCACGTATGCTTTGGAATATTTACAAACTTCTTGACGAACTTCACAGACAAGAACGTGGAGAGATGGAAAAGAAACTTCAAGCAAAAGATGAAGTCATTGAATCCAAAGACAAAAGCATACAGAAAAGAATACCACGTTCAGTACCAAAAGGAAAGGAAAAGAGTTATAAGTATATGATATATACTGAAGAGTTGGAGAAAAGAAGAAGATAAAGATATGGTTATGTTGCATTTAGTCAGAAGAAACAACAAAAGCTTTTACGACCTTGCTAAAATATATAAATCTGACAGAAACTGGTTCTATCGTGAAAACTTACCGATTTCAATGACACCGAATGAGCAAATAAAAGAAATTGTCAAAAATACTCTTCCTCAAACACACTATGACATCAAAGGTTGCACAATACTTACCTTCAAAGAAGACTTACCATTACTGAAGGAAAAAATAACAGAATATTTCGATAACTTCAAAGAGGAAGAATGAAGTCACGACAACATTAACGAAGAAGTCACGACAACATTAACGAAGAGAGAATGAGGTGAAAAACGGGTGACATCTCACCTCTTCACCAAAAATATATTTTTGAAGAACTGAAGGTGTCACTACGTCACCATGTGTCACCTGGTTAATTAACTTCTTTTAAAAATGATGACAACATGACATTTTGACAACAGGTACGAAAGGAGGAAGGCATTTATGAATATTTTTGAATAACTGATGGTGTCACCACGTCACCATGTGTCACCAGGTTAATTAACTTCTCTTAAAAATGATGACAACATGACATTTTGACAACAAGCCCGGAAATATTTTTATCATTAATGATTTCGTAAATGTTTTCATTAATGATTTCGTTAATGTTTTCAGTGTCACCACGTCACCATGTCACCAGTTAATTAACTTCTTTTAAAAAGTGTGACAACATGACATTTTGACAACACAGCAGGATTAATGCAAAAATAAATTCAAATCATACTTTATAAAGCTTCATTTACAGGTATTTCATCGTCAGTAAATGAATCCTCATTATCGTTTGGTTCAACCTGTTTATATAATCCTTTCATTTCTTCTTTCAAAACATAACACCATGTTTGTTTACCATCTATTCTTCTCTGTTTCCTTTCACATTTATCTTTAATGCTCATTTGAAAGTTTTTGTCTTTCATGTCTGATGGTTTGCAGAATAGAGCATTTTTACACGTCATACCTGCACACAATTCATCATAATGTGTATTTATCCATACATCTAAAGGATTGTTGATAATTCAATTAAATCTTGTTTGGCTTCAGTCATCGGTATGATTCGTACATTAAATGATGAAAGGTCATATTGCATAAAATATGTTAGTAAATTATCATAAAATTCCTTTGTGCATGAATCCATTAAATTCTTGAAGTAATCAAATTGACCCTTAAATTTACCATTAACTCTTAAAACTACGTATCTTCTGTCTCCAACTTCAATTTTGACAGGGTAAACGTTGTTAGTTACGAAAATGAAGTTTGCAACGTTCTGAGCAGTTCTTCTGGGTTGATTCTTTTCATTAATTCTAATCTCATTATCCGTAATAATTGATTTCAAAGCGTTGAAGTTTGCGAGTCTATCTTCACCTACATTCTTGAGTTCATTAAGTACAAGAAACATTTTATTCTCAACAACTGAATTGAAATTACCCGTTAGCTCACTTATTTCAGTAATGTTTTTACATGAATAACCGGCGAGAAGTTCAGAAATAATGTCTGTAAATCTGTTTTTACCTGTTCCCTGAAGTCCTTTCAAAATAATTGCTGTTTCATTCTTGATTCCAGGATGTTGAATCATTGATGCAATCCAGCCGAGAAGGTATTTATACACTTCATCGTTATTATCACAAATGGCTTCTTTAATGAAATTCATAAACATCTCAATTTTTGAGTAATCTGGTTTTTTCGAGAACGTTGTATTTATAACCCTGAAACGTTGAGAAACATCTGGAGAATCAGATTTAAAGCAAACACCCTTAACGGTTAATGAAGACAATTGATTTAGTAGTACGTCCCATGCTGTTATGGTTTTACCTTCTTCTTTAAATAATTTAATCATTTTGAGTGACTCTTTCATGTTTGATTGAAGAACGAATGATATTTGATTCATTTTGTCGTGGATATTATAGTCCTTTTGAATGAAGTATTTGTTTCCACAATCTACAAAACGGATTACACGTGATAAATCCTCAATTACTTCAGAACTGTTTTTATACTGATGATTTTCAGCCTTGCGTCTAATATCTGTTATCAAAAACGAGTCATCAAGTTTTATATCAAATGTTATTTTTGGCTTACGTAATAAAGGTAAAACGTATTCATCATAATATTCCTTTTGATATAGTTTTAGAATCTTCACTAAAACAAATGGAGAAGTCATTAAATGTGCATATCTACTACGTGCTTTTTCAAAATTACTTTTTGCATTTTCAGTTAAATTGCAGAAGTTATAAACGTTATCGTATGCTTCATTAATGAAATGATTAGGTAACGAATTAATTGCTTGAAACAGTGTGAATAATGTTATTTCTTTTTCTAAATTCATGTTTCCACCGTCATTATGTACTTCAAAATCACAGATGCCATCAACTATGCTCTGGGCAAGTTTATCGTCAATGTTTACATCTTTGTTTTCATTCATGATAGTCTTTATTTCTTCATTCTTCTGTTCAACTCTTACCTTAATATTCAAATCATTTAATATATCATTCACTGTTCTAGTTAATGTTGAATCATAACTTCCACGAATGAATGAGTATGCATTGATTGGTTCTGTTGCATTCTTGCGAACTCTTGAATCAGCCATAACTACTAAAGAACGCTTTGAATCATCCATAGAAGTCATTATATCAATATCATAATCATTGCAGGAATAGCATTTAATCATTCTGTTCGAAACTGCATAGAAGAAATTAGTGTTGCAATAAATGTGAAGACCTCCTGAAGCGGTTTTAACGATAACATCTTTATCCGAAAGTTTTGATAAAATATCTTTTCTAACTGTTTCTTTAAGTTCATCATTGTACGATTTATTGATATCAACATCTATAATCGTTAAATTTGAAATTTTATTTACTAATAAAGCCATACCAGTTTTCCTTCCTCTTCCTCCATCATGTTTGAGGTAGTTATGTAAATCAATCTTGTTTTCACCAATTCTTTCGTTGAGGGTTTTAGTTTCTGCCACAACTAATTCCTTAGCTAATGAATCAATAACTTTTTCATCAGAAACGATATAGTTGCTGTTGTTGTTTGTTGCTGTCATTTATATAGGAATAAAAAAATAAAAATAATTTTAAAACTAACTTTATTTTTGGACTGCATCAAATTTCCAGTGATGTTGTCAAAATGTCATGTTGTCATCATTTTTAAGAGAAGTTAATTAACCTGGTGACATGGTGACGTGGTGACACTGAAAACATTTACGAAAATTCAAGAGGTGAAAAAACAGGTGAGAAAACAGGTGACATCTCACCTCTTCACCTATAATATATTTTTGGTGTAAATTTATGACAAAAATAAATGGTACCATTAATAATACATGACTGTTCTTATTCATGTCTGATTTACATCCAACGAAAAAGTTTAGAAGAATTTTCTTATTCTTTCTGGCATGTTTTTATCTTTCCAGTACTCCCGCTCTAATGGTCCCAGATGAGTTGGTTTAGATTCTCTCAAGTTCTTAGATGGTATAACATCTTCAACGCCTCCTTCATATCTTACTTTATAAGTGTCATCGTTTATGTTGTAGTCAAGTATTTCAATAACCACTCCTCGCTTTGCTTCGTCAATGGTTTCAGCAAGTTTGCCATTACTACTTTCGACTAATTTATGACGAGGGTAAAATGCTATGGAGTCGTCAGCAGCTTTTATAAGATATCCATTACCTTGCGTAGAGTCTACGATATAATAATTTCGACTTAACCTTAAACGTTTCTTTGTCAACGGTTTGTCGTCAAGAACTACACGAACTTTTGTACCAGGAATGAGGGTAAATTGTGTTGAATTTCTGATATTTTGTGTTTGACTTCGTTTCTTTTGTATATACTTTTCTTCTTGTTGTTGTGTCATTGAATTTGGTGTATGTCCTGTTGTAGAATGTGTTGAGGAATTGTAAACTTCGATGAAATGTTTCATTGTTTCTTCGGTAAAGTCTCGCTCTTGATTTAAATCTCTGAGCGTTCTTATGAAGCGATTAATGATACCTAAAATATTATGGTTATGGTCTTCAGTAGTGTAGTGAGTTATGTTATGCTTAATGAGAAATTCTGTGATTTCGTTGCTGAGGTATGCACTGTCTTGGTCTGATGTTAAAGTACTTGGGTTATGTTCTGCTACAAACTTTTGTAAAACTCTTAACACTTCATGAGTTCCTTTATTTCTCATTATATACGCAAAAGCTTTGCGAGTGTTAACATTAATGAAGATGAGGAATGGTTTATGTCCTCCTTTTCTGCTTTGAATGAGAGTGTCAAATTGGTATGCGTCAGGAGTGTTGGAGTAAATTGGTAAAAAGTAGTCGTAAGGGTTTATTTTTGTTTGATGTACAACATTTTTGTCAAAGAACCTTTTCACTTCAGCTCTGTTAGTAAATCCCCGACTCTTTGCAGCTTCATTGAATTTCTTAAAAGACCTCCATGGATGTTGTTCGAATACTTCTTTCAAGCTCATTTATGTAAAGTTAAAGATTTTAACCAACTCGTATCCAAGCGTGCATTGTTATATAAGGAGGCATATAATCTTTTCCATTACCTGCTGGGTCTGTAATACCAGCTACAACATGTGTATGATTTCCTGCAGTTCCACAGAAAATACCTGTGCTAACATCTACTGGGTCAGTTGAAATATCATATCTATGCATTCCCTGTCTATCCGAACCCGCTGCAAGATTTGTATAACCTCTTTTTGTTATTGAATGTGAATGGTTTCCTTCCACAGATGTTCTTCCACTGAACCTATGCATATGTGAAGGAAGGTTTTCAATACCTATTTTCTTTGAACCTCCCATCTTCATTGACTGCGTATTAGTGTAGAATGGAAAACTGTCAACTATTTCATACCATCTACCACCAAATAAAGTGTTTGGATTTATTGGATTCATAGACGTATAAACAGCTCCTATAGGATATATTAAATCATATATGCTCATAACTCTATAAACATATTCTAAAGAACTTATGTCATTAAATACCATTTGGAATGTATCTCCCGGATGAAATGTTGCATTTGTTCCACTTTTATAATGTAATGTTAGTTCAATAGAATTATCCAAGAAAAATTCAAAAGTATCTGGTTGAAGACCTCTAACAAATTCAAATGGAGTTGCTGGTTCACCATTTATAATTTCTGTTGTAAATGTCATTGTATCTGGTTTCGAAAATTTCTTTGTTAGTTCTGTATCCACATAAGTTTTGTCTGCTTTCTTATCTAACATTGTTGGTAGTTCATGTGCTTCAAAGTTTCTGGCATGACTTTCAATGTTCCTGCAACTGTTATCTAAACTGTTAAGAGTATCTTTTACGCTTGTACTTGGATTTTCTAATGGTGCACTTGAACCAAGGTCAAAGTTCAATATTATGTCGTCTGCTCTAACAGTAGTGAAGGATTTATGTGTATGGTTCTTGTCGGCTTTACTGTCTAAAGAAGTTTGAAGTTCATTTATATCGGAGATGTTGTGTTTATGAGATTTCAAAACTTTGTTCGTTGCGTCAAGTTCATCTTTGTCAGCTTTACTTTTAATAGCATCTTCAAACGTTATTTTTGACTTAACTCTCAAAGTAAATCTTGGTTCAACTAATACACCATTAACATTGAAAGTAGAGGCATAAATTTCACCGGTATAACCAAATGCTTCTGGTGCTTTAGCTACATCATACTGTACAGTACAGTGTATGTCATAACCTTTAGCACGAATGTATTTATATCTTCTTTCATTAACATTTTTTGTCTTCGCTTCATCACTTCGTGTTAAATATCCATGGTAGTCCGTTATAATCTGTTCGTCTGAACTTATATAATGAACATGGTTTTTGTCTGCTTTATTGTCTAAAGAAGTTTGAAGTTCATTTATATCGGAGATATTGTGTTTATGAGATTTCAAAACTTTGTTCGTTGCGTCAAGTTCATTTTTATCTGCTTTACTATTTAATGTAGCTTGAAGTTCATTTATATCGGAGATATTGTGTTTATGTTCTTTATCTGCTTTTTCGGCTAATTTCTCTTCTATCTCATTTATTTCAAGTTCATGCCTACCACCACCTCCCGAAGAAGTATTTTTCTTCAGCTCTTGAAGAACGTCCACTTCGCCATCTTTGGTGTCAATAATGAGACTTTGAGTTAAAACCTTTCCTGTCTTAATGGATGTTTGTAAAACTTCTTCTTCACCGTGTTCGGGGTCATGGTCGTCATCATATCTTGTGAAATCAGAGATGTTGTCATACATTAAGCATATCTGTCTCAAAAGTTCTGCTATTTGAAACTGGAACTCTTCCTCCACCAGTAGTTCTTCCGTATGGTCCCTATGGAATGTATGGAAACCCTTACGAAAGACCATTTGACCCATTGACTGGTGGAAGTAACTGGTATCATTACGGACGAAGAAGAAAGACAGTCAAGTTGGAGACAGACGTGAAGAAAGCAACTAAAAAGAAACCAAGGAAGAGAGTTATAAAGTAATGAATTCAACGGGTGAAAAATTAGGTGAAAAAAGAGGTGAGATGTCACCACTTCACCTAAATTTATTTTTGTGCTATGTTTTCATACGTGTGAGGGTGGTGATATCATTAATTTTTAAGTTTATTTTTTTATTTTATTTTTTATTTTATTTGGATGTAAATGACGAAAACTATTGAGATAACAAACTACAACGGTCATGAGTTCAAGAATTTGTTCTTCGTTCCTCGTGAAAATACATTCTATCAGATACGAGGGAGAAAGGGTAAAGTTAGTTTGAGCGTTTATGAAGGAATGAAGAATGGAAAGTTTATACAAGCATACGATACAAACGGTAAACGTGTTTCATTAGCTTTGTCAAAACTTACTAACATTTATTTTGACAGTGACTTTGACCTATATGAAGAAGAAAGTGAGTCAGAAGATTATGAGCTGTTATATGAAGCACAGCAATGGGAGGAGTTGCAATACTTTTGTAAGTGAGAACGTTTATTTTTACATTAGTGAGGTGAAGTGGTTGGCGGCTTTGTAAATATTTAAGGTTAAGTTAGTGTTGTCGTTTGTGTTGTAAAATATACGTTAACGGTTTTGTAAAGTGTCAAATTCACAAGTATTGCGTACGGAGGAACGCAGTGCCTCAGTACACGAGACTTGTATACTAACTATTGGTTTAACAACGTTTATTTTTTGTTGAACATTTTCATTTATTTCCTCCTCTGTTTCATTTATTTTTAAAATCGGTTTCATTTATCATTAAATAAAAATTAGAATATAAGTGATGAAATATATTTTTTAATTAATATTAAATCAGAAATGGCTGCAGGATTCTTTAAAAAATTATGGGATGGAATTAAGAAAGCTGCGGGTTGGGTTCATAAAAATATTATTAAACCCGTTGCAAACTTTTTAGCACCAGTAGCGAAAACGGCAGGAACTATCATAGGTGGAGTATTAGGTACTAAAGCGGGTAATCCGGCAATGGGAGCACAAGCAGGTAACGCAATTGGTGGAATAGCTGAAGGAATACTTAATAAAATAGGAGGTAGATAGTGGAAAAATAAATAAATATTATTTTTATCTTAGTATCGGTTGAAGTCTTTGATAAACTTTTTCTCCTTTATTTAATATTTCTCTTATTGGGGCGGCTTTTGGTGTTATTGATTCAGCAACGTCACTAATTGCTTCTTTATTCTTAAATATCCAATTTGCTCCTTTCTTCATTATTTCCCAAACTTTATGCGCTCCTCTTTTTACTTTATCCCACAGTTTCTTAAAGAATCCTGCAGCCATAGTTGATTATTTCATTAAAATTAAAAATTCATTTTCATCTTTTAATTTTGATTTTTTATTTAATAATAAATGACGACTAACTATTTGGTGCCAAACACTAAACCGATTAATGGAAATGTGTTTCATTCATTCGAAAAGATAAATGAAATATTCGCAAAGAATGACGGTAGAAGATATTATAGAGAACTTGAAAGTTCATGCTATGACTCTGATGCTCCATATTTTGATGATAAACAAACTCATTTAAGAATTACAAATCCAGCTCATGATGTGAATCAATTAGGTGACACATATATTAAACGCAAAGTTAAAGCAACTCTAGTTTCAAATAAAGCTTTCACATGTGATGCCGCTTTTAAATGCATGCGTTTATTCGTTGGTTACAAATCATCAAATCAAAGCTTTAAACAATTAGAAGTAGAAACTGAAAGAGGTGATGCCGGTTATCTTCAGATGGATTGCGCCCGTGAATCTTTCGCATTTGCAACATATAAACCAAAATCAGAAAGGAAAGTTAAAAAGTTTGTTCATTCGTTATATAATAATGTTCAAAAATATGATAACTCAGTATGTGGTAAATATATTGACCCTTCAGAAGTTTTCAAGAAAGCAAATGAAGAAGTTGATGTCACTTTTGATATGATTATTCCGGTAAATGATTTGTTAGCATTTCAGCGTTCGATGATTATCCTAAATCATTTGGTGATATCATTCTTAAATATTATGTTTTCAGGGATACTTTAGTATTTTGTCAGGTTGACCCGTTAAGAGTTGCTGATTTACAAAATTACGTTTATGAAAAGATAACTGATGAAAATTATGAAAAGATTATGAATCATGTTTATAAATATGATCGCAAATTCCAACAAATCGGACTTCCTGCCAAATTAATTACAAGCTTAGCCACTACATCTGCTGACGCAACAGTTGATGACGTTATTATTTCATGCACAAAGATGGAAGTTTTAGAGGATAAATGCATTACACCAGGATACGGTTTAATTGAAGAATCAGTTAAAGCAATACCACGTTTATTCAGTAAGGAAGATCCATTCATGATTCCAGCTCAACATATTGACGTTCGTTCACTAAATGGAGGTTGCATCACTCCTGAAGGTATCAGTTCAGATTTCTCATACGCTCTTCATAATGTTACAGATGTTGTGTTAACATTTCCAAAGAATGCAATGCAAAGAACAGTTTTAGAAAATCCAATGCTTCGAGGTCTTCAGGTCACTATAGATTCCAGAAACTTCCCCGATCAAGCGATGACCACAGTGGGCGACATATTCTTTACACGTATGCTTCAAGCTTCTGATTTAGATGGAGTGAATGAATGCACGGAAGAATACGAGGACTCATTAACTAGACCACTGAATGATGATAATGGCGTGCCATTAGCTAGAACATGGAAAGACCAAACTTCATTCTTATGCACTATTCCAGTTCAACGTGATGGAGCGGGTATATTCTTTGATGGATTAGAAACTTTCAATTCACAAGTTACAGTACAAGTGAAAGCTTATCCAATCATTCAGGGTGAAAATGACACTTACTGTTCAAAGGTGACAAATCCTCCTCAGGTTTGGTTTACTAGGACTACATATTGGACATGGACACCGGATGAAGGTTTGAAATATCATCCAACAGGTACACCACCACAGTATAGAAGTTCATATGATGAAATATTGATGAATAGAAATGTTTAAAATTATAAATTTATTTTTGATTAAATGGATTTAAATTCTGAAGAATTAACAGATGTATATAATACCTACATAGATGATATGATTAATGAAGCATTGAGTGATAATAGAAATGCTCTATCTAAGGAAAAATTAATGAAAATTCCATATTCTGAATGTTATTTAAATTCAATCACCGCAGCAATTGGTAAACAAAATAAAGGTAAAACATTAACGATATTAAAACAAATTATCATTATTGCTAACACTTCCCCCCATTCACACGTGTTAATTTATATCAACCGTTCAGGTTCACCTTCAGATGATACATTTGAATCTTTAAAGCATTTAATCAAAATTCCAATTATTTATTTATCACAAGAAGAAGCAGAAGATTATTTAAAAAACTTTTTAATGTATAAAGAATTATATAATACAATCAAGAAGCAAGGATTAGAGGATAAAATTATTGATAAACAACGGGATGAATTATTTGAAACACTTTCTATTTCAAATTTTGATAAAGAATTTTTGCATTCACTCATTTTTCTAGATGATGCAGTGAAATCAAAACTAATAACTAATGAGAAATCATATTTTAATCAGTTATTAACTCAATGTCGACATATTCAATGTTCATTCTTTATGGCTGTTCAATATTTCAAAGCATTAAGCACAAACATTAAATCAAACCTGTCCACCCTTTTCATTTTCAGTGGTTTTAGTCGTCAACAGTTGAACGTTATGCTTTATCAAGTGAATTTACCAATGAGCATTAATGAACTTTACACACAATATCAGCAATTAGGTGAACATGGAAAAATAATAGTTGATTTAAATAAAGGTTCCATTAAATTTGATTAACTTTTTATAATTAATTTTTATTTTTTATTTATAATTAAACATGACAGAAATAGCAAATCTTCTACAGGTTCCATTAAAACAAGGGACAAACAAAAAGGGTGCATATAATAGAACTATGAAAGTTCCAGACGGAATGAAAGAATTAGTCCACATTGTTGCCGGTCTTCAAAAGGATGTTAAACAAATGAGAAACGTTTTAACATTACCAGAAGCTCAAGAATATGCCAAACGTCATGGACCAAATTGGGAAGCACATGAAGCAGACATTACAGGACCAAATGGAAAGCCTGATGGAATAAATGAAGTCTTTGTTACTGATGGTCAAGGTAATATTAAAGTCATAAATGGGTATAAATTAACTATAACTGATTATCCTAAACGTAAAGCATATAATGAACGTTATCCTATGAAATTTGATGAAAATGGAAAAGCTGTTAAACAATACATTGGAGAAGGTGAAAATGGTCCAATTAATTCATACCGTTATAATCCATATTCTTATTTCAATGAAGAATTAAATGCTATTGAAGAGGGACCGGATGGATTACCACGATATGTTAATCAGTTTGATGGTCAATATGCAAATATTAGACCTGAAATTCCAGCTAAGAAATTCTTTAAAGTTGCTTTATTCGATCCAGTGTTCAATGAACAGAAAGAAGCAATGAAAGCAGAATTTAAACCAATTCAAGTGGCAAGAATTTCTTCATCTTCACTTTCAGAAGCGTTCAAGGAATTGATAAAGAAACCACTTTATTCTCAACAAGGTTATAACTTTGATTTAATTAAAGAAAGTGATAGACGTAAATTAGAAAAATCAGATGGTTTTAAGAATGCATGTAATGAAATGATTAAAGATATTGTAAATGATAAAATAAGACTGGAAGAAACTCAAAGCAATATCAATAACATAATTGGTGCAGTTACAAAGAAAGTATAAGCAAACAATGATGAACCTTGGGATATTACCGTAACAACTAAATAAAACTTTAAATATATTTTTCTTTTTTTTATTCAATTATAAATGAGAAGACGTTTCACAAGTCAAAAGAACACAAACGCAAAAGCAGAGATTACGGTTGGTTATAACGTAAATGATTGATAAATCACGAATTATTCAAAATGTTAAAGTTAATGTTAGCCCTGAATTAACTCGTGACTTACCGAAAAAGGAGGAGGAGCAAAATAAAGAAGATGGAGACCCAATCATTTTATCTGAACCTGGTAAAGAACCTGTTGAAATTCCCACTTATCCAACATACCCCCGCCTCTTTCATCAAACATCGAGAACCCAGGAATCTACGATTCCAGTCACAATGCGCCATATAAAATAGACATTAATTCAGAATTAATGAAAATTTACCGTGATATAATAATTAATAATTATGATTCAATAATAAATTTAATTGACCAATCCGGTTTAATTATTTTACCTTATGAATCATTAATTCACATTATCGCCATTCTTTGTGATGTTCAAGATTCAGACGTTAAGATTCAATTTTTCATAGATGATGAGGTTTCATGCTGCGGAACAGTTGCAAAAATAAATCCTATAAAGGATATTAGCACAATTAAGATATCAAAGAACGGAACAACAACTGAACTTCATTTAACATATAATGATATTTATAATAAAATAGTTGATGAATATAAAATATCACTTGAAAAATTCTTTGTCAAGGCTATTTAATATTCAAGCATTAACATTATCGAATAATAATCCTTTGAATCATAATCAATAATAATTGACCTTTCACCAGTTTCTATCGTTTGTTTTATTTCTTTTTGTTCCCCACTATCTGGATCGGTCATTGTAATTGTTTTTGTTATAGTATCAGCTTTATCTTTAACTTCAATCTTTTTTCCATCGGGATATTTAAACCAAAATTCCAAAAATTCGATATTGTCAATCTGTTCATATTTTAATCTATCAATTACATTTTTAATACCATCTGAAAATCTTATGAAATGGTCATTATATGGGTTTGATTGAACTAAATTTGAATGAAGTGAAATATAACCTGTTGATGAATATGACATTGACTCATATTTTCTGAAAACACTAAAATTTATAACATGAATGAATTTCTTATTCGTTGAATTTATGAATTCTTGAGGTAATCTTATTCTAGTTTTATTTATCACTGGAAAATAACGCTTTACCATATTTTTAATCGTAATAAAAATGTCAATTATCAATATTATTTCGAATAATAACTGTGAATTAAATTTAACAGTTAGCGGAATTTATAATGTTACTCTCGTTTCTGTGAGTGGTAAATTTAATCCCATTCTTTTAGACCCTTCAGATTATATATCATTTATTAAAGATGACCATGAAAAAACGTATGATATGTATATAAATAATGTGATAGCGAAATGGGATATTAACATGATTTTAAGTTATTTAAATGAATCATTTATCGTATGGTATGAAGAAAATTTTAAATCAAAACCTGATAAACTTTTTGAACTTGATGAAATAAATAACCTTATTAAATTTCCGCTGAAAATTAAATTTTGTACTCCTCATCTTCGTTCATTGTTGGGGATATTAAATTTTGAAAAAGATGTTGGGGATGTTTTGTATTCTGACACTGGTTCCAATTTCATTTTAATCAAATGTGATAAAGTTAATACCCCAATGAGATTTTCACATCAAACATTAGACCCTAACTCTTACCCATCAATACAAAACATTTTATCCATCAACTTAAACACATTTTCTTTATCATATCCGTTTCAATTATCTGGGAATTCATTTATTCTTCATTCAAAAGATTTATCAAATATTAAATTTAGAGTAACTGACCTATTTGATTGTGATTTAGAATTCATGAATGAAATATTATGGCAATTTCAAATAGAAAAAATAGCTGATGAGATAACAGATTAAATATTTATTTTTAAATCATAATAAATGATTAAACAACAGCAACTTAAGGCACAAAGCACCCAGGTCCCTCAGACCATTACATACGCCATATATGCATATAATTCAAAGACGGCAGAACAAACGCAAAGGTTGAAATATGGAGATTTGGAGATAGTATTGAAAAATGACCATTTCGAATTCGTTTGCAAGGGTGGTGCAGTGATATCAAATATGAAAGAAATTTTATTTATGAATTCAAAAATTAAAGGAATAACGGATGATATAACATCAATTCCACCAGAAGAACAGAGATATTACGCATTAAATGCATTTCCTAAAGTTTTGAAGATTGGAAGATTTAATTTAAATGAGGAATTCATAGAAGGTTTCCTAAACGACATAATGAAGAAGGCAGATAAGGAATATGTTGCTGCTGTGTTAGAGAAGAAAGCAAATTTGGTTTATGTTAACGAAAAAGATAATGAAATTAAAGAAAGGGTTGAATGGTATCATGAATGGACATCAAAGATTTTAAAAACTAAAGCCGATACAGGATGGGTTTCAGGATGTTTAGACCTTAAAGCGGATAAGGAATATGTTAACGATGAGTTAGAGAAGAAAGCAGATAAGGAATATGTTAACGATGAGTTAGAGAAGAAAGCAGATAAAACTTATGTTAATGAAGAAATAAAACAATCAGAGGTCTATTTTACTCCGCCATTTTTAAATTTTATGAAATCATCAGATAAAACCTTTGATATAGATTCTTTTGAATGGATATGTTTCGATGGAGTGACCATGTATTTATTTTATACAGCTGGAGTGCTTTATTATTTTAAAACAAATGATTTTAAAAACTATGAATCATTTACTCCATCTGTTTTGAATCCTGATACACGAAAGCCAATCATTAATCCAATAATTTTATATGTTGAATATAATAACGGTAAATTTATGGGAATGATAACGGTTGAAGATGATTTTTGCCCTTGTTATTCATTTGATTGTATCCAATGGTTCAAATGTAATTTAAATCAAGATGCTAAATTTAAATATCCAAATAATCCTATTAGATGTGTTAATAATAAATGGGTACTAATTTATGAAGTCAATCAAATTTTCATTAGTGAGGATGGGATAAATTATTATATGTTTAGTATGATGTCATCAGATTTGAAAATTGATTATACAAGTAAGTGGTATTACATTAACAACATGTATTTTATCCTACAAAATGATAAAATTTATAGATCATCTTCAATATCACAAGGTCAATTTGAACAAATTTTTCAAGCTGATGGAGACATTGAAGCTTTATGTTATGGATCAAATGTTTATGTTCTCGTTTCAGGTGAAATGGTCTATTCATATCCTGTAAGTTATAACAGACATATTTATTTATCACAGGATTTATCAAATTGGGAATTGGTTTATTCATTCACTCCAAAACTTACTCAAAATTATAGATTTACAAATTTATTTTATATTGATGGGTATTTCATTGCTTTAGGATGTGGTGATTTAGTAAATATCAGTAGTGATGGAAGAAACTGGTCTGAAATCACAAAATTTCAAGATGTTAGAAAAGCAATTTTCAAAAATAATACGTTAATATTGATAACAAGACCAGTTTTAAATATTCACCCAAATTCAATATTATATAATAAATTCAATATTCAGAATGGATTAAATACAATTCTTGAGATGATTTACCCCATTGGTTCTATTTATACGTCAATGAACTCAACAAATCCTTCAAAAGTTTTAGGTTTTGGTGCGTGGGAACAGATTGTAGATAAATTCCTCTATTGTGCGAACTCTTCAAAGCAAACAGGAGGTTCGAAGAAAATTACTGAAGCAAACCTTCCACCGCACACTCATACAGGAACTACAAACTTTTCTGGTGACCATAGTCACTCATTAAGAGACCATCCATTATACAACTCAGAATATTATGCTGGCAATGACGTTTTATCTCCAGATTATAACCATTCAGCAAAAAAGACTTTTCGACCAACTGAACCAGGAGGAAATCATTCACATACTTTCACAACAAATCCAACAGGCTTGGGTAAAGATTATATGCCACCATTTATGACTGTATTCGCATGGTACCGCATTTATTGAATGTGCTTGAGCCTACTTTGCAGGCTTACCGCGTTCATTGAATGAACTAAATATATTTTATGTTTGTAATTAATTAGGTAATGAAGTAATGAATGAACTGCAGAAATAAATGTTTACGTTAATGTTTACAGGTTATTCAATAATGAATTATTTTTGAAGAACTGAAGGTGCTACCATGTTACCATGTGCTACCAGGTTAATTAACTTCTCTGAAAAAATGAGACAACATGACATTTTGACAACACAGCAGGATTAATGCAAAAATAAATTCCACTCATACTTTATAAAGCAAGACCTTCAGGTCTCGCCGCTTAGCGGCTCATTTACAGGTATTTCATCGTCAGTAAATGAATCCTCATTATCGTTTGGTTCAACCTGTTTATATAATCCTTTCATTTCTTCTTTCAAAACATAACACCATGTTTGTTTACCGTCTATTCTTCTATGTTTCCTATCACATTTATCCTTAATACTCATTTGAAAGTTTTTGTCTTTCATGTCTGATGGTTTGCAGAATAGAGCATTTTCACACGTCATACCTGCACACAATTCATCATAATGTGTATTTATCCATACATCTAAAGGATTTGTTGATAACTCGATTAAATCTTGTTTGGCTTCAGTCATCGGTATGATTCGTACATTAAATGATGAAAGGTCATATTGCATAAAATATGTTAGTAAATTATCATAAAATTCCTTTGTGCATGAATCCATTAAATTCTTGAAGTAATCAAATTGACCCTTGAATTTACCATTAACTCTTAAAACTACATATCTTCTGTCTCCAACTTCAATTTTGACAGGGTAGACGTTGTTAGTTACGAAAATGAAGTTTGCAACATTCTGAGCAGTTCTTCTGGGTTGATTCTTTTCATTAATTCTAATCTCATTATCCGTAATAATTGATTTCAAAGCGTTGAAGTTTGCGAGTCTGTCTTCACCTACATTCTTGAGTTCATTAAGTACAAGAAACATTTTATTCTCAACAACTGAATTGAAATTACCCGTTAGCTCACTTATTTCAGTAATGTTTTTACATGAATAACCAGCGAGAAGTTCAGAAATAATGTCTGTAAATCTGTTTTTACCTGTTCCCTGAAGTCCTTTCAAAATAATTGCTGTTTCATTCTTGATTCCAGGATGTTGAATCATTGATGCAATCCAGCCGAGAAGGTATTTATACACTTCATCGTTATTATCACAAATGGCTTCTTTAATGAAATTCATAAACATCTCAATTTTTGAGTAATCTGGTTTTTCGAGAATGTTGTATTTATAACCTTGAAACGTTGAGAAAACATCTGGAGAATCAGATTTAAAGCTAACACCCTTAACGGTTAATGAGGATAATTGATTTAGTAGTACATCCCATGCTGTTGTTGTTTTACCTTCTTCTTTAAATAATTTAATCATTTTGAGTGACTCTTTCATGTTTGATTGAAGAACGAATGATATTTGATTCATTTTGTCGTGTATGTTGTAATCTTTCTGAATGAAATATTTGTTTCCACAATCTACAAAACGAATTACACGTGATAAATCCTCAATTACTTCAGAACCGTTTTTATACTGATGATTTTCAGCCTTGCGTCTAATATCTGTTATCAAAAACGAGTCATCAAGTTTGATATCAAATGTTATTTTTGGCTTACGTAATAAAGGCAAAACGTATTCATCATAATATTCCTTTTGATAAAGTTTTAGAATCTTCACTAAAACAAATGGAGAAGTCATTAAATGTGCATATCTACTACGTGCTTTTTCAAAATTACTTTTTGCATTTTCTGTTAAGCTGCAGAAATTATAAACGTTATCGTATGCTTCATTAATTAAATGATTAGGTAACGAATTAATTGCTTGAAACAGTGTGAATAATGTAACTTCTTTTTCTAAATTCATGTTTCCACCGTCATTATGTACTTCAAAATCACAGATACCATCAACTATGCTCTGGGCAAGTTTATTGTCAATGTTTACATCTTTGTTTTCATTCATGATATTCTTTATTTCTTCGTTCTTCTGTTCAACTCTTACCTTAATATTCAAATCATTTAATATATCATTCACTGTTCTAGTTAATGTTGAATCATAACTTCCACGAATGAATGTGTATGTATTGATTGGTTCTGTTGCATTCTTGCGAACTCTTGAATCAGCCATAACCACTAAAGAACGCTTTGAATCATCAATAGAAGTCATTATGTCAATATCATAATCATTGCAGGAATAACATTTAATCATTCTGTTCGAAACTGCATAGAAGAAATTAGTGTTGCAATAAATGTGAAGACCTCCTGAAGCGGTTTTAACGATAACATCTTTATCCGAAAGTTTTGATAAAATGTCTTTTCTAACTGTTTCTTTAAGTTCATCATTGTACGATTTATTGATATCAACATCTATAATCGTTAAATTCGAAATTTTATTTACTAATAAAGCCATACCAGTTTTCCTTCCTCTTCCTCCATCATGTTTGAGGTAGTTATGTAAATCAATCTTGTTTTCACCAATTCTTTCGTTGAGGGTTTTAGTTTCTGCCACAACTAATTCCTCAGCTAATGAATCAATAACTTGTTCATCAGAAATGATAAAGTTACTGTTGTTTGTTGCTGTCATTTATATAGGAATAAAAAAATAAAAATAATTTTAAAACTAACTTTATTTTTGGACTGCATCAAATTTCCAGGACTGTTGTCAAAATGTCATGTTGTCTCATTTTTTCAGAGAAGTTAATTAACCTGGTAGCACATGGTAACATGGTAGCACCTTCAGTTCTTCAAAAATAATTCATAACTGCCTTCCTCCTGTGTTGTTGTCAAAATGTCATGTTGTCTCATTTTTTCAGAGAAGTTAATTAACCTGGTAGCACATGGTAACATGGTAGCACCTTCAGTTCTTCAAAAATAATTAATTATTGAATAACCTGAAAACCATTAACGATAAAATAACTGATAACAAATTTTTATTTTTATCATAAATGGATACCCCACAAGCTCAAAATTTACCACGAATCATAACAAGGGAGGAAACGATAAAAATGATGCGAGAACTTGCTAAAAATAACAAACCACTAAAACTGAGAAAATGCGGTTATGCAGTAATGATGGAAAGAGAGATGTTGTCAAAGAGGAATAAAAATTAAATTTGGATTGAGTTTAAAAATTCATCTTTATTAAATTCATCTCTTCCAATCAATTTATTTATTCTATTAAATTCTTTTATTTTTGCTTCACTCAGTTTAAGGATTGAACGGTAAGTTTCTAATTTTTCGATTATTTCTTCATCGTTTTCAGTTCCATTAGTTTTATGGGCATCAACCCCACTGCATTGCGGCTTCTTTTTGTAATAGCATATTTTTGATTTAATTCTGTTTAGTTTCTTTTTATATTCATCGTCTGGACTCTTGGCTGCTTCGTTGTCACTCATTTCTTACGAAATAAAAAAAATTAAATATTATTTAAATATAATGGAGTAATAAAATAAATCGGAATTTCTATTAATTTATTGTCAACTTCAACTAATACATTACCGTTAATATATCTAACAAATTCAGCTATTGTGTCAAATCTTCGTCTTCTTTTTGTCATTGATTTATCAGTTTTTCCATAATCGAGATGAATCAAAACTTTATCCCCTTGTTTAAAATTCATGAGCCCCGAATTAATTTGTTCACGTTTAACATCATTCAACCTTTCCATTTGCTTTCTAATATATTCCCATTCTTTTGAAATATCATTTTTCATTTCCACCGGTTTCATGTTTATTGTTCTATGCCATGTATTATTATAATATACTAACTGTTGTATGATGGAGTCATGATTTCCATCCCAGTATATCTGACCGTTAACCCCTAACGCATCTCTAAGAGTTCTCATTACTGCATCAACTATTTTATTATGAAACGTATATGGAGAGGATGAAAAGAAAAATTAATTTGTGGGAAATAATGAGTCATAGCTGCCTGAAATCCTTTATCACCATCACCCCTGATATTATCTACTCTTTCATGATCTAGTAAGTATTGAATAGCTCTTCGTGTTTCCTGTTCTGTTTTCCCTTTCACCGGAATGCAATATAAATATCTAGTGTTAATGTTAATGGCAAACAAATAAGTAACTTTTCCTTTTGAATATTCCAGATGATCGATTTCGTATGAATATGGATATGGAGCAAATGAAGGGCGACTAAATTTTTCCTTTAATGGTTGAATTTTCGGGTCAATTGGTTTATTTAATATCTTGAAATACTTTTTAAAATCTTTTTGCTTCTTTGGTGATTGAAATGGATATAATAAAGTGAATGATGAAGGATTAACTGAAGGAGGAGGAGGTACTGTCGTTGGAGGTTTTGGT
Organism: Trichomonas vaginalis G3; assembly: GCF_026262505.1. Classification (NCBI taxonomy): domain Eukaryota; phylum Parabasalia; order Trichomonadida; family Trichomonadidae; genus Trichomonas; species Trichomonas vaginalis. The sequence continues at coordinate 35,076,284 of NC_067206.1, read as the reverse complement.
GTTGCAGGTGGTTTAATTTTATCTGCTTTGATTTTGGATTTCATTCCTTCCTTCATTAATTCTGGATGTATTCTATTCATTTGTTTTAAATATGCTGTATATAAAGGTTTGATATACTTTCCCGCTTCGAGTTTATGTTGAAGGATGAATTCCAAAAGTTGATCTTCATTTAAAAGTCGGGCTGAATATGGTTTAACTAATGAATCATAAATTAAAGCTTGTGCATCATTTATGGTCTGAAGGACATGGGTGTTTTGCGGCTCAGGATTATATAAATTATATAATTCATCAATATCTTCTTCTGTTAATACTTTATTTTTGAAATCTTTCAACTGTTTAAGTTGTGATTTAGTTTTTCCCTTTGAATATTCATTATTTTTAATTTTGTCTTTAATTTTAGAAATTATTCTATCATGATATTTCAAAATTTCATTTTTATAATATGGATAATAATATTCCATATCATCACCCGTTATATTGTTATCATATTTTTGGAGATATGCTTTTAAATCATAATAACTAAGAAAATTTTGATTAAGTACTAAATCATCAATTAAATTTTTAAATCTGCGCTATTCATTTATATAAAAATAAAATAAATGTTTAAGGGTGCCCACCTCTTTGTCTCTTCTGTGGCATTTCATTAAAAATAAAATTTTAAATAAATGGCATACAACATCCATTTTCACAACATACAGCCTTAGTGTGTGCTCCTGTTAATGCAGTCTTACCAATTGTTAAGCGAGTCATTGACCCGTTTTTAAGTTGTAAATTAATATTCTGACCATCAAATATCACTTTATCATTTATTATATCCAAATAATTTTTAGGTGTTAATTGCTTATTTTGTCGTAAACTAACACCTTTCATTTTTTGTGCAATCTTTTTAAAATCACCCATCAATTGAACCGTTGAATGATGTATAACACTTAGGACATAAAGCAACCATGTTATCACCTTGTTTCTCAATTGCTAAACCCAATAACTTTTTCTCATGTGCTTTTTCTTCAGCTTTATTCTTTAATTTAGGTTTAAATTTCTCATCAAAACAGAAGAAATCAAAAGGTGCGAATTTGAAAATGTTTTTATCATAAAATTGTTTATCGGTAACAATTGCTTGAAATGCTTGAGTGTTAGGAAGATTTGGGTCGCCAGCGATTGCCCAATAAGATGAATCAGTATCACCTTCAATGAAATGAAAACGATTAACATCCATGCATTTATACATAAAATCATAAATGAAAACCAAATACCAGTATTTTGCGTTATCTAAAGTGAAGAATGCCTCTTGTAAACATGTATCACATCTATAAAATCTATCTTTAAGCATCACTTGATATGTATCTTCACCTATTTCTCTTATGTTTTTAAACTTATTTGACATACATGCAACGCGTGCCTTCTGTGCATTCATTATTTTAGTCTTTGCGTAATTTTGTGTATTCATTGCATCGTAACCATATGATCCATTAAGTGAAATCTTGCAAAATAAACTTTTTCCTTTATTTCCTTCTAATTCAGCCTTTTGTCTTTCGTTCATAAATTTGTTCGCAAATTCATTAAAACAAGTGTTTTTAGTAAATGTTAAAATTGATTGAATATCATCGATGATAAAATGAAATCTGTCTATTAGATACCAAAGATAATAAGAAGAAAATGGTTGATATTGGTTGTGTGTTGATGCTAACTGAGTTAATTTCCTCTGTTTCTGGTCAACTGGTAGATTGTTTGATTTCATGTAATTATACATAAAACTGCCAATTGTTTTTTCATCTGTGATAATATCTAAGTTTCTTATTATCGGTAAAAAGTTTATGTAATCATTAATGTATTTTTCATCAATGTGACCCTTTACTTCAGCCACGAATAAAGTATTTTTCTTCTTAATTATTCCCAGTGCTTTTGCTTTCTTTGTTGCTGTATCACAAATGATAACACCATTCAATCTTCCCGGCATATACATTTTATGGTCAGTATATTGAATGAAATCATGAGGATTAGATGAAAATGATGAAGGATATAATGAATTAAAATCAACACCAACGAAATGAGTCATAATGTTGGTAGTGTCCTCATTTGATACAGTTTTAGTTTCTGGATTATATGAAAGTTTATTAATGTGCGTGATTCCTTTAAGATTAACACGATGTTGAACATTTGATAAACCACCAGTAATTCCATTACGGAGAATGTGATAAGCTTCAACTGAATCTAAAGTCATTGGTAAATTATTTTTTAATGCATAATTTCTTAAATTGATTCTTAAACGTTGAACATCTTCATCTTTATTTGATTTTACGACATTGCAATAACAACACATTAACTGACAATTTTCTTTAGTATGTGGTTTTTCATTATCGATTCTATCTAATGTTGGTTTATTTGCATATGTAAACGCTTTACCACACATTTTGCATTTAGATGAAAGGATTAAATCGTGATAGTATTGAAAATCATCCATTGAAACATTATTTTTACTATCCCTTTCTGCTTTTTCATCTTGTTTCTTATATGATTCAATTTTATATTTCCAATACTTTTTCGTTAATTCAAAACTTGATTCTATCTCTTCCTCAAGATAGTTTTCGTTAGGATTGAAGTTCTTATATGCTAACGCGTAACGAATCATTGATGCATTCGATGATAAAGAAAGATTATGAAGCATGTCAATTTTATAAACAAATGTTTCTTCAATAATTTTATCAATTGGGTCAATCATAATTTCAACATCTTTATTGCAATAATGAATAAAATATTCTAATCTATTCTTAAAGTTTTTAGCATCATTGAGATATATTTGATAATCACTATCTGATATAGTTTCTTGAGTTAATGCTGAATAAAATGAATCTTTCGTGAATGGTTCCTCTTTATATAATTCTTCTTCGTAATTCCCCATGTGATGAATTGATAAGGGAAAAAGGATTTAACACGTGATTTATTGTTTCCGAAATCTTGAGTGAATTGGTCTAATGTCCCACCCGCTATATAATTTCTGATGTCAATAAATCTCAATTCATATGGAACGTTTGTTTTCTTTACAATGATTTGCTTAAATTGTGAAGATGAACCCAGCATTGATTTTATTTTCCATTTTGCAGTGTTTAAATCACGAAGAATTAAATTTAAATCAAACTTTCCCGAATTAAAACCTATGATATTCACTTTATTGAATTCCTCATCTAGAAGTTCTTTAAATGCTTCCTTCTGTTTTTCATTTAATGTTTGCGACTTCATTAATTCTTCATATTGTTCAATATTTGATTTAGCAACTAATGAACAGGTTGAAAATAAAAACTCAATCCAATCAGAAATAAAAGAATCACTCGAAGTTAAGCAAAAATTCCTCGTATATGTTTTATCACGGTCTACGACCTCGCCGCTTTGCGGCTTTAATTTAACCGTTGATGATACCATGAATGGTTTTAAGTAAGCGTTCAAAGTTGCACACTCAGAAAGTTGTAATTCTTCTTTAGTCTCTAATGTTTCGAAGTCAAAAGTAATATAATATCTTGTCGGTTGATAATATTCCTGCAAATTATGAGCTAATAACCACTGATATATCTTCTGTTTCGTAATATGTGGTGCATATGGTTGCTGTGTCTTTTGCAATGAACGTCTTGAATTAATCTTCCATTATTTTCTTTACATTTCTCACAATGCTTTAAAAATCTTCTTTGGTTTTTCCTTTCTGGATCATCACGGATAGAATAAACTTCTTCTTTACAATATGGACAAACTCTATAGCCGGTGAGTGCTTCAACGTCTGTTATTCTGTCAGCGTGAAGTTTTCCACATGGACTCTGTGTTAATAAAATATTTATTGTTTCAAATTCTGGATCTATCATTATTGATTCCACTAATGGAAAGTCTACCTTATTTATGTCCACGTCTTCTGGTTGAGGATCACAATAATAGAAATCAATATTAACATTTAACATTCTCGCTAATCTCTCACTTTCTGATGAAATGTCAAACCTTCATATGCATCTATTGCTTCATTTAAATAACTTCTACGAGTTTTAGGATTAACACCATCAGGAATGTTATAGAAGCGTTTAAATAACCTTCTACCTTCTGCTCTAATTTGATTATCATTCATTTTAGCTGTTCCGTTTTTGTTCATTTATGTAAGAATAAAAAATTAAAAAATAAATAAAAATAAAGTTTATTTTTTAAAGCCCATAAAATGAATTAAGAACACATAAATTTTTATCATCTGCGACGTGACGAATACATTTTAATTTACTCAAGAATGCGTACCCTGATACATTAAATCTAATTCCTGTCTTATTTAATTTCACACAACTTTGAAAAGGAATGTATGAATAGCTATAAAATGATGAGAAGATGTTTTATGGGTTGCTTCCCTTTTTTTCTGAAAAAATGAATAAATATAATGTTTATAAGTTTTCATATCTTTTATGTTCTTAATAACGAATGGTATAGACCTTTCCACTTCGTCTTCCTTCGGTGTTGTTCTTTCATATGAAACATTATTAGTATCTTCAATAATGAAACCACAATCACACAAAATTTTATATGTTCCAATGGTTTCTTTTGATATTTTATCTAATAAATCAAAAACTTTATCAACACCTGTGCATTTATTTAAATAATAATTTGTGTAAATATCATGATCTTCTTTCTTAATCGTATTAGTTGCATATGTCACATTTTTAAGAGCTTTTTTGAATTTTTCGGAATCTAAAGGTGGTGAAAGTAAGATACAAGGGTATTCTTCATTATCAATAAATTGTAACTTATGTTTACGTATAAATTTAGTGCCTTCTTCTGAAAGTGTTTCATCTATTTCGCCATCTAATAAATTTTGTGTTGATTCTGAGACATAATTTTTATATCTTTCTTCATGAGATTTCTGTACTTCTGATTCTGAAGCTGGGATATTCATTAAACCCTCTACTTCATTTTCATTATATTTTTCAACTTCTCTTAATTCCTTAATTTTTTCATCTATTTCATCTCTTATTTTTTCTAGTCTTTCAATTTCATTGTATTCATCATCTTTAATCCGTTCTTCATAATATTCAGGGAAAACATCAGGTTCTTTAGGTTTTTCTTCTTCAGATGTGGGATATAAGAAATTTATAACATCATCTTTATTCATTTTTCCATCATAATCGAAATCATTTAATAACTCAGCAAATTTTTTACAATTTCTTAAATAATATTTACTAACTTCATAACCCACCTCCTCTAATATATCCTTTATTTCCTCGTTTGTGAATCCTAATTTTTTAACGTTGTTAGTTTTGACGCTCATTTCATACAAAATAAAAATAAATTATTCAAAAATGTAAGACATGAATTTTTAAAGTTTATTTTTTATAAAATTTTTTTTATTTTTTTTTATTTCGTTATGTATGGGCTGAGTGTAAATGTCTTACAATTTTGAAAATTTTTTAAATCTTGATTTATTCAAAAACGTAAGAATAAAAACCGTCAGAATCATACATTTTTTACTTCATATGTTAAAAAATGATACAAAATCGCTCGATATTGTATGAATTCTTACGTTTACAAAAAAAGTCACAAAACCCATCATATCATACTACTAATATTGCGAACAAATTCTGAAGTAAAATCGCGATCAATAATTGAAAATTACGATCATGTACTGAAAAATGACGATCAAATTGAATGAATAGAATTATATCTAAGAAAAAATAAAGGCAAACCCAAATTTTAGCTAAAAGTGACAGGAAAAAAAAACGTTTAGTATTAAAAAAAAAGACCGATGAGAGCTTCGTTCGAAATATAGAGGGAACTGAGAATGCGCAACCATTCTCAGGGAATATTGGATGCTATTCCCGTTCCCTCTGTATGGAAAATTGAGGTTTTCAAAGGGAGTTAAAATAATATCAAATTTATACTAATTTACTTCAAAATACAAAAGTATTTGACAGCTAAAATTAGTTACTTTAGCAAGCCTATCAATACCCTTTTACGATTATTGCTACTTTTTCGAAATAAAAGTAAAAACAAATTTATACTAATTTACTTCAAAATACAAAAGTATTTGACAGCTAAAATTAGTTACTTTAGCAAGCCTATCAATACCCTTTTACGATTATTGCTACTTTTTCGAAATAAAAGTAAAAACAAATTTATACTAATTTACTTCAAAATACAAAAGTATTTGACAGCTAAAATTAGTTACTTTAGCAAGCCTATCAATACCCTTTTACGATTATTGCTACTTTTTCGAAATAAAATAAATTTATTATCAAAAACCTTTTTTTTCTTAGTAAAAATAAACGAAATTTTTTACCTTATGAACTTTTGATGGAAATATGCAAATTTAAAATAATAAAGAAAGCCGCGAGCGAAGCGATCGGCTTAGTTCGAAGATTTTGATTCAAATCTTTGCTGATCTGTAATTCGCGGAAGCCGCGAGCGAATCGAGCGGCTTAGGTCTAAGATTTTGATTCAAATCTTTGCTTATATTCCTTAAATTCTTTATGAAACTCGCAACAGTTCCATAAAAAATGTTAAATTCTAAACTGTCGAAATTACCGATCGGTAATCACACCCTTCACGGGTGTGTCACTTTTTACAGGTGTGTCACTTTTAGCTAAAATTACCCCTACTCAAAGAAAAAAATGAAAATTGTTAAATAATACCCTATAATTCCTGGGTTGTCAATTTTTTGGGGGCCTATGGAGAAATTTACTTTATCAATAGCGCACCATAGATTCGAATCCAGAGCCTATAATTCTAGAAGTAGATGAAGGTACCCTAGAATAACTATGTGGTGTAGTTTTTATTGCTATTTAAGATATCACATAAAATATATTAATCAAATAATAAAAATTTCAATAAAATTAAATAATTGTTATTTTTATATAGAGTAGATATTATTTCTATATTTAGATCGAAAAAATAAATAATTCTGAAGTCCTAGTAATATTCATCCATGATGATGATTTATTTTTCAATATTATACAATAAGAAATATATTTATAAGTTTTTTTTTTGAAAAATGTTTAAAATTGAGAGATCAAAATTTCGATTTGTGAAAAGAAATCATAAATCAAATATGTCCTAATTTTTGTTTTTATTAGGGTATACATGTTTTATACTCGAAGTACGGTATGTTGTTGTTTTTTTATTCAATAATTAAAAACTTGCATACAGGTCGTAAGGTGTTGGAATATCGTACACAGAGGTTACGCACATGTCTAGGGCAACTATTTGTTATGAATGAGTGTATTTTAAAAGATTTGAAATATCATAAGATTGATCCAAAATGGCATTATAATAAATGTTTTTATCCAATGATAATTATATTTTAAATAAAGTAATGCAAAATTAATGACTTTTGAAAATTGAGAGAGAGAACAAAAAATAGAGTTTTTAAAAAACTAAATGTTGAAATAGTTTGAGATATCAATAAAATTAACAGTGAAAAATATTAATCAGAATAAATACAAAAATTGGGTATCTTATTGAAAAAATATGTGAAAAAGAGTGAGGATCAACCGAAATTTTATATTAATATAAAGGATATAAAAGAAATGTGAACGTAAATAAATATAAATTAAAAGATATAATTAAAATTTTTAATAAAGTTGAATCAAAGACAACAATTGATAGACAATTGTTGTCTTTGTGTACAACATTCACTTGAATTATAAACAATAACAAGTGTTTGTTGTTCACTGAGCAACTTTGAGAAGAATCATTTGTGATTCTTGTCAAAGTTGAATCAAAGACAACAATTGATAGACAATTGTTGTCTTTGTGTACAACATTCACTTGAATTATAAACAATAACAAGTGTTTGTTGTTCACTGAGCAACTTTGAGAAGAATCATTTGTGATTCTTGTCAAAGTTGAATCAAAGACAACAATTGATAGACAATTGTTGTCTTTGTGTACAACATTCACTTGAATTATAAACAATAACAAGTGTTTGTTGTTCACTGAGCAACTTTGAGAAGAATCATTTGTGATTCTTGTCAAAGTTGAATCAAAGACAACAATTGATAGACAATTGTTGTCTTTGTATACAACATTCACTTGAATTATAAACAATAACAAGTGTTTGTTGTTCACTGAGCAACTTTGAGAAGAATCATTTGTGATTCTTGTCAAAGTTGAATCAAAGACAACAATTGATAGACAATTGTTGTCTTTGTATACAACATTCACTTGAATTATAACAATAACAAGTGTTTGTTGTTCACTGAGCAACTTTTAGAAGAATCATTTTGTAATACTTTGAAACACAAAATAGCATATTATGCTTTTATATATCTATATGTGTCATTTTGGGAGACATTGTCTATGCAAGTCTCCCAGAATGACACATTCATACACAATCTTCTTCTGATTGTGTATCTTTTGTCAACAAAGTGCAACAGTGCACTGTTATTGTGTGCTATGTGTCATTGTGGGAGACATTGTCTATGCAAGTCTCCCAGAATGACACATTCATACACAATCTTCTTCTGATTGTGTATCTTTTGTCAACAAAGTGCAACAGTGCACTGTTATTGTGTGCTATGTGTCATTGTGGGAGACATTGTCTATGCAAGTCTCCCAGAATGACACATTCATACACAATCTTCAATTCTTGTTTTAATTTTGTCTCATATTAAAAAAAAAAAAAAAAAAAAAAAAAAAAAAAAAGGTAGTGGGGCTTCCAGGCACTTCGTGCCCTCTAGCCCCCCGTCACTTTTCTGTCACTTTTCAGGAAAAAACATTTTTATTATATATATAAAATGAATTTTACAAAACCACCGTTACCCTTCTTTGGAAATAAGAGTAGATGTAAAGATATTCTATTGAGAGAACTTAAGAAACTACCGAATGGTCTAACATTTGTAGACTTGTTCGGTGGAAGTTTCTATATATCTCATTTGTGCCATACAATATTTCCTGACTCAAAGATTATATGCAATGACTTCGACAACTATATGAACCGTCTCAAACATATACCAGACACAAACAAAATATTGAAAGAGTTAAAAGAAAAGATACCTATAGGTAAGATGGAACGTATACCATTAGATAAGAAAAATACTGTCAGAGAGGTTTTGAAAAAGGCAGAGTATATAGACTGGGATAGTATATCTGCTAGACTATTATATAGTGGTGCTATAAGAGTTCATGACATTGAAACACTTATGTCAAAAGTTTTATATCTTAACTATACAAATGTTTTCAAAGAGGACATAGAAAAATATACTGAGGGTATAGAGTTTGTGAGATGTCATTGGACAGAGTTGTATGAAAAATATAAAGACAAGGAAAATGTTTTCTTTATAGTGGACCCGCCGTTCTATAACACATGGGATTTTCAATACCAAGTAGACTGGACTTTGAGAGACTCTTTAGAAACTTTAGACGTTTTACATAACCATCCATGCTTTTACTTTACATCCGATAAAAGTGGTTTGGAAACCGTTATGAGATGGTTAGAGGACATACATGACTATGAGTTTATATATGACAAGATAGAATATGAGAGAGGTCCTATAAACTGGAGAAAGTGTCACAATAAAGAAATTTTATTGGTAAGTAAATGTGGTTTGAAATAGGACTACTTGTTTTAGGTTTTTTCCATTGTGTCATTTACTTATTTGACGTGGCAGAAAAGTACAGAGAATATGAAGATGAACCAATGCCTGCAAATGTTCAGCATATGTACTCGTAAGAGATATTTTTATCTAATATTAAATGGACGCACAGAACTTAGCGAATGCACAGCAACCTGGACAACCAAACCCAGAGAATATTCCAAATGAAGTTAGAATACAAACTGCAATGGCAAACTATGGTCAAGTGCCAACAGATGTACAAATGCAAACTGCCATGTCAAATGACGCTGCGTTAGGCTTACCACCATGGTATGCAAATATGAGATGGAAAGAGTTTTATACAAACCCCGAAGTGGGATATAAACAACTCTATGCAGATGACGCGAACACAGGAGTTGACCCAGAGTATGTTTTCTACCAGAGGAGAAACAGAATGTATGAGCTCCAGTTAAAGAATGCTATGGAACTCAGAAGGAAACGTAAGAGACTAGGTGGACATTAGATTTTTACATATAGTAAAATGGGTTTCTTTGGAAGAATAGGAAACTTCTTTCGAAATGTTGGAAGAGGTATATGGAATGGAATAAAAACCGTCGGAAGAGGAATTTGGAACGGAGTCAAAAATATTGGCAAAAGAGTAGGTCAGTTCGTTGGTATTATACCTAAAGACCCTGAACCAGAAGAGCAAGCTCCTGTTATACAACAGCCTGAACCTGCACCACAGTCTAGTTGGCAACCAAATCCAACACCTCAACCGTATTAAAAAATCATATTTTTACCGTTCGATAGTAGTTGTATATGAAACTAAGTTCTAAGTAAAACGCGTGGTATAATGGAATTATTCTCTTTCTTCCATCTGTAGTAAACCATACTTGAAAGTCTGAAATACTTCCACTCGGCGGTTCATATAGCTTTGTAGGTTTTTCGTAAAAGTCGTTTGCCAAGCATAAAAAAGAGTTTTGTGCACCAGAAAATGAAGCATGAACTATAATAGCATCTGAGTCGAAAACATTTTCATATGTTCCATTAGGGTTTTCGACTTCATAAAAGTTCGGGTGTACTGGATATTCTGCAGGCTGATTTAACATCCTCAGAAACCTATACCATGCCAAGTTGTTATATTTTGTAGAAATATAAACGTTGTCTCCAAGGTCTTCTATTCTATTGAATTTAACAGTTGCATTTTTCCTGTCATATAAAATATCGAGATGGTACTCTCCTTCGTCAATGTTGTACTGTTTTGCATATTCGAGATAGATATCGTTTATTTTTTCTTGAAAAGCTTGAAGAGTTGTTTCTAAATTTACAAGCAAACTAACTTGTAAAAGTTTTCCCTGTTCAAATTTCTCATACATACGTTTCTCTTTGTTATAGTATCGAACTTCAAAAGCGACCGTAAATGGGAAACCATGTATGGCTTCTGAAATGAACTTCATTCTACGAAAGCCAACAGCTTTTGTGACGGATGGGTCTCTTAACCATCTCAATGGGTAGTCAAAACGATAGCCTTCATGCTTTACGGTCTCTGTCTCAAACTTTTGACCGACATTCGTAAAAAGTTCATCTAATGGTTTAGTTGTAGCAACTCTTGAATTTTCTTTTTCTATTGAAAGCATATTTTATCTAGAATAAAAATGTCGAAAGAAACAGCGTCTATGAGAGAAATACAACACAACCGACAACTCATTGTACAAGCTCTAAATAAGAACACAACAAACTTTTCAAACTATTCTAAGATATCTGAGTCATTGAAAGAAGGAAACTTAAAACTGACATTAAACCCAATGACAGACGAGTTTCTATTTCAAGACAGTAAGAACCATACTGTTTGTATAAATCCAACAAAAAGAACTTTAAACGAGAAACCTATAGATGAACTTCTTTTGAAAGCAGATGTTGACAACAAAGCTGACAAAGAGTATGTAGATGCAACAAGAGACTATATTCTCGCATGGACAGATAGAACATACCCACAAAAACATCATACACATAACATCTATGACGTAGATGAACTTCAAGAAATGTTAGATGACAAAGCGGATAAAACATATGTTGACAATAAAATGTCAAGTGAAGTGACAAGAGCTGACAAAGAATATTCTAAAAAGACTCATACACATACCATTGCAAATATTACAAACTTACAAGAAACCTTAAACAGGAAAAGTGACGTTGGACATACACACGATTTCTTCGCAACTGTTGGTATAGAAAATATTGCAGGAACGGTTGAAGAACCTGATGGAACTGGTGGGGATGTATTAAATTGGAAACCTCCTAACTTTCCACAAGGTTTAACATCGGAGGATGACATAACGACGATGAAATACATTAGATGTAGAAATGTCTATGTCATGGAGGATGAAAACAAAGTTAAATTCACTGCTCAAGATTTATATGATAAAAAAGCTGACAAAACAGAGCTTCAAACGTTAAAGACAGAAATACTTCAAACACTATATCCTATAGGTTCTATTTACACGTCAATGAACTCTACCAGACCAGAAGTAGTACTTGGTCTCGGAACTTGGACTCAAATAGTCGACAGGTTTTTGTATTGTGCAAACTCTTCAAAGGAAACAGGTGGAAGTAAAACGATTTCAGGTGAAAACCTACCTGCACACAGTCACTACATAGATTTAAGTACATCTGAAGCAGGTTGGCATAAGCATAGATTTTGGGATTGGTCAGCAATGAAAAAAGGTAAAGGATATGATGTTAAAGACGACGTTCAGTTTGCTATAAATTGTTTCTGGGGTAGCACACAGGGAGAAGGAAACCATACACATCGCGTTTCAGGATATACGCAAACAACGGGACAGAGTAAAGACTACATGCCACCTACATGACAGTTTACGCATGGTATAGAAATGCTTAGTCGTCATTTTCAACTTCTTTAGCATATTCGTCAGGAGTTGTCTTATATTTGTTAGGAACTGTCTTTGAAAGTATACCACCTTGAACCTTAACAAGTTTGAAACGAGGTCTGACAATAGTAGTTTTATCTTCTGCTTGCAGTCTGTACATTTTGCCATGTTTGCCTAAAACTTCATAATATTTCTTGTATACTTTCTTCTATTTTTACGAACACGAATGCGAGTACCTGTCGAGTTCCCATTGTTGTCATAGTCAATAGTATTTCATATGGGTCGCGTTTAGGTATTTCTATTTTTACTTTGTCACCTTTCTGAAGTTTGAAGCCTGGCATTCTTTCTTGTTTGTCTCTTTTGACTAAACTATTAAATATATAGTCTTTCTCTAAGTCAGGGTTGTTTTTCATTTCTTCAGGGGAGTGGTTTCCCAAACCTTTTTGTTTACGGTTATTGTAAATATTTAAAACTTGTCTCATCTTTGCCATGGAGAAGTGTCTATATTTGTCGTCATATGACATTTCATCTACCTCACCACCTTGTGGTTGATTTAAGTCTCTTAAGATTTTTATACAACTGTCAATGACACCAAGAGCAGAATGGTTTTGGTCGACAATGAAATATTGGTTTACATTTTTTGAACGCAGATAGTTTTTAATATCGTCTGATTTGAAAGAACTTTCACAGTCAGATGTCAGTTTTGTTGGATGGTATTTGTCAACGAATATTGTCAAAGCAGTTTTCACATCTAAAATATTTTTGGACTGTAATGGTATGGCTTCACAGTATCTTGTGTTTTGACCAACAAATATTAGCCAGTATGGTGGTCCATCTTCTATACCTCGGAATGTTTTCCAAGATATCCATAAACCAAGCATTTGGTGTTGAACTAAAGATTTTTATCATGAGTGCTTTCTTTGTCGCTTTAGAAACATAGGGGTCCTTGTTTGGATTCGTCATTTTTTAACCCATAAGAAATGGGTTTATTTGGCGCATTAGCAGGAGTTGCATCCAGATTTTTGCCCGCAGTGGGAACAATAGCCAGAGGTGCATTTGGAATTGGAAGGAAGATTTTGAGTACATTAGGTATACTGAAAGAGAAAGCACAACCTATTATACAAACTGTACAGAAAGGTTGGGAGGTAGCACGAGATGCAGCAAATCTTATTCCAAATCCTGAAACAAGAGGAAAAGTTCAAGGATGGATGGACAATGTAGGAAGACAAGCAGGAAACTACTATAACAAAGCAAATGACTACTATAACCAAGCAGGGCACTATATGGACCAAGGTGAAAGATTCTTTAACAGAGGATATAACCATGCACAACAGTGGGTAAACAACAACCAACCGCAACCACCTCAAACGTGGGAATGTAAATTTTTTTACTGAGATGAAATGAACAATACAGCATTGAGACAAATGGGCTCAAGATGGATTTGTCGGCTTCCAGCAGTTACACAACCACGTGTTTGTTCAAGTCCTTCCTATACCTCAGGAAGTTTTAGACCGACTTAAAAAACCTAAACAACCAGTTGAAAACAAAACAAACTAAAATTTTTTACTGAGATGAAATGACCGAAGAAGTTGAAACGGTAGATTTGACACCACAAACAAAAAGTTCAGAACCATTGTCAAAACCTGTCAAAGAACTTACAGATGAAGAGAAAAATTCAATAATAGAAAGTGCCAGGTCTGGAAATACAAACCCTAACTATAAAGTCACTTTTCATAGAAATGGAACGGCTAGTATCTCAAAAAAGAAACAGACTCTCACAAATAAAATATTGAAGTCTGAAGGAGCTTTCGAGACAACAGATGGAAAAGTTTACTTCACTGACCAACAGTTCATTATAGAACATCTCATTGACTTAGAGTCGAAATATTCTAAACTTTACAACAAACACAAAAAGTTGAAAGGAAAACAAAAACAAATGGCATATGATATTTATGAAGATGTTGACGACACAACTAAACCTGCAAGTGAAGTAAAGTCAGAGGAACCAAAAAGTGACGAAAAACCGATAGAAGAAGGTGAGCCAAAAACTGAAGATAAACCAAAACCAAAGGTTAGTTTCCAAACTAAACCAAGTCAACCTTCATTAGCTGGTATGGGTTGGCGTCAAAGACTTATGGCAGCAGGCGGTTATGTAAAGTAAAGAAAAAAAAATATTTTTTTATTTTTATAAAAATGCCCCCGTATAGAATGGATAGAAGGTCTGCTAGAATAAAAGCAGAGTTAGAAAGATATGGTTGGAAAGTTTCAAAGAAGTTTAAATATAGGAAGGGAAGACCCATAAAAGTCTATGACAAACTGGCTGGTCTGACCTATGAAATGGACTTGGAAACAGCACGCGCAAATTATCCAAACAGGTTAGAGAGGTTAGAAGAAGAACGTCTTATGGACATGCCTTTCGATGTTTCTGAGCCTCAAGTTGAAGGACACGACGGCTTTGCCAGATTCTACTGGAAACATGACGAACAATTGCATCCTTTGAGAAGGAAAAAAGGGAAGGGTGAAGACAAACATGCTCCCATGGAAAGAACAAGATATGCATATGAGAAGTATCGTGAAGTTAGAAGTCAAATTACATCTGGTCGAACCTTTACAGTAAACTTTGACGAAGGAAAGAACAAAGAAGGCTTCATGGGTGTACTTGCTGCAATTCAAGACGGAAATAAGAAAGGATACAATCTCAGACTAACCGTAACAGATTTGGACGGTCACATTTACTATGCACATGGCAATGTCACAACAGCCGCACAACTTCTTGACGCTTTCAAGACTACAAAGAGAGAACAAATGGTTGACTCCGACTCAGACATTTTGAATGCAATTGAAGGAATTGCAAGTGTCAAGTTCGAATGGTACCAACCTAACCCTCAAGCAGTCAGACAACATGCTGGATACTTCCCCTTCATAAATAAGTCTGACATTGACTTGACAAGGTATGGAATTTACAATTCAATTGAAACAATTGTCAATGAACCTTGCATTCTTACATGTCTCAGGAACTCTGGTCTTGTTTCAGAAGAGAAGATGAAGTATCTTGAGTCATGTGTGAAGACAAGGTACATTCTCAGAGGTCAATTGTCAAAGATTGCACCGTTGGCAAATGTGAATATCCGAGTCAACATTCCGACTGAGAAAGGTTCTTCACATGACGACTATGTTGTTGACAAAGACTTACCATGGTTGAAGATTGTAATTGTCCACAACCACTTCATGTTGAACGAAAGTCTTACAAACCCATTGTTCGGAAAAGGCAAATGCAACATTGTCAGAGCTGTTAACATTCTTTTCGAGAAAGGTTTGTTGGAACCAATTCCAGATGACAAGCTGACAGAAACTTTTGTACCAAAAGATGAAACAAACTTTTCATTGTTGGTAAGACCAAAAGTTGTTCCAGACAAAGTTATAGCACAAAAGAAGTACACTGTTCCAAAAGGAGTTGGATTGTTCGGATACCAACCTGAACCAGAAGAACTTCCAATGAGGTTGCAAGAACTTCAAGATGCTATAAACAAACTTCCATTGAGACATCCAATTGACGTCAAATTGTATTGGAGAGCATCGGAGTTAGGTCAGAAGGTTTTATATGAAACAGGTTGCTTCGACGATGTTTATGAGATAACAGGAGAAGTTTCTCAGAAGATAAGAGACTCACTTGAATTTCCACGAACTGGACCCATTGGTTGCGACAAGTTCGACTCAGATGAAAAGATATACTATGTCGACCTTAACGCTGCGTACATGAGGTTCGTCCAATATATCCCGACTGGAATTCCAAACGAAGATGGTGAGTTCCCAGGAAGGAACTATACAGTTGGAAAAGTCATACAACAACTGTATGATATTAGGAAAGCTTCAAACCCCAAACTTGCAATGACACTCAAATTGCTTATGAATTCGACATGGGGATATTCCATTAAGAAACCTCAAGAGATGAAGAGTAAACACTATGAGAAGGTCGACAACTTTGTTGAAAGGTTCTCCCCTTTTGTTTTGAAATACGAATTCACTCAAGGTCAAAGTGGCTTAGTAACCACATTAAAACCTATTGTCGAACATTGGTCTTACCCTCAGTTCGCAAAGGCAGTCCTTGACAACTACAACAAATTCTTCTCCGAAGTCAAATCGAAAGTTGTGGTTTACTATGAGAACATTGACGCACTCATGACGAACGAAGAAGGATACAACAAACTCATTGAAATGGGCATGGTCGGTGAAAAGATGGGTCAATTCAAATTGGACAAAATTTTCACCGAAGTTCATGTAATATCGAAAAGGAAGTACTGGGGCATACTTGAAGACGGCACAGAAATAAAACATTGCATGAAGTAAAAAATTTTTATTCGAATTTGAATCGGACAGGTCGAGTTACACCATTCTTGGTCTCAAACTCATATATAACCTGTTTGTTTGTATTTTCGTCGACTATGGCACGAGACACAAACATTGACCAAACGGACAAAAAGTGTCATTTCAGATGGTCAAGCAGCCAATCGCATTCGAGCACTTCGAAGAAGCCTTACGTTCCAAGGGAGAGGGTGTCTGGTGCAAGGGAGAGGTCATGAGACTCTACGAGCAGTACATCCTCAATGCCTGGGAGGACAAATCGTCCTTGGATTGGCAAATCTACCAACTCCTCTGGGACGACCTCCTACGCAACTGGGAGAACGAAAGAGTCCAATTCAAAGGTCGGGAACTAATTTTGCAAATTGACCTTAATTTCACATACTTATCCAAATAAACACCTAAATTTACTTGGGGTTTCCCCCTAAAATAAAATTTTTTTACTCTTAGAACCACTCGAGGTTCTCCTTACGGTTGTTGAGCTTGTCACCGTCAATGTGTCTGACCCTCGTCTTCTTGTCTGGATTTGGAACCCATTGCATACCGACAAGCCTTCCCATGGAAATTGTACCGTAATTCCGAAGGGTAAGGTTCAAGTGTCCCAAGTTGTTGAGGACTGGGGTAAGAACCTTGCCTGTCTCCTTGTTGCGGATTTGGTATGGGTAGGGTTGGGAAATTTCGTAACCGTCATCGGCAACAAGGGTTGCCCAAACTTCCTCTTCTTCGTGTTTCTCTTCTTCTTCTTCTTCTTCCTCTTCGTGTTTCTCTTCTTCCTCGACAATTCCTTCTTCAATTCTGTGTTCACGAAGTACGGTGTTGCATGTTCTGTCCTTTCCGAGTACCTTCCAGATGGCGTCTATCTCTTCGAAGAAACGGTAGATGAGTCTGGCAAGGTCTCGGTTCTCTCTCGCGTAAATGCGCAAGGTTTCCGTCAAATCATTCAGGCATTTCTCATTGGAAGCTTGGTTCATGAGGACATCGGCTTTGAGCTTGGTCATCTCTTCCATAAGACTACTTTGGAGAGTCTTCACGGTGTTTGTCAGATGAGCTTTCAATTGGGCAATTTGAATTTGAACTGGGCGCTTTTCTGGCAACCTTGAAAGGACATCTGCCATTGAGTTTGGCTTCGGTGCTTGTTCGGACATCGAAAAAATGAAGTGGTTTGAGAATGACGGTTTTACTTCAAAAAGCTTGTTATGACAGTTATGTCATACAACAAGTTTAAAATAATATCTTGTTCTTCTTCTGAACGTTTGTTGTCTCTTCCGATAAAAGTTCGAACATGAGAACCAAAAAACGTTTTTTGAGATTGCGGAAGAGTTCAGGCAAACGTTCATATTCTGGATATGTTGGGAGCAGTTCAAAACATCTGAGCTGACTTTCGGACAAAATTGGGACAATGTCAGAAAATTCATCTTTGGTCGGACTGCTTGAAGGTAAGTCCCTTACATGTAAGTAGCTCTGGTAAAGTCTTCTCATTTCTGCTAACTTTTGGAGTATAGCTTCGTAGTTTAGAAGTTTTAATTTTAATTGTCTTATTCCACTCTTTACTTCTAAACGGTAACTATCCATGAGGTCAAGAGTAGCTTTGGTAGCTTTAAGTGGAGCTATCTGTTCCTTGACTCCTGCAATTTTGGTTGCAATTGTGGTTTGAGCTCCTTCAAGTTCGCCGTCTATGTCGTTCTCAACGCCTTCAACCATGGCTTGAAACTCTTCATCGGTCCATTGAGATTGGTGTGGGACGAATTTAACTTGCTTCATTCAAAAAATGAAAAAAATGTTTTTACTCAAAGCGTGCCATGTATATGGCTATAAGAAACTTACCAGAAGGCTTCTTCTTCACATGAGTCTTTGGCAACTTGAGTGTTGGTGTTGGAGTTGGGTCTGGAATTTCAATTCTCTCTCGAGCGCAACAACAGATGTCAGAATAACATTCCCCACTGTCTTTCTTGCCACCATAAATTGTGTATTGACCGAACTTGCATTTGCAGGAAGACCGGTCAATACAAGGTTCACAGTTGAAATAGTTGTACACAAACCTGTTGAGTACGAGTGTGAGTAAAAACATAAAAAAAAGTGAAGTTAAAATGAGATGTTTACTGAACTGGCTGAAGAATTGGTTGGATGTCGCCTTCTGAGGTTATGAAGAACGGCTGTCCAGAGTAGTGAAGTAGTGCTCTGAGAATTTGTGTAATTCGTGGAATTGGGCTCTCACGATATGGAAGTAGTATCCAAGGACGTTTCATGAAGAACTTCAAGAGGGCTTCTTTCTTCACATCCTTAATATCATCGAATGCAGTGCCTTCTGGAACTTGAATTGCAACACCTGTTTCAATTTCCAACTTTAAGACACTATTCTTGGACAACCAGAAGCCAATGGACTTGCTTGGTTTGCACTTGCTGAGATATTCCTTCACGGTTTCATTTACCTCAATTAGATAAATTGCTTCGTCTAAGGGGTCAAGCTCCATACTGAGTCAGTACAATATTGTACTTTTTCAAGACAATGTTGTACTTTTTCAAGACAATGTTGTACTTTTTCAAGACAATATTGTACTTTTTCAGAACAATGTTGTACTTTTTCAGAACAATGTTGTATAAATTCAGTACAATGTCTCTCAAATTTGAGTACAGCTGTACTTTTTCAGAACAAGTCTTGAACTTTTTCAGAACAATGTTGTACTTTTTCAAGACAATGTTGTACTTTTTCAAGACAATGTTGTACTTTTTCAAGACAATGTTGTACTTTTTCAAGACAATGTTGTACTTTTTCAAGACAATGTTGTACTTTTTCAAGACAATATTATATTGTTTCAGAACAAAGACGGTTAAGACACAAACGAATGTCCGACGTCCCACCTACTGAACCCGTTCCACAGCCAGAGGAACAGCATGCTCCAGCACCACAACAGTCTCCTCAGCAACCTCAGTTCCAACAAGGACCTCCGAATTACTACCAATTTCCACCTCAAGGTTACTACCCACCACAAGGCTTTCCAAACTACCCACCACAAGGCTTTCCAAACTACCCTCCTCAACCCATGCCTTACTTCCCTAACCCTTGGATGTTCATGTCAAACCCTCCACCCCAATTCCAATCTCAATCCCAATCGAAGAGAGACCAAGAGTTCGAAGAAGGTCTGAACCGTTTACGCAAAGAGTATGCCACAGCCCCTATGGAAGATGACAGGCTTTCAGTCTCTTCCCTAAGGTCGACCAATTCGACTCGTACCACAGATTCGGTTCGTGACCGTGAAGACTACCTCAAGCAGTCTGAGAGACTCTTCATCTTACAGCCATTTACAGTTGGAGCTCTCAAGAACATGCGCAATTACGAAGGTCAGACACCAGCTGGAGACCGCAAAACAGACGTACTCGCAAGAGCAGTCCAACTGGTCAAGACAAAGACTGAGATAGTCGACTTCATTCTTGCAGCTTGCCCATACAAGTAAAAAAATAAACAATTACGAGTTAAACTTTTTACTCTTTCTTTTCTGAGTTGTTTAGAGCTGGTTTCTCTTGTAGAAACCTTTCGTACTCTTCCATGGTCATGTAATTGCGAATTTGGTACGCAATTCCAGGTTCGTTGTTTTTGAACCTTACGTATGTAACGCTTCCATCCTCCTCAGGGAAGTAAGCTGCTAACATCTGACCAAGTTTTCTCGGTGACTCGGAGCTCATAAAAATGTCACTTTTTAAACGTTAAGTTTTTAGTCTTATTTTACCCTTTGTTTACCCTTTGTTTGTCAAGGTAGTATTGGAGTGCAATTTCTCCAAATTCTCTGTGTCGGAGTTCTTCAGCATTTTCCAAGGTGTACCTGGAGAACTCAAAGAAGTTGTCAAGAAGATACTGCCATGCTGCTCTTCTGAGTTCGTCGGTATTTTGGAAGTGTTGCACCTTCGAGTCTTCGGACATGAAAAAATGACACTTTTTCTATTAAACCGTTTTGGCATTTCTCATGAGTGAGTATAGTTCTCCGAACCATTGGAAGAGAAGAAGTACCCTTGCTGGCAAAAGACAAAAATAGTTGCCTTAGTTGTCATTGCAATTGTACTCGTAATTGAATTCATTGTACTTCTCTTCACGTACATAAAACTCAAGGACGGCATATGCTTTAAGAAGCTACCATCTTACTAAGACTAAACACTTTAGATTTTTCAAGCTTGACTTTTTACAATTTGAACTTTGTTGCTGAATTCAATAAAAATATATTTTAGGTGAAGAGGTGAGATTTCACCTCTTTTTTTCACCTCTTTTTTCACCTCATGAATTTTTCCCGAAATAAAAAAAGTTGGTTTTTTTAAAAAATATTTTTTTATTTTTATTGTAAGAACATGTAGCAACAACAGCACCAAACTCTTTAGTCATGAACCCAACTTCAATGTTAGTAGAGATGAAAAGCTTCATTCCTTCTTCATATACTTTCGAAACAACAATCCAGAAGATAAAGCAAGAACTTCTCCAAGGAGATTTAGACTGTAGTGCGAAAATGAAACAAATGAACAGTATCTTTATGAAATGCAGGATATTATTGACCATCTACCTAAACTTCCTGAAATACAACAACAAAAGCTTACTATTCCTGAATTCGATGAAATAGAAGTCAAAGCAACTGACTCGGTAGAAATAAAGAAGTTCATACGAAAGGTAAACTATGAGTTTTCTTGGATTTCATTGCAACCACAAAGTCATGGACAAAGACTGCGATATGGTATATAAAAATGTTTCTGACATATATAAATCTGAAGAATTTAAGACCTACGACAACTTTGTTTCGTTGGTTGCAAAATGTGTATGGCAGATAAGAGATAAAGATAGAAGAGGTAAAGTATGGAACGAACAAATAAAACCAGCAACTTTTGAGTTAAAGAAAACCATTGACGCCTTAGTTTACTTGCAGGTCAAATTTCAATGTACAATGCTAAAATGAACCCACAATGTTCTAAATGTAAAGCAGCAATGAGGAAATATAACTACTCGTCAAAGAGATAGAACGTATGCGAAACGACTATGCAGATTTAAAGAAAGAACAGAGAAACCAGCAGAAGATAAAATGGACATGTTGACATTTCTGAACAAAAACTATCCAACTGCTGACGATTTCCTTCTATCTGACGTCAAGAAGAAGTATAAAGAAACTTTCGGTATCGTTAAAACATTCGATGTACTGACAGAAGAAATAGAAGCTACGAAATTGTTTAGGATTTCAAATATACATCATACAATTCATGTAAAACGCTTATAAAATAACAGGTGAAAAAAGAGGTGAAAAAAGAGGTGAAATCTCACCTCTTCACTAAAATATATTTTTATTGAATTCAGCAACAAAATTCTGAGTAAAATAATTTTTAGGGCTTGTGTCAAACCGTTGAGTTTTCACAAAATTTAAAAATAACGTTACCATGTGAAACGCTTATAAAATAAACTGAGGTGAAAAAACAGGTGAAAAAAGAGGTGAAATCTCACCTCTTCACCTAAAATATATTTTTTGCTGAAAATGACCAAATTTCATGAAATTTCTCTAGACCGACTTTTACAGGGGTAGCCAAAACTCATGAAAATCGTGAAAAATAACAGAGTATTTTGACAACTTAAACAAGTAGAGTAGATGAACTCTTTATTTTCAGCTTGACTTTTTACAATTTGAAACTTTGTTCGCGTAGATGTGAATTCTGAAAGAAGTATGAGGGTTTGTATGACTTTGTACTTCTCCCAGAGTTCATGTCTGTCAAACTTACCTGCCATGGACTCTTTCATAAGTTCCATGAAATCGTCTTCGGACAATCCAGGGAAAAGTATGATATCAGTAAGTATTCTTTTAACATCCTTACTTAAACTCTTTGCTGTCTGTACACAAATGACAACAGAGATGTTGAAGTGTCTGAGCTTCTTAAGAATTCGACACATATCTTGTTCTCTGTCTTTAACAAAGGATGAGAGGCGAAATCATCTAAGATAAGAAGACATCTGTGAGGGTAAGTTTCCAATCGTAAGATTGCAATTTCTTCGAAATGTATTCTATCTCTTTCTGTTTGTTTCTGAAGTGTTTCTTCTCTAATATTCTCTGCATTTCCTCATTTGGGTCTTTAAACTTCGAATTGACATACTCATTTATAGCATTGTACTTCAAAACTCTTCTTTGGTACTTCTTTATCCAATCTAACAACTCAGAGTCTTTTATACATACTAACTTAGACTTCTTTATAATATCTTTGAACGAATTTACGGTTTGTCAAATGACCAGAAGTACTACAAATGACTACTAACTCATAGAATGGGTTCTTCTCATCTAGTTCTTGTTGTTGTGCAGCCATTTTAAGATAAGTGAAAGTCTTACCCGACCCAGGTGGTGCAATTAGACCTGTTATACCATTCTGAGCAAATAAGAACTTGTCATGTATGGGTTTTATCTGAGCATTTTCTAACTTCCTCTTGTTCTTGTTCAAAACATTCTCAAATTTCTTGTCAATGTCAGCAAACTTTTTTTCTAACATATTTTTAGAAAAATTAAAATTTTTATCTTTTAGAAAATGTCTAGCGATTTCGCTATCTATATTCGAGACAAACTTTTCGACTCTAAAACATCTGTCGACCATAAAATCTTACATAGTGTAAACAAGAAAGGTGAATTTGTTCTAAAGTTCTGTTTCTGGGAATATGACAAGAACCATAAAACATTACAAAGAGCAGTCTTAAAATTTGTCAATGACAGACTTGTTGACAGAGATGACGCCGATTGGAAAGATGAAGTCCAACAAAAGTTCTTAGAATGCAAAGAAGGCACATGCGCTGTTCTTGAAGATGAAATAGAAAACAGAATAGAAGAGCTATTAAAGGACAAAGAACTTTTACATAAATATGGTTCAGAAATTTGACATAACTCCACCAGAAAAGAAGAAGAAGAGAGAAAAGAAAGAAAAGAAAGTAGAAGAAGAGAAGAAAGAACCTGAACCAGTTCCAGAGAAAAAGAAATTTGACATGTAAAAATAAAATTTTATTTTTAGAACATTTCTGGGTCAATGTCAATGTTCTCTTCCTCTTTAGGAGCAAAACTGGCTTAGACTCTAAAATCTTTTTACCCAATTTACCTTGAACTTCAACTATCTTAGACTCATAATATTCATAGTCGTCTGCTTTCTTTGGTTCATAAGGTATAACAAGTTTGTATGCTTTGCCTTCTTTAAGGTTTGAGAACCTTCTGTCAAAATTTTCTTTGACTGCTAACAAACCTTCTATGTCTAAGTCTTCAAATTTCGCACCATTTTTAGTCACAATAGCAAACTTAACTGGTTCGATGTTCCAAACTTTGTCAAATGTAGACTTTTCAAAATGGTAGAAGTAAACATTCAAATAAGCGAATGGGTCTAGTTCTTCTTTAAGTCTGACATGTACTTGTTGACTGAGATGAATTTCGTCATCTTTTCTATCGGATAAAAAAATATTTTTTAAAATTTACTCAGAAAAATTTTTCTTTGTATATACGCCGTTCTGAACATCTAAAAGATTTTTGACATTTGCCAAGAATGTTCGTTTAGATGCTGTCATATAACCATACTCTTGACAATATTGTTTATACGAGTCGTACAATGACCTTTCATCTAAACACTCAAAGTTAGTCTCATCTATAAACAGTTCATATACACTCTTGTTTGCTTCTAACAATGTTTGTCTTTCTTCGGTATGTGGAATTTGTCT
The DNA here is from genome assembly GCF_026262505.1 of Trichomonas vaginalis G3. Lineage (NCBI taxonomy): Eukaryota > Parabasalia > Trichomonadida > Trichomonadidae > Trichomonas > Trichomonas vaginalis. The sequence continues at coordinate 35,051,796 of NC_067206.1, read as the reverse complement.
TGGATTGAACTTAGAAATATCTAATGTCATAAAATATGAGAACAAGTGGTTGTAAAAGTTAGGTGTCAAAGTTTCTGCTAAGTCGTCAAAATATTCTGTATCTTGCATATGAGAATCTGACGTTCTGACAACTACATATCTTCTGTCAGAACTTTCTAACTTCATCGGAACAGCGTTGTTTGAAACCATGACGAAGTTTGCAACATTTTCACAAACTCTTTGGTCTTTATATTTTCTTTCAACAACTCCAACTTTGTCTGTTATAAGACTCTTCAAAGCATCTGAGTTCAAAACTTTTGTTGTATCTATACTTTGAAGTTCGTTACATACTATAAGTTTCATATTCTCTATTGAAGAGTTAAATTTACCGCAGATGTTTTCTAAGTTTGTCATATTAGGGTTCGAATAGCCCTCTAACAGTTTGCACAAAATATCTGTAAAGAAAGTGTTCTTACCAGTTCCTTGTTTTCCAATTATGAATGAGAGCAGTTTCATTTTTAGCACTTGGATGTTGTAAGATGTTTGCAAACCAACATAAGATATACTCATAGACTCTTTCGTTTCCATTGCATATAATTTCTTTGACATGGTCTAACCAAGCTTCTATAACATTTTCTTTCCATTCTACTTGTTCGTATTTATATCCAGTGAAGATAGAATAGAAGTTTGGAGATGGTGTATAGAACTTTATACCTCGAACTGAAAAATCTTCTAACTTTGACAATAAGATATCCCAAGCATCTAACATCTTCATGCCAACTTGTACGACTTTTATTTTCTTAAGTTTTGTCTACATTCTTGTTCTGAAACTATTGTTGCTCTTGTTTGTTAAAGACAACATCCCATTCTTTCATGACATAACATTCTGGGGCAGAGTCAACATAAATGACTAAACGTTTCAAATTCTCGACTGCTTTGTTATAGTCTCTAAATGGACACATATTTTGAAGGCTTGGAAGTCATAAAAATCTGAAACGTCTATTCTGTACATTTTTATAAAAATAAAAAAAAATATTTTTTATTCTTGACTTTGTTGTTGCATTTGTTCCATTTGTTGCATTTGTTGTTCTTGAGCTATTTGTTGTTGAAGTTGTTCTTGTAGTACAATACTTTCACCAGTTGCATCTTCCAATTCGAAACTTTCTGCCGTCATTGACAAATACATAGGACATAAAAGTTTTACAGGAACAAAGTTTGCGTCGAACTAAGGTTAAGTTTATGTTTGCTAAAGTGTTTGAGTTTACTAAAGCTGAAAACTCTGCATTCGAATGAACAATAGGCAAACCAGCAGAGAAAGTGTTGTTTATACGCATGAGTATCTTTTGGTCATAGTAGTTTCTGTCGACATTCGAATAGCACTTTGAACCTAAGTTTGAAACAATATATAAAATTGGTGTGCTTAAAGTCAATGGAACAGACATTCCTTGTATGACACCTTTTCCTGTTATAGGAAACTGTTGGTAGTAAAAACCAGATATAAGTTTTGTATTATAGCTCATATCGTTTATAGTAAACTCAGTCGGACATCCAAACATAATGAAACCTGCTCTAGTTGCAGCACATGTTACATCCGTCCTTAAAGTATTAAATAAGTCAACAAAACCTGTTGGTGGTATATCTGAGTAAGTATCTTCAAAGAAGTATTTTTTACCATTCACAACAAAGTCTTCTGGTGTCAAAAGAGCAAAACAGGCTTTAGTCGTCATTGTGTTTAAGGTTAGTTTACAATATCGTCCTTGAGGACTTTGTAAGTTTGTTGTTATAGAATTATATGACTCAGGGTTTTTAGTCGTAATAGTATAAACCACTATGTCTTCTGCCATTTACTTAGCAAGTAAATTTTAATGAAATGTTGTGGTCGTCAAATATTTTTATGACGTCTGGGAAACTATATTTTAAGTTCAACGTTTCACCTCCTTTCATAACGTATATCTTGTCAATGACATTATATGAAACACCACAGCAAGCAATGTCGGGTTCTATTTCTTTGATGTTTATATCGTCTGCCTCTGTCAAAAGTTTCAATAGTTCTTTCAAAATTTCATGAGGTGCGATGACATATGAGTTCACTTTTACAGGGTTGTGTTCGACCAAGTTTAACATTATACCCAAAGCTTGACAAATCTTCTCCTGAGTTTTAAGTTTGTCTTTAAGTTGTTGGTAGTCGTTTCGAATATCTGCAACAGAACTTAAGTCTCTGCTAACTTCAGGGTATGTTGGTTGTTCTTTTACAGGAACAATTGTTATACCATCTTCGTCTCGTATGGTTTCCCCACTTCAACATCTCTTTCTTTGACATTGACAACAACACTTTGACTGTTTGTTTGAGTTGGTGAATTTAACTTCACATCTGCCACCGCCATTAAACCTTTTGAAACACTTACGCTTCTATTTTTCGGAAATGACATTTTACTTAGAATAAAAAGATGGACGTATTTGAGTATCTCTTCGAATTGAAGCAAAACAAAGTTTACACACACAAACAATACAAGTTCATTGACAGAGTAGTTCTTTATACAAACAATGGAAAATGTTATAGAATAGCAGTCTTTGCTGAACCAAAATATTTTCATAAAGCAAAGAAAGTTGGTATAACCGAGATGGTGAAAGTTCTTGAAGCAGACAAAAATATAACAACAAAACTGACCGATATTTCTAAAGGTAAGTTTATAATACAATATTATATCAAAACTGGCGTACTGTCAATATTTGACGGAGAGAAGTCAGTTCAAGAACAACTTACTGACCTGCTGCCAAAATCTGCTCGATGGAAGCTGTCGTTATACCAATCTGAGGAGCCCCAGCAGGTTTCATCGAACGAATCTTCAAAAGAGCATCTTCCGTGAAAAGTGCTATTGGTTTTGTAAACTTCTTTGCTTTCAATTCATTTGGACCGTCTCTGTCACCAGTAAGGAGGATGCCCAGAATTTTCATAGGATAATAAGATATATTCTAACGTTGACTTAGTTCAAACAGTAACATGGGCAAACTATGATGGGTTCGCTTTGAGATCAAGTACAGACGCAAACAAGCTAGAGAACAAACAGACAGTATGCAACTATTGAGAAAATAAGAGACTTGACCCTAACGTTCCAGGAGTTTATGTAACCTTTCTGGTTCAGATGGACGCTGCCACTAAGTAAAACTGAAACTTAGAGTTCTTTGTCATCTTTCCTCATCTTAGGTTCTTAAGATACTTGCCAAACTGGGCAGGAAAAATTTCTATCGAACTTACTCCAAGCAAAAATAATTAGTCATTGCACCAACACAAGACCCATTCACTATTACAGACGTAAAGGGAACAAATCAAACGTCATTCGCGAATTTGCAAAGACAAAGTTGACTTAGACTTTGGTTTCTCAAACTTCAACAATGAAGTAAACTATTATTTCAATGCTGCTGGAACTGCTTGGGACCCAGTTAAGTTCATGGCGAAAATTTGAATGCAAGAGAATAGAAAGCAGACTTGCAGTCTATATGTTGGACCCAGATATTTCAATGCTT